>NW_019154104.1:29239263-29358751 GCF_002288905.1 Enhydra lutris kenyoni
CTGTCAAATAAATAAATAAAATCTTTAAAAAAAAAAAAAAAAAGATTTTATTTATTTATTTGACAGAGATCACAAGTAGGCAGAGAAGCAGGCAGAGAGAGAGAGGAGGAAGCAGACTCTCTGCTGAGCAGAGAGCCCGATGCGGGGCTCGATCCCAGGACCCTGGGATCATGACCTGAGCCGAAGGCAGAGGCTTTAACCCACTGAGCCACCCAGGTGCCCCAAATAAGGAAAATCTTTTAAAAAAAGAAAAAGGAAGGAAGGAATGAAAGAAAGAAAGAAAAAAGAAAATGAGTTCCTGGGTTCTTGGTGTTCAGCACCCAGCAGGGGCGGGCACGGTGGTGGGTACCTTCCACCGTCTCCTGCAGCACCCGGGAGATGGGAGCCCAGCCCCGCGCCGGCCGCCAGGAGCTGCGGTTCCCTGCAGACGCTGTTCTCGCCTCCCGGCCCCCCGCCGGCTGTGCGCCTCCCCCACCGAGCGTCCCACATCCCCTTCCTCAGCTCGCCAGGGGCCGAAGGTCTGCGTCTGAAGCACACGCAGCGTTTTCTTCAGAAAGGCTCCCGGCTTCCCCAGTCCCTCCAGTTCACCAAAGCGTGCCACGAGTTGTCTCGTGTTCGGGGTCATTGCGAGCTCTCTGAGGGAAGGAACCGTCGTGTTTGCCTCCGCGCCACTAAGTGTACTTGACCCACTGGCATCTGTGCTTGTCAGACTGAGATGAAAACCTGCCACCCCGACATGGGACCCAGACGCTATGAGAACATGCGACAAAGCGGGCCTCATTGGAGGAGAGTGACTGGAAGCTTTGTCCTGTCGATAACGGGGGGGGGGGGGCACGTGTCCCTTCAGTTGCCCAGTGGACTGTCATGGGCTGTCCCAGACACCTCTGTAACGGAAGGACTGTGAGTGCCGTGTCGCTCAGAACAAGGGAGGGGACGGCCTCACAGCTGAAACCACATCACAACAAAGCGGGCTGCTTCGGAGAGCAGTTTCTGTCGAAGGCTTCGTCTGCACGCGGGCTGCTTCAGAAGGCGAGCTGCATGGGACATGAGAATGTCCCCTCTAGGCCCTGAGGTTCTGCAGTGAGTGACGTGCCAGGCTCTGGGCCCGCAGAGAACCAGACGGGCATGGCCCACCTGCGCAATGGCAGGGCCGTGTCTCTCTGGTGCTCCCAGAAGCAGACGCCAAGACCCTTCAGATGATGACGTGCAAGAGGTTTACGGGGAACCGTCCGTGAAGGACGAAGGGAGCAAGGAGGGGGAGCCCCAGGCCAGGAGGCAGGAAGGGCACAAGGCTGAGTAAGAGGCATGTCAGGCTGGTGCAGGGCCCCGCGGAAGAGCCGCAGGTCAGGCAGGAGTGAGGCGGCTCCCGCTACACCAGTCATTGGTAGAGAGGGGCCCAGGGAAGCATGGCCTCTGCGCCTGCCTTCAGGTGGGCAGCCAGGGCGGCGGCGGCTGGGACGTTGGTCAGCTCTGCTCCCACAACAGGTTCTCCTGAAGGAGATCTGAAGGGCACACTTCAGCTGCTGCCCCACAGGGATTCTAGAAAGTGTTGCCCATCACACTGTACCTTCCGGATTGGCTTCCAGAATTCTCTCAAGGGCTTCCATGGTCACACGCCAGCAAGTGTAGAGCTGGGATTTCAGCTCAGATCTGTCTGACTCAGGAAGTCCGTGGTCTGCTAAGTAATGCCCCGCGTATCTCGGGATCTCTCCCAGCCCGAGAGCATCAGGAGCCACACCTGCTTGCCGGTTCATGGTTAGCCACGAGTGTGTCCACAGCCGTAAGTGAGGCAGTGTAGCCCGTAACTTGGTCTGTGCTCAGCTCACATGGGGATGGAACCATGACTTGAGCCAAGGTCTGTCTACTGCTGTGGAGTTTCCTCTCACTGTCACTGGACTTCATGAGGACAGGACCCCAGAGACTTAGCCAGAGGAGGACGAACTCAGAGAAGTCAAAGCATAGCCACATTTTTGTGTTTTCTTTTTTTCTCCCTAATATGGCTATCCTCTGGGGAGGACCCACGCCTATTTTGATCATCACTGATTTCCCCTTAAATATTTTTGAATGAGTGATGAATTACGGGGGGGGAAGAGTAGCACAGTTGTACAACCGAACCCTTTCAATTCACTCCCAACACATCTGCCCACCACATAGCTCTCCGCGCACAGTGTGGTCATTTGCTGTCAAGCACACGTGAGCCTCCCAGGCCCCAGAGCACCGCTGGGGGGACCCGCAGGAGATTGGAGACCCAGCACTGGCACATCGTCCGTGGCTGGACAGCCGTGAAATGTGTATAGATGTTGGTGTAAAGCTCAGTGGAGGAATACGTGTGAAAAGGCATGTGTGTATCCCGGACACAAAATTATTATTAAGATTTTAAGTCTGGATCGCCCACTGCCCCAGTCACGAGGGAGCTGGGGCTGGAGGAAGCTGAGGCCTCTGGAACACTTAGGAGCTGACTGTGTAGACGGGGCTGAGGTTTCCAAGTCACTGAGAGCTCATCCCAGAGAAACCACTATTTTGTCACCCAACCCTGGGGGTGGGGAAAGGGATCTTCCTCAAATATCTTATTTTCCTGCTTTCTTAAATACGGTAAAGTGGACACAATGTGACTTTTTTCTTGACTGCTTAGTCTCATCATTATGATCATCTGTTACTATTACACACTTTCACTTCTACATTAATTGGCCTCAAATTTGGGGCTTTAAATATTGTTTCTAATTCTTAAATTATATTAATTTGGCCGTCCTTTCTGGTAACCACCACTCCTCACTGTTCTGGGCATGCCTACCTAGAACAAGCACGCCTTTTCAGTTTGAGCCTTTAATATGCTGGAGACTAAGAAACGACACGTTCTAGGCCATCTGGCTCCTATGCGAGCAGAGAGGCCAGCGGGCTCTGAGACAGTCCCTCTGAACGCCCTGACAGGAGCTGTAACGCTGATCATGACGATGACCTCCTCTCTCTCTGGGGGCTTCTAGTGTTTCTTCCCTGCTTTTCTGTCATGTTCTGAACAGAGGACGTGTCTTCAGCGAAGTTGGACGCAACTGTCTATTAGTTTTACTTGTATGCTGGGTTCTCCAGAAGGTCATGTAATCATTTGGTGTCTGCACAGCTGGTAGGATAGTATCGTGTCATAGTATCATAAATAGAACATTTTGTTGGATGTCGTGAAGAATATTATGTGCTTTAGAGTCAGACAGAACTGGTTGGAAATCCCAAACATAATCCCTGAATACCTGTGTGAATTCGTAAAACTCTTCCTAAGTGTCTGAGCCACGCTTTGCTTGTCCACAGAATGGAGGCAGTGAGTGGCTGTCCTGAGTTGTGACACGTAAGTGCTTTAATGCAGTGTCTTATTTAACACAGTGCCTAGAATGTTGTCGGCAGTCGGCAAATTAGAATTAGAATTCCTTTCTCATTCAGCACTTTTTCCCTGAGAGGAAAGCTGTGTGTCTTTTGTAAGCCGTGTAAGCTGTTGGCACAGACCCTCCCTTGGTGGTCTTTGGAGAATGAGAACTCACAGATCAGCCCCTCCAGGGACAGTTGGATGCTCTTGGTATCAAGGGGCAGTTGGCCCCTAGTTCAGAAAAGGGAAAGCCTCATAGCGGAGCCTGACGCTTAGCTTTTCTCTCGGTTTGCAGCGAACAGAGTATCTGCCAAGCCCGGGCTTCCGTGATGGTCTACGATGACACCAGTAAGAAATGGGTACCAATCAAACCCGGCCAGCAGGGATTCAGCCGCATCAACATCTACCACAACACTGCCAGCAACACCTTCAGAGTGGTCGGGGTCAAGCTTCAGGATCAGCAGGTGAGTGAGCGAGGGAGCAACAGGCTGGGCTCGTGGGCGTACCCCTCCCCCCACCACACACAGTGAAAAAAGTTCAGGAAATAATAAGGTCTGGATTTGGAGTCGGAAGGTCTGGGTTCACATTCCGCCTGCGCGGCCTCAGACTGCACGGTATGAGACCTTGAGCACACGTAAGTTCTTTTCTGAACGTCGTTTTTCACATCTGTCTTGCAGAGACAGTAATCCACACGCGGTGTACCTCACTGTGTTATTATCCCATTAGAATAAAATAATAGACGGGAAACAGCTGTGGAAACGCTACTGCGGGCCGTGTTAGTGTCTCCTTCCGCCTGCACAGCCGTAAGTGACCTGTTGTGAAGTTGTTTGGCTCCTCAGCTCCCGAGTCTTCCTTTGGAAAGAATATCAGGATGATTGGGGGCGCCCGGGTGGCTCAGGGAGTTGAGCATCTGGTTCTTGTTTCGGCCCAGGTCACGATCTCAGGGTCATGGGGTGGAGCCCCACTGTTGGGCCTGCGCTGAGTGTGGAACCTGCTGGAGATTCCCTCTCCCTCTGCTCCTTCCCCTCCTGCTCTCTCTCTCTCTCTCTCTCTCTCTCTGTCTCTCAGAAATAAATAAATAAATCTTTTTTGAAGACCCTGGGATCGTTTCTGCCCCTAAGGGCACCTCCTGGGCGAATCAGACAAGATGGTGAGTGTACTGGCTAATTCCGTGCAAACCCAGGGCCAGCCCCGGCAGAAGGGGCCGTGCCTGTGTAACCCAAGTACTCTGATGTGACGTGGACTGAAACACACGTGGAGGAGGGGACCGTGTAGCTTCACCACAGTGACTTTGGCTACTGCTTCACGGTCTGCCTCCAGCTCTCTTCGAACAGGCCAACAAGGACGTTTTCAGCAGTGAAATAAATGCTTCTGCGGTTTTGGCACTTATGAAAAACTCTACTCAAATAACCCCTCCTGCCATCCTTTGTTGGTCAGGGCCTTGCTAAATTGAGCAGCAGGTTAGCTGCTCTCTGTCTCTGTAAGAATCAGCATGTTAGCCATTAGAAGACAAAGAACAAAAACTGAGGACTCTATTATTAGTATGTTGCCTGTTGAATGGGTTTCTGCTTTGGCCCAAACGGCCCTGTTAAGTTTCAGATTCTTGGGGCTGAAAGGGACAGCCCCACTTTAGGACCCCGATGAAAGGTCCAACCTGGAACTCTTGGTACCTTCAGAGGTGTCGCTTTCCCTTGTCGATGAGCCATACTGGTAGAAAGGATTTTCTAGAAACCTTCTGGAGGCTGCTTCCCTGTTCTTCCAATTCATTGGTTCTGTCTCTGCCTTTTAGACGTACACTGAGCTATATATTACAGGATACATATGGCGACAGTTATGGGCACGTGTCCCCAACACGGGTGCATGGGTTGGTACAGCAGAGCAGTGCCTCCCTGCTACGTGCTTGGACTTCAGGTCCATTACCTAGTGCAGCTCCTGGATCACAGTGGGTGTTCCCTTTTACTGTGGCGAGTTTCCCCAGCCCTCACACCTCATGGTTGCCCTCCAAGGTGTGCCAGGAAGCCAGCATGGTGTGCTGGAAACGCCCCGGCCCTGGAGAACCGGATTCCCTGCCACCGACATGCGCCTTATTCTTAGGAGCCTCGTGCCCCCCTGCCCCTGTCCCCAAGAATCCACGCGCCGAGGCTTGTGTAGGAGGAGACCTTTTCCCCACACGGGGAGGGACTGGCGGCAGTCCTCAGTGGCCTCTTGGGTAAATTCGGAGGCTGTGTTGACTCTAACTAAAAGATTCCCAGAGTCTGACAGAGAAGTTACCAACATAGCCACCACCTGGAATCACACGTTCAAGAGACAGGCTCCTAGAATGTGGTTGAGACTCTGTTCCCCAAAGAGATGGAGTGTACGTACATAGTATACATACCTGCATACGTATATACATGTGTACATACATACATGAGCATGCACACATAGCAGCGCACAAGGGATCCTTAGGAAGCCAGGGCGTTAGAGAACGTGGCCAGAAGCCTGGTCCACAGCAGCTCCTGTGACCTCAGGAGAAAAGACTGATTTTCAGAGATCTGTCTCTCAGTCTACATGGACTGCAAGGTCAGACACGTAAGACGGAGATCCCTCAGGTTATAACCAGATCGGGATATGTTATACATTTAACGTGATTACGGTTCCTGGAGCACTTTTCATGTCTATTACTTTAGTCTCCCGGGAACCCCAGAGGATAACAGCATAAGCATGTATCAGCCCTATTGTGCTAAATGGGTAGGCGTAAAGCCCGGTGATCATTTGTGGAAGAAGGGACAAGTACATGGCAGTATCGTCAGCTAAGAGCTAACCCGAGTCTCACGTTACAGGTGGAGAAACATCAAAAGATTTTTAGTTTAGAATGAATTATGGCCACCACAAATGTTAGTGAGTTTTCAGGCTGAATGAACAGTTGAGGTCCAGAAGGGAGCTACAGTCCTGCTCTGCTGTGCCCTGGTCACACTACACCGAGAACACTGGGACCGAACGCAAGTGCCACAAGCCAGAGTCTGTAAGGGGAAGGGCATCTGGTCTGGTGAGAGGTCTGTAAGCAAGCTGAAGGGGGCAGGGCCGCGGCCCTCAGACCTCCGACGGGCTGCATGGGGAGGAGAAGGCATGCTTCTCTTTATACCCTTGAGACAGGGCTAGGAGTCCTGTGTGGACACTGTCAGGAAGAAGATAGCTCGGTGGCCTGGAGCACATTCTTCCGTGCACGCTGTTGGAGGGTGAACACATTCCTTTGCAAGCCCACGGGCTAGCTGGCCGCTTGGTGAGAACTCTGGGAAGGACGTGCCTTCATGGAAGGGTAGAGATTTAGATGAGACCTTAGGAGCCTTCACCAACCAACAGGTTCTAGGGGTTTGTTTTTTGTTTGTTTGCTTTTTTAAGGTTTATTTACTTATTAGAGAGAGAGAGAGAGAGAGAGCGAGCATGGGGTAGGGAAGAGGCAGGAGAGAGAATCTTGAGCAGACTCCCTGCCGAGTGTGGAGCCCAGCGCGGGCTCAGTCTCGTGACCCTGAGACTATGACCTGAGCAGAAATCAAGAGTTGGACACTCAACCAACTGAGGCACCCAGGCGCCCCAAGGGGTGTTAGATCTAGGTGAATGTGTGGATCAGGAAGATTGTTTTCCACGAGTAAGTTTCTTTTTTTGTAGGGCCTCTTAGCTGCTTGTACCTCAGAGGCCTCAGAAGCATGGTGCACGACGTTTGGAGTTTCTGGGCCTTCTCTTGGAAGACACGAAAGGCCCTCTCACTCGGTCCTGCACCCCTCCCCCAAACACGGCACCTGTGAGCTCTTAAGCAAAAAAAGTAGGACCTTTTAAAATAAGTTTATCCTGGGGTGCCTGGTTATCTCCATCAATTAAGTGTCTGACTCTTGATTTTGGCTCAGGTCACGATCTCAGGGTCGTGGGATTGAGCCCTGTGTCAGGTTCCATTCTGAGTGTGGACCCTGCTTGGGACTCTCTCTCTCCCTCTCCCTTTGCCCTTCCCCTCCTCCCCCGCCCCCTGCTTATGGGCTCTCTCTCTCTCTCTCCCTTTGCCCTTCCCCTCCTCCCCCGCCCCCTGCTTATGGGCTCTCTCTCTCTCTCTCTCTCAGTCTCGCTCTAAACTAAACTAAAAATAAGTTTATCCTTCAGCAGTTGTCCAAATCAGTCCTTCCAGAGCTTGGAGAATTATTTTAAAAATAAAGCTGATGGGACACCTGGGTGGCTCAGTTGGTTAAGCGGCTGCCTTCGGCTCAGGTCATGGTCCCAGCGTCCTGGGATCGAGTCCCACATCGGGCTCCTTGCTTGGCGGGGAGCCTGCTTCTCCCTCTGCCTCTGCCTGCCACTCTGCCTGTGCTCGTGCTCTCTCTCTCTCTCTCTCTCTAACAAATAAATAAATAAAATCTTTAAAAAAAAAAAAAATAAAGCTGATAAGGACACAGGCTGAACATGAGAGACTGGAAAAAGGCAAGCCTTCCAAACACCAGGAGGACAGCCTACCAACCGGAAAAGCTTGTGTGACTGTATTAATATTAAATATGAAAGGCTTCAAGACCAGAAGCATTATGAAAGGTAAAGAAGGACCTTTTCAGTGATGAAAGGGTCGATTAAAAGGAAGACCTAACAATCCTAAATTTGTACACATCTAATAATATATCTGCAAATATATAAAGCAAAATCAGACAGATCTAATGGGAGAAATAGACAAATCCAGAAGCAGAGCTGGAGGTTCTAATCGTTCAAGGTTCATAACCTCCAAGAAACTGACTGAATAAGCAGAAAGAAAGTAAAGAGATAGAAAATTTGAGTAGCATTATTGGCCAACTTGACCTAATTTACATTTATGAAACTACAGGCAACAACGGCAGAATGTACAGTCATCTCAGGTGCGAACTGAACATTTCCCAAAACAGACCGTTCGCAGCAGTTGTGGTACACTGCAGTCTTCTCTCATCTTGCTTCGAGATCCCTTAGCCATTCTTTTTTTTTTTAAGATTTTATTTATTTATTTGACAGACAGAGATCACAAGGAGGCAGAGAGGCAGGCAGACAGAGAAGAAAAAGCAGGCTCCCTGCTGAGCAGAGAGCCCAATGTGGGGCTCGATCCCAGGACCCTGAGATCATGACCTGAGCCGAAGGCAGGGGCTTTAGCCCACTGAGTCACCCAGGCGCCCCAGCCATTCTTGGCATAACATGGTTTCCAGACCTTCTTCCATTGAAAACATTTCCTTCCAGTTTGCTCTGGTTTTGTAATGTCCACTAAAAGTACAGCCCAAAAATGGAAACACCTGCACACAGAACTTCCGGTATGGCCTTCCCGTGGCAGAAAGGAACAGGTCTGCTGCCTCACTCTGGTCTCTACACCACCGTGGGTGTGCTCTCCCCTTAAGAGCATTTTAACCCGAGGTCACTGTGCTCCTTACTGTGCATACACACAACAAAACCTGCAGCCCTTTTCCTGAGGATTCGGAGCTCAACCTAGAGAGAGACCCACCCCAGGCACCGGGGTATAGATGCTGGCCAAAATTTCCTTGTGTCAAGATGTGAAACAATTGCATTTTCGTTAGCTGATTCAGCTAGCCTGTGCTCTCTCTCTGGACCGTACAACGACCCAAACCCACCTTCCACCCGGCTAGGACCTGGAAAAAAAGCTGTCGTGGATGTTGGCCATATCATATCTGCTGTCCTCTGGCCTTACCCACAGCACAGCAGAGTGGAGCAGTAGAGGAGAGCGGTCAAGCAGAGGTCACAGAAACCTGGAGCCCCAGAGCCAGAGGAGACCTGAACAGTCCTCCTCAACGTCTCCTAAAACAGGTTTTTCCCATTGCGTCGCCCACAGCCTCCTCCAGACTCTGCTTGAGTACTTCGTCTGTAGGGAGCTTGCCGCCTCAGCACTGCCAGCCTGCTGTGTGCTCTCACACGCCCCGTGAGGGGACCGTGCCGCAGCCAGGGTGCCCTCTTCCACTTTCCAGGCCAGAAAACTGATGGCTCATAAGTCCTTGAGGTTGGCTCACGTGACTCCAAGTAGAGAATAAGCACGCCAGGCCTCGAACTGCCTCCCTGAGCTGCACTTACCACCTGTCACCTTGAAGAACTTGGAGTCCTTCTCTGTCAGTTGTCTGAGAGAGCAGCTCTGAGCTCAGGCCGACCCGGAGCAGCCGCCCTGACTGCTTGGGAGCACCCGAAGCTCTGGGCTCAGCCCTGGTCTACTTTCCTTGCCCTGCTGGGCCTGGCTTGCTCCTTCCGGACAGTTGAGGTTTGTTGACTGACTAATAATGCGATGCATTAACTTTTCTGAGTTATCCTTTTAATTAATAACCCATTTATTAATGCATCCTAAGTGTTAGACACTGTGTGCATGGCTTAGATAGGAACTAGGCAACTCTGCCCTTAGGGTCTCCATGCCTGGAAATCTAGATAAGGTATGCATCGCAGTGCGGCCTTCCCAGTAACCCCAGTAGGTTAGTAAAGCCTTATCACCCCCATTTTATAGTTGGAGAAACTGGGCCCCTAAGAAATGCCGTGACCGCCTTGGGTGACGTGGCTGGACAGAGGGACCAGCCCCTGGGCTCGGGGAACCTGACTCCCAGCTCAGGCCTCTCATCTGGAGGGCGCGACTACACCGCATCGTTAGTGAGATGAAGAAGCTGGTTTTCGGGGCGCCTGGGTGGCTCAGTGGGTTAAGCCGCTGCCTTCGGCTCAGGTCATGATCTCAGGGTCCTGGGATCGAGTCCCGCATCGGGCTCTCTGCTCAGCCAAGAGCCTGCTTCTCTCTCTCTCTCTCTGTCTGCCTCTCTGCCTACTTGTGATCTCTGTCAAATAAATAAATAAAATATAAAAAAAAATACTTTATAAAAGAAGCTGGTTTTCAACCCCTCACGGTTCTGGAGTTCAGACTGAAAAGCTGCCTGGCCTCGCTGTCCCCTTCTCCTGACCCCACCCCACCTCCCTGTCCTCTGCTAGCCCCAGGGGACACAGTATCCGTGCCCCGGAGCCGCGCTCTCCAGCTCACTTACTCACCTCGTATTTACTTACACGTATTTCTGTTTCTTTCCCCCTCCAGGTTGTGATCAATTATTCAATCGTGAAAGGGCTGAAGTACAATCAGGCAACGCCAACCTTCCACCAGTGGCGAGATGCCCGCCAGGTCTACGGCTTGAACTTTGCAAGTAAGGAAGAGGCAACCACGTTCTCCAATGCCATGCTGTTCGCCCTGAACATCATGAATTCCCAAGAAGGAGGTAAGTCGGGCTTTGTCTCGGCCCAGTGCCGAGACCCCTCTCCTTCCCCGCGCCCTCTCCTGGCATTGGCTCCCTGGGGTCCCAGCCCGCAGCCGCATCAGGCTGATGTTACGTGGGCTCTAAGAGAGGCCTGCTGCCTGACTCCAGCTCGAAGGGGCATAGTAACAGTTTGAAGAAGGAGAGAATGGTGCTCACATCTTCTTGCTGTTTGTGAGATATGGCTTCGTACCGACACGTGCCTGAAGCTAAATGTCCTGATGTCTCATGGGCGTCATCTTCCTTCTGTATTCTAGAACACGTATTTAGCAGAGATGGGAGGGAACAAGCAAAAATTTGAATTAAAGTTGAATTAAAGTATTCATTCACGTCGTTAATGAACTCGTACCAAATATTTACTGAGCGTAGGAAACTGGCCAGACAGAATAGGTAAGAAATGCGTAGATGGCGTCCTTCTGCCCAAGACACGCCTGAGCAGATAGCTTCGTGAACTGCTAGCACTGTGGGTCGTGGTGAGTGCTCCAGCCTGGGGTGGCCAGACTTAGGGAACACCGAGAGGGACGCCTGGGCTGCGGTTTGGAAGGGCGAGGAGCTCACAAGGCAGAGGAGGGACAGCAAAGGCACCCAGTGCATGCGGGAGAGTGCCCTGCAGTGTTTCTGGGGCCTCGGGCACACACAGGAAGGAAGGTGGACTTGAAACCTCACAGTGAAGGGTCCCAAAGACCTAGAAGGTGGCTGGGGCCAGGCTTGATACTTGGGGTAGACAGTGGGCCTGGAGGAGGGAGCGGGGCAGGGCTGGCAAAAGTTTCTAAGCAGAGCAAAAATGCATGTGGCTTATTGGAAATTCTCAATGTTAGCTTCAGGGGAACATAGAAGCCTTCCAGGGTGCAGGTGTCTTGACGTCCACGCATACGGTCCCGCGCTTCGCTAGAGGTCTTAGCCTTAGTAGAGCGAGTCAGGAGCAGGGTTATGTTTGCGTCCTGGTCCTGCCACGTTCCAGCTGAGGACAGTTTGGACAAGTTACTTCCTTTTCGGGGCTTCAGTTGTCTTCTCCGTCAGATGGGGGTGATAAAGGTTGTTTTTAAGTTTCGCTGGGCAGAGTGTACAGTACCTAGCAGGCTGCCTGACGCACAGTCACCCACTGTTGGCACTTGTCCGTGGCGTCACTCCCATTGCGGCTGCTGCCAGAGTCAGGGTGGGAAGTGCGAGACATGGTACTTAGAGGGAGACGGCTTTTACAGATCTGTTGGTCCTGATAGATGGCAGCTTTGGGGCCCAGCGTAAACCCTCGGAGGATTTTTCTAAGTAAATAAAGAACACGTTTTGAGTATGCTCCCCAGGGGTCACACAGAACGGCGACTTGTGGAATGTTCTCCCCGCCTCAGAAAGGCTCCAGGGTTTGTGGATTTCCCACTGAAAATTTGGGACACATGGTGGGAAGCTGCCCTACCACAGCTGAAGCGTCGTAAGCACCCGACACAGGTTTTCAGGCTGTTTTCCACCGGAGAGCCTCGTACTTCCTGGTAAAGTGAGCTGGGTTTAAGGTTTCTGATCCAAGCCGCCTCACCTGCCCCAGGATGTGAGAGCTCAGCTTTATTGGGTCTGTACAGGTAGACACAGTGAGGGTCAAAAATAACATTTTAATTTAATCAGACCAATAACCCTTGCAAAGCAACTGCTCATTAAATAGAAACTACTAGTTGCTTTCTTAAGTTTACCATAGTCACAGGGAGATTAGCTAATACGACCCTCATTTCCAAACGAGAAACCTTTAGGAGGAAGTCACTCACCCGTGTCAGCTAGGAACCCCGACCTCCTCTGCCTCCTTTGGGCGGGACGCGCGCCCTCGTCAGGGCAGGGGCAGGGCCCGCGTGTGCGGGCGGCTTCGTTGGCATCTCACACCGTGAGTAGCGGCGGCCTGTCCCAGTTCGCTGGCCGGGACCCGATGTCCTGCTTCGGCAGGCGTGACCTCTGGTGGAAAGAGATGCAGGCCCCTGAGCGAGTCCTGCTTTTCCTTGCCCTGAGGTGTGACCTTACCGAGCAGCGGCCGGAGGTGTGCAGCCCAACTAGCTGTTGCACGCGTCCATGCCAGCAGCCCCCCCCCCGCCGCAGGTCCCCAGAAAGACCGTACCCCTCTCCCGCTCCCGCAAGGACAGGGGACAACAGCTTCTGAGACGACAGAGCAGTTTTGCCTGCGTTTGATCCTCACTGTATGTACTGCGTACAGTGTGTTCTTTGTACCTGACTCTCCCTCAGCTTTGTGTTTGCGGGAGCCACCGGGGCATGGTTCAGTCTTCCGCGGGCTGCTTGTGGCCACCATGTGCCACTGCGCCATGGGGCTGTGCTACGTGGATCCACCCACCTCTCTCCAGCAGCCGCCGCTGGACATGCTCATGCTGCCGGATCACTGTGCTGTTTTCTGGCGAATCCCCTCTGGGTTGGGAAATCCCAGCCTACCCTCCCCTGGCAGGAAGCAGTTCACCATAGCATGAAAAGCATTTGTTGGGGGCAGCTAGATCTCATAGTAAGTCTTTGTTCTGCCACCTGTGGCCCTGGGATCCTAGACCCTACTCCCTGGGGTTGTTAGGAAGATTCATTTTGAGACGTTGTTGAAGCACTTAGCGTCTGGTGCCTAGCGTGTGACAGGAGCTCAAATAGTACTGGTTCCTTGCCTTCTGTTCTTGCTAACGTGGTCATCTTCTATAAGCTTCAGTCTCCTTCCTGCTCACATAGGGTCATCGGTCCCACTGCAGAGCTGCGGAGGGGGCTCAAGGACCCGGTGTGGTGTCCAGCACCTCGTAGGAGCTCGCCTGCTGCTCCTCCCTCCCCTCACTGTCAGGCCTCGCTCCCCGGCAGGCCTCAGCGGCTGGTGCCTTCTAAGACTCCGCGTCTTCTCACATTGAGTCCTACTGGGCATTTCCCACCCCTGCCTCCTCCTGTGGGGCAGATGCGAGCGGGGCCCCTCGGTGTCTTTAGAACCTGGCAGATATGAGATGCCAACGTACAGACCTGAAAGTCACCCGTCAGAGCGAACCATGGACGCCCCCTGCCCTCCCCTGACTCTCGCCACCGCCCTGCAAGAGGGGGGCCCAAGCAAGCTGCGGCTCAGGGAGGAGGGTGACTTCCGTGTGGTTCCATGGCTGAGAGGTCGCTGAGGTCCACCCCCAGAGCACCGAGCACCGAGGACCAGCCCGGAGCCGCGGGGCCGTGCTCTGCCTGTGCTCCTTCCCACCTCTCCGCCGCGTGGGGCGCACTGTCGGCTGGGGTTCCCGAGGGTAGTCCAGAGAAAGAACAGACACAGCACAGTCCTGTTTTTGCTGCCTAATGCCGGTGTGGACGTGATGGTCAGGCTCTGGGCCCTTGGAAGATCTCTTTACTGACTTGTTCCTTGTACCCAGAAAATCAGCTTTTCCTCAGCAGCAGCTTTTAGAGACGCATTTGTCAACTTCAGGCCCCAACCCAGAGAGCCTGAAGCCGGTTTAGCAAGTAAAACAGATCAGTAAACTAGTCGCCCTGCAGCTGGGTGGCCTCAGGCCCCTGGGTGGAGGACAGGGGTGCAAAGCCGGCTTGGGGCTCTCTGGGGACCCACAACATAGAGTAATAATAATGATACCTGTAGTTTCTCTTAAAAGCCCGGGCGCTTTGTTTTTACCAGGCTTCCTCTCCCACATGCCCTTCCTGCCCTTCTCAAGAAAAGGTCCACATTAACCAAACAGCCTCGGCTCCGGGGGCGCGGGGGGTCGGTGAGAGGCACAGAAAGACCTTATCTGGCTAAGGAGGTACTTCCTTACACTCCGAAGTACTTGTAATTTGGCTTCTTTTCCCAGGCCACAATTCGGGATCTAGTGTTACACACATTTAGTGGAGGGCGGGGTGGGAGCACGGGAGATTGAAAGAGGTAGCACGGCTGCCCGAACCTACCAGTGGAAGTGAGACCCAGGTTCCGGGCTTCTGGAACACACTGGAGAGCCAGAGTGTTCTCCACGCCTCTGCCTCAGTCAGTCAGGGAGGAAGGCCAGCTGGGATCTCCTCACTTTGGGGATCACAGGGGCTTGGGCTGGGCGGCGGGCACAGCTCCTGCTGTGTTGCGGCGCCTCACAGGATGGCCAGAGACGGGGGCTTCTGTGCCCTGGGTCCACATCATCCCGACTCCTGCATCACTGACGTCAGCTCCAGAAAGCGCTTCCCCTAGGCTTGCTCTGGGTGCTGTCCTTAGCGGGCGCACAGCCCCACCGGGGTAGAGCCGGTTAGCGGGCGAGGGGAGAGACGTTCACAGGCTGCACTTGGACACCCCAGCCATGCTCTGCTTCCCTGTCTGCAGCCTGTTCCCGCAGCAGATGCCAGTCCACAGCTCAGTAGCCTTAGCAACGCAACAGCTTCTACGTGCTTCTGTGTGGGCCCACTTCTGACCCACCATGGAACCTTAAACACGGCCCTCTCTGTGGGCCTCGGTTTCAGTGTGGGGAAGGAGGGGGCTACACACTGAGCAGATCTCTGTAAGTCCTAGTGGTTTGTGCGCACTGTCGGGCAGGAGTGAGTTCTCGTTCACTGCTGAGGGACCGTGTCGCTGTGGCCGTTGCTGGGAGTGGGCAGAGCCCTGTGCGGACGCTGGAGTGGAGGGATGCCCTCTTTACCCCTCACAGAGCCCAGCACACCTGGGAGGCAGGGCGCCTCCACGTCCAGGCTCCCTGAGCAAGTCCGTGCTCCGTTATCATGGAAAAGAGAAAGTACAAGCAAGCAAAAGTGGCCTGTGGCCCTCCAGCCCAGAGATGAGTGCTGTTGACACTCACAGACGGCCTTCCAGATGTGTTTGTGTTCGTATGTGACTGAACAGCTATTCCTTGGAAACGGTCTGTGCCTACTGTCTGTAACCCTTTCTCACGTCGCGCTAGGCTATGCATGGCTCTGCGTGCCAGGACGGTCCCATCTCCACGCCGTCTGAGTGGCCAAATACTGCACTGGGTGCCGAATGATGATGCACCGTGACGTCACCAGTCTTCTGCTTTTAAACCTGAAAGCTGACCCCATTCTTCCCTGTTCCATTTGTGTCATAGAGGGTCTTCTTGTACCTTTCCGTGAGTATTTATATGTGTGTTTGTGTCTCACAGGTGCATCCTTGCACACTTGTCCCGTTACTTCTTGGCCATATTTCTGAGTCAAACAGTACGTTTTTAAAGCTTTGATCTATTTTGCCACAATGTCTCCCAGAATGAGAGCACTAGCTGATACCCTCCCCAGCACGCGCGACAGTCACGCTCTGCGCCAGCCTTCCCCAGTACTGAGCATCCGCACTCTTGCTAGTCCCAGTCAGCACAAGACGAGGGAAGACATAGCCTTTCAGCTGGTGTTTTGTTTGCTAGTACAGGTGAACATTTCGTGGACGTTAATGGCGGTTTCAGTTGTCTGCTGTTTGCAGCAGATGCTGGACAGCACAGCCGTGTGTGAGCTCCCTGCACCTTTAGTCACACCTGCGTGACTTCACACTCCCGAAGTGTGTGCGTCCTCGAGGGACAGTGGTCTCTTGTGTTTGCTTGGGCAGATGAGCGGAGGCAGTCTGGCCCCACATAGCAGGGATCAGGCAGGGCCCGTCATAAATGCACCTTCCCCCGCAGGCCCTGGGAAGCTGCACCTGCGCTATGTGTTAGGCGCTGTTACGGTTCCTCGTGTCTGCACGGCCACGGAAGGGGACCTCGCACTGTCTTTCGTTCCCTGCACCTCTTCTCGCTGGAGAACTTGTTCAAGGTCAATACCTAGAGTCACGTGGGTGGGTCGCAGGGAGATTTCTTGGCTGTTCTTCGGCTGGCTTCTTAAAAGAGGGGAGGGAGGTCTTGGGGTTAGAAGACCTACATTCTGCCGGAAGCACAGGTGATGGGTAGGGTGGCCTCCCAGTTAGCACAGGCCCCTCTCAGCCTTCTCCCCCTCTTCAAGGGCACGTCTGGCCAGGGTATTTCCCTGCTCCTCCTGGCCCTGGCACTGATCCTCCTACTGTCCCCTGCTTTAAAAATGGAAAGAAAGCAAAGAGGCGGGATTCCGTGGCTCTGGGGTTTGAGGAGGTGGGAAATGTTACCATTTTAAATTACCTCGAGAGGGGCGCCTGGGTGGCTCAGTGGGTTAAGCCGCTGCCTTCGGCTCAGGTCATGATCTCAGGGTCCTGGGATCGAGTCCCGCGTCGGGCTCTCTGCTCAGCGGGGAGCCTGCTTCCCTTCCTCTCTCTCTGCCTGCCTCTCTGCCTACTTGTGATCTCTCTCTCTGTCAAATAAATAAATAAAAATCTTAAAAAAAAAAAAAATAAAAAATAAATGCATCTTTTTGAAAAAAAGAAGAAAGAATACCAAAAGTGACGAGAAGGGCACACGGAGAGCCTTCTGATAAGCTTTTGGTCTTTTCAAACAACGTGCAACCCATAGAATAAGGGCACATAGCCAAGGACATATCTAGAAAGGGCAGAGGGGTTGATGCCAAGCTTTTTCAAATATTGCGCCTTCCCTGGGGATGTTTCTTTCTATCTCTGCTTCTCCCAGTCCTGTCCTCCCCAGCCCTGCCCATCCAGCCCTGCCCTCCTCAGCCCTGTCCTCCCCACCCCTGCCCATCCAGCTCAGCCCTCCTCCACCTTCTCAGCTCCCTCCTCTGGCCTCTCTTTATTCATTCCTCCTTTGTGCTTCCTGTGTACTTACCTTTTCTCTCTCACTGGAACTTCTGTGCACCACCCCCCTCCCCAATTTGTGCCCCTCCTGCCCCTTTCCATGCTCCTGGAGGTTCCCTGCCCATGTTGCCTTTGCCAACGTAATGCTCAAGCCTGGCTACTGTGAGAGGCAGGGTCATGTCCGTCATGTCCCCAAGGCACCCAGTGCCTTCATAATGCTCTCCCCAGCGCCCAGAACATTCCCAGTACCAAGAACAAGCTGTGGAGTGCTGAGTGCCTGCTGGGAGGCCTCCGTGGTGTGAGTGGTGTCGGTATGGGGAGCAAGTGGTGTGAGGGGTGTCGGTACGGGGAGCAAGTGGTGTGAGGGGTGTCGGTATGGGGAGCAAGCTGCTTGATCTCTGTGCGCAGGCTTCTGAACCGTAAAGACGGAATGTTAGTCATCACATCATGCCTCATGGGATGTCCTAAGGATTAGCTGTGCTCCTCCCCATCCAGTGCCCAAATAGCGCCTGACACACGGTACGTGCCTGACGAACATACGCTTGTTCAAAACCCACTGCATTCTTTTTGTGGGGCTGGGCTGGGGTCGCGTGCGGGAGTTACCGGCCTCTGCATTGCTCAGCCCCAGAGGACGTTACTCTTCCAGTTCTGTCTGGTGGTGGTGGCAGCTTAAATCTCCTTCCTCTCTCGGCCGGGATTTCTCACTATTGGTCAGATCCCTGGCTTTGGTGCTGGTGATTCTGTCCCAGACCGTGAGATATCTCCCAGGTCACGCCTCCCGATTGGTGGTGTTGACCCCGCAGTTTGTTCATGAAAATCCCGGGGAACGTGACACTGCCCGCTCCAGTGGCCCAGATGGCCCCGCCCCCCAACGAGGGGCAGTGCTTCGGGCCACTGCAGGGTCTGCTCCCCTGCGGTCCTCACCCCTCTTTTTCCCTCTCCCGTGGACAACCTTTCATAATCCTCGCGAAGCTCCCAGTAGGGTGCAGGGGCAGTAGCTACGCGTTAACGGTGGTGGAAACAGGAACGGTAGTGATTTTCGTTCTGTACAGCGGGGGTCTGGGGCTCACTGGAGACGGCATCTTCCTATTCCTGGGAGTGCCCTAGGGAAGAAATGCAGCTGTGCCCTCGGAAAGCCACACGTGCAGGTCGGTTACTCCCTCGCTGAGCTGTGTGTTTGCCTTTCCTTATATTTAGAGATGAGGTTAGGGACGCCTGGGTGGCTCAGTTGGTTAAGCATCTGCCTTTAGCTCGGGGTCCTGGAATTGAGTCCTGCATCGGGCTTCCTGTTTGGCAGAGAGCCTGCTTCGCCCTCTGCCTGCAGCTCTCCCTGCTTGTGTGTGCTCTCTTTCTTTCTCTCTCTGACAAATAAATACGTAAAATCTTAAAAAAAAAGAAAAAAAAAGAAAGAAAGAAAGAAATGAGGTTAAAGATAGGAAGGATCTTAGTGATACTTAGTTTTTATTTTTCCCCAGAACTCCGTTTTGACTGTAGCGCTGCTTCTGTGGCTGAAAGGGAGGACGTGGGGGAACCCCTGGCTCTAGAGAGCACAGGCCTCAGGGGTCATGCTGCAGCCCTGCCTTGCACGTGGGCGGCTGCAGCCAGCACCCTGACCTGCACCCGCGCCGCCTACCCTCGCTCCCCCACTGCCCTCCCAAACTCCTCTGGGGTGGGAGGGGCTGCGTTAGCCTTCTGACCTGGCCCTCAGTGACCTGCAAGGAACAGAGTCCCCAGGTTCTATTGTTCGGGACTGGAACTCAGGAGGCCTGGCTCTGGTTCTGGTTCTGCCATTCACTCACTGTGGGACCTCAGTCAGGCCCAGTGACCTCTGTGGGCCTCCACTCCCTCAGCTAAAGCATGGAGTGTCGATTGTCCCCTGAGGTCTCATACCAGGCTAGTGGCCGGTCACAGCCCTCTCTGTGTGGAGCTGGGTGAGCTGCCGTCTGCTCAGGGACTAACAGGCATGATGACAGGGAAGTCAGTGGACCCAGATGCTGGGCCTGGAATGACACTTAACCGGTTGACAGGTGCCCTGAGCCAATCACTTTCCTTCTGTGGGCCTCGGTCTCTTCGTCTGTGCCGTGGGTGGCATGTGGGCCTGTGTGGCCCCCAGCATGGGAGTGCAGGGAGATAGTGGGCGTGGACGGCTTCGGAGGCATCCCGCACAGCACAGGTGTGGAGCCTGTGTTGGTCACCAGGTTGGCCAAGCCCCACTAACTAAGGAAAATGCCTCACCTTCTCCAGTGACTGAGTTCTGAGAAAACCTGACCCTCTAGGAGTTCGCTTGAGCCTTTGGAGGAGCCTGGCCTAGACATTAGGAGTCCGGTTCTTGGCTCAGTCAGCCATTGCCTTCCACATGCCTTCAGGCCAGCTGTAGCCCCCGTGTTATCCAGAGCTGAAGTGGCAGGGCTGGTCATAGCAGGGACAGCTGAGACAGAGGGACTCGGTAAATGGGGGGCGAAGAGCGTGCATGTCTTGCAGTGTGCACGGCAGTCTCCGTGGTGAAGAAAAGCTTCGCGTGTCCCACTGAGCACATGGAGGTAAAAACTCACTTATTTGAGCCAGAACGTAGCTCTGTCCGAAGAAGTGCTGCTTCCTTTTTTCCACCAGGGTTTAATGTGCACTGAATTTTCTAGGAATGCCGCTACCACGTACTGCAAAGAAAATTGTGCCTTAGCTTGTTTGTAACTTTCCCAGGAGTTGTTTTCTGTTTTCTGTGAGCACTGTCACTCGAGACTGTTCGTGGTGCACACGGCTCCCCTTGGTCACTGTGAGTCCGGGGCCAGGGGCAAGCATCGAGGGACCGTGTCTGCTAGTGGAACCGGACCTGCGCACTTATGTCCTGTGGTGCGCACGCTGTTGCTGGTCGCTCCTCTCTTTTTCTCCTTTACGGTACACTGAAGGCATCGGGTTTTTTCTAATTTATGTAGGTAGTTTATATGACCTGTGAATCTCACTGGAGATGACATAAGGGACCTTATAAAATGTTTGTAATAAAAAGAGACTATTGAGTCTGGAAGGGTGGGCCAGAAGTTCTGTGAAAATCGGATTCCTTCCTTCTTGATCACGGCTGGCGTCTTGTGTGCTTGTCACGTGACAGAGCCAGGCAGATAGTGCCATGTCTGTGCCCATCTTACAGGGGAGGAAACTGAGTCCCAGAGGGAGGAAGTGAGCCCGTGGCCAGGCAGTAAGAGAAACTAGATTAGCTCACTTTCCTCTTCACCCCAAACAAGGAGGTGTGGTGGAAACAACATGCCACAGTGGGAAGAATGTCCATGTTGGCACCAGGTCCCTTAGCAGAAGGAAGGCCACTCCTGTCACACTCCTGTGTCTCCTCTCCCCACAGTCCTTCACATCTGACACCGGATGTGTGTGGTTTCCACATGTCAGGTAGTCGGCGGGCCGGCAGGCGTCCTGCAGCCCAACTCAGTCCTGACACCGTCCACCACGAGGTGGCGTCAGACCCCACAGGTTAAGGCTCCGTCCCACAAGACAGCCCCACCAGCCGAGGCAGACTCCGGTCAGGCCCGGGTGGTCACCTGTGCGTCGGGCCAACAGGCTGTAAATTGAGGGCTCACACACCCCCCTGGGGTTTGGTTAATTTGCAAGAATGGCTCATAGAACTCGGGAAAACATTTTACTTGCAAGATCACTGGTTATTCTAAAGGACATTACTCGGGAAGAAACCGAGGGATGAGAATCCAAGGGTGAGGTGCAGAGAAGGGGGAAGGAGCTTCCAGGCTCTCTGGGTGTGCTGCTCCCCGCACCTGGGCTCAGGCTTCTGTGCTGCTTACAGCACGCCAGGCCGTCTGAAAAATGGATATAATGATGCCCCCGGTTGTGGGAGGATTGCTGGACGCAGCTCCTGCGTACGACGCTCCGGGTGTCCAGTAAGTACAGCTGGTTTCCTCCCGGATGCCTGCAGCCTTGTTTCACCTTTTGTCCCCAGTCCCGCGCACTTCTATTAGACGACTTGCGGTTCTCCCAGAATTTATCACAGTCACTGTATCATGTTCCAGGACAGTAGGGCCCTAGCGACACCTGAAGCGAGACCCCAGGTTGATGGCATCCAGCCAGCTGGGGGGGGTGGTTCTGAGCAAAGCTTCCTCCTCGAAGCCACTGCTCCTGTGGAAGACAGATGGTTGAGGCCCAGCTGGGCCGGTGAGTGGGAACCAGGAGAGAGTCTTGGGTGTCATAAAGCAGATGACAGATGACAGAACTGAAGCCGGGGGGCAGGGGGTGGGGGAGGACTTTCGTCACACAGAAAGTCGGGAGCAGAGCTGGGGCTGCTCCCGAGGTCTCTCCTACTAGCCCCAGAGACCCAGGTTTGAGACACCTGTTCCTTCCTTAAAAAGGATTTTCCCTGGGACCTAGGACCAGGGGTTCTTTCAGAAGAGACCTAAAGAAAGTGCTCAGGAAGGCTTGCGATAGCTTCGTTTGTCCACTGTTTTCCCTTTTGGTTCTGATGACATCGAGTCTGACGTTCCTGGTGGTAGAACAGCCTGCCCTTGCTGGGCAGGCCCTTCCCCATTCTAGGCTCCAGGAGCCGGGGGCCTCACCTTTCCTACTGTCAACTCAGGACCGAGTGGGGAGACCCCAGACCAAAACAGAGGGTTCACTTCTCAAACTCCCGCTAAGACCCCAAGAAACTTTTGAAATCAGAAGATCCAGCAACCTCCAACTCGTGCCAAAGTCATGGCCTCTCCCAGTAGGTCACTGGGAATGACAGGGGAGGAGGAGAGGGGTGGCTGGCCAAACTTTGTGTCGTGACTGAGCCAGACTGTGTCAGGAAGGGTAGAAAAGAAAGCCCCATGATGGCTATGAGACCTTCTGCACAGATCGCTGGGGTCTGTGCCCATGAGCACTTCTGCTGTGCAGCCCATGTGTCTAGAGCTGGAGAAGGAGCCTCTTCCCCAGCGGGATGTCCTGGGGCACACGGGTCCCAGTACCCGGACTTCTGTAGCAGGACAGGCTGCCTGGACAGCGGCTCTCCAGCAGACAGCGACGTGAAGCAGCATCGCTGGGCCAAAGTCAGGCCATCTGGTCTCCGGCAGGACTGTTCTCTGGGCCTCAGTCTCTTCATCTGTAAAATGAGCCGGTGATGCCCATCTCAGTGGGATCCAGGGTGTCCAGCAAAGCCCGGCGCTGATGGCAGGAGTTCTAAAGGCTGGCTGGCCAGAAATGAGGAGTTCACGCCTCGTGTCTTCAACTCGGTGCTAGAAGGCAGCTTTCCTTTACAGGCCTGAGGCCCAGAGTAGACCCAGGAATGCCCGAGAAGGTTAAGGCCTGGTGTTGGGCTGGGCAGGGGCTGGAACAGAAGCAGAAAGTGGAAGGCAACTCTGTTTACACTTTCTGGGGGGAAGGCTGTGAGTTTCAAACTGTGCTTCCCAGCCAGGTGCGTGCCGGGGAACCGCACGCTGCTCAACCAGAAGTCTTCCCCTTGATCAGGTCTGTCTATCCGGGCTCTGGAAAAAGGAAAAGAAAAACCTGGTAGCGTGTGGAAATCCACGTGGAGTGAATTAAAACCCATGACGAAGGAGGTATTTTCATTGGCCCCGCGGAATGGAAGGGGACAGCCTTTCCTCTCTTGGTTTGCTTATAATGATCTCATCGGGACCTCCCAAGACCTGGCTGTCCTGGTGCTGGGCGGGCAGGGTTCTCCCGGTTGTCCCAATGCCCCGGGACCTTCGCCGATCCCCCGAAAGGCGGCAGCACAGGCATGGGAAGGAGGTGCGGCAGGGACTTCTAGACTCGCCTTCTCGTAACTTCTAGACATGCCTTCTCGTGCAGCGGGTCCTGCCCCATTTCTTCACGTTGTTCCACTTCATGGCTTCTCAGACTTGGCGCTGAATTCACTTCTCATAAACCTTTCTGTGGAAAATGACCTACCTTTTCCCCTAAGAAAAACACCCGGCTCTCTTCCTCTCCCGCCTGCTGAGGCCGTTGGCACTTTCTGCCCCACCTGTGACACAGCAGCCCCACCTGAGTGGCGAACTTCCTCCCACACCCCCTGCTGACCCCCCTGGTGTCTGGTTCCTAACCAGCCTCTGTGCTCGGGGTTCAGGGACGGCGGGACGTCCACGCCCAGTGCCCAGCTCATCACACGCTTCCCAGAGTGCCCCCACTGTTGCCCTGCTCTCTGCCCCACACTCTCAGGCCCCACCCGCCCCCGTCCAGCAGTTCCCCCTCAGATGAAGCCTTCCCAGCCACTGTGGCGGCCTCATCCACCCCCACCCCTGTGTTTTCCTTCTGCCTCCGTCACCAGGGTCACCCCACATGGGAATCCGGTCGGGGTGGGTGTCATTAAGTGTCCTGTTTGTCGCTGGACCCTCAGAAACCAGCACACTGTCCAACTGAGGAACTCTTGCTGTGTGCATGCCAGGCTGAGGGAGCACATCGAGGCCCAGGGCCTTGCCGTGTGGCACGACCCAGCACAGGCCCCCAAACCCGTGCTCCATCATGCCAGCTCACAGCGATGAAGGTGTGCGCGCACCTCGCCCGCCACATCTCCGACTCATTCCGTGTGCTCGCTGTCTGCCCCCGAAGTCTCGTAGCAGGACACTAACTGGTCAGCCTCTCTTCCTTTCTTCAAGCTGTCCTTCCTGCTGGTGCATCCGGCATGACCTTCCTGCAGAACCGGGAACAGGTTGGCAAGCCCCGCTTACCTTCACCTCAACCCTTGCCCGTGAGTCACACCAGCTGTGTCATGCTGTCCCCTCTCGGTGCCGCCGTACTTGGGGCTCCTCGCCTATGTGTGTGCTGCTTCACTGGTGCTGTGCCCCTGCCGACCTCGGGGCTCGCTTCTCGGCTCCAAACGTGCAGTCCTCTGTCCCACTTGGTCTAGACTGTGAGCCCCTCGAGGGCAGGCATCTGGTTCCTCACCTCTCCAGTGCCCCGGGGTGGGGGATCTGGCCACTGTGCTCCTGTGTCTGTCGTGTGCCTCCCGTGGCCTGGCGCTTCCTGCCATCAGCACGCCATCGTCTGCAGACCAAGACGGCGCTCCTGAACCAGCATCGCTCGCAAGCCTGTGACACTGGGCGCAAGGTGAGGGGTGCTATCTGTGATTGAGGGACATGGCAAATAGAATTGTCTCACACAGAAATCGCACCCGTCACCTTGGCCCGCCTACCGCCACCCCTAAACGATGGAGCGCTCCTTCCCAAGCAGCCTCGTGTTCGTGGACCTACGGCTGTTTGCGGCCTGGAGGTGCAGGCACGTCGGACACGGTGCCGGGTGGATCTGGGTTCAGGGTACCCTTGTGCCAAGGGTGTGCCCTGGGGAAGCCACAGTCCTTTCCTGAGACCGTTTCTCCGTCTGTATGACGGGCTCATGCCTACCTCACAGGGTTGTTGTGAGGGTAACGGGACATGACGTTCGTGAAAGTGCTTTGTCACCTGGAAATTACTCTAACAATTTGAAGTTACTCTTTTTTTTTTCCATATTTGCTAAGTTAACGAACAACATCCGCTCCTGTGCTGATGCTGACCCCCCTGCTTTGGGACACGGAGGGAGGCTGGGCTCAGGACTGGGATGGTCCGGGGTGTGTGGTGGTGGACGTGGCGAGGCGTGAATACGGCTGTGGTGCCGGGACTGAGCTGGGGTAGGAGCAGCCGAGGTTGAGGATGGGCTCTGTGGTTTGGGACTTCAACTTGAGGCTTTGGGAAGAAGCTCTGCCTGACCTTGGGGTCTCCATCTGCCCACTCACAGCACTTGGTATCCTTCCTGGGGGCCCTGATTGCCGACATCCCTCCGTTGTCTTCCTCCAAGAGCTGCCAGTTGGTTTGCAGTTCACTTCCGGCCCCAGGATGTTCTCCCTAACGCTGGTGGGCAGATGTGTCCGGGGCTTGGAGTTTTCCGTAGCTACGGCCTGCGCACCAGGGCCCAGTCGGGGCTTGGGATGCTGCGCGGTCTGCCTCGCCGTCCCTGCCCATGTGCCCGGGTTGGGGCACGGTGAGTAGCCTGTGGTTGGCACAGGTGACTGGCAGAAATGACATGGACTCTGGCGGCAGGTGACAGGGTGGCAGGCCCATGCTGCGGGCCCGGCACTCAGAGCAGCCAGACAGCCTTGAGCAAGCCCCCACGGCCCCCGTCACCTTATCTTCGCCGCGGACGAGGTGGCCGCCTACAGAGTTGTGGTGAGGCCCGTGAGACAGTAGACGGAAATGTGACTCTTCAGCTGGAAAGCACATGAGAACACCAGCGGAGTGTCATTGCCCCTGGAGCACCCAGTCCCAGGAGGCCGTGCTAGGGCCTCTCCCCTCAACAGTGGCAGAGTCATTCTTACGCTGCTGTGGGAGAAGCTGAGACGTGCCCCAGGGGCTCACCCTCCCGCTCCTTGAGGAGAGCACCGGCCCCTCCCCACACGAGGTCGTGCCAGCTTATCCCACCGGCTCCTCACGGCATCCTCTGGGAGTGGCGGAGGTGTGAGGATCGTTGTCCCCACTTTAAGGAGGAGGACATTACGGCTCAGGGCAGTAAGTGCCTTGCCCAAGGCCACGCCAGGGAGGGACGCAGGCTCCTCACTGCCAATTCAGGTCTCTCCCGTCACTCAGCCTCTCAGAAGAGACGCTCGTCGGCTGGTGGCCTCCATGCTTCCTGCGTGGGAGCCCAGCTTGATCCTAGGGGAATGGTGGCAGGCACTCAGCCTGGCCCATCTCTGTGGCCAAACGCCTGTGTCTTCTGAAGGAAGTCAGAAGTTCGTTAGCATCCGTGTTCTGATTTCTTAGCTAGCAACTATTTCTTTCCTAAAGAATGACCCCTTCACAGGTCAGCCTCTGCCAAGTTCAGCTCCCGCAGGAGAGGAGCCAGCTCGTATCTCTTAGTAAGTAATCGTCGCAGGACTCAGACCCAAGTGCCGACCTTGAAGTGCGACTCGCAGTCTCCGGAGTGGACAGGTGTGAGCATCTGAGGCCCCGCCCCCACCCGTTTGCCGCCCGCCTTCACTCACCCTCTTTCTCCGTCAGCACGTGACGGGGTTTTCACAGCGGACACCCACTTGATTTGCCTGCCTCTGTGCTCAGCCCGTAACAGTCTGTTCTTCACGTGCAAGCAGATTGGTCTTTCCAGTCTAGCCCAGGTCAGGTCGGCCTTTGCTCAAGACTCTCCAGAGACTTCTAGTCTCACTCAGCATCAAACCCAAATCCATAGCAAGGCTTGCACGGGCTACTGGCCCTGGTGCCTTTCAAACCCACCACCCCCCCCCCATTCTGCTTCCCCACTGACTTCAGTCACACTGGCCTCCTTGTGCTTCCCTGTGCTCCTGACACAGCATCTTCAACCTGATGTCCCTTTGGCCTAGAATGTTCCTCCCTGCAGTAGCCTGTGGCTCCTTCAGCCCCTCTCACACGTCCCCGGATCGTCACCTGCCACCTCAGCTCTCTTCCCTGCCATGTTCCTGTTACGCACACGTCTTTGTTGCCTGAGTTCCGGGGCAGCGGTGTGTGTGCCTCGCAGGGTGATGTTTGTGTGATCAGTGACTGCCCAGACATCCGTGGTGCGTCCGTCCTGGGCTGTGCCCCAGCACACAAAGATGAGTGAGCAGGTTCCGGGGTTCCTGGGGCTCAGGGGGAGAAGGGAGACCTGACGGCATGGCATGGCGGGTGCTATGGCAGAGGCCAGCGGGGCCTGCGGGAGAGGAGGGAGGAGGCCCAGCCCGCAGGCTGAGGTAAGGAAACAGGGCTGGCAGGCAAACCTCTGCAGCAGGCAAGCCTGATCTGGGTCTTAAAATGCGGGGAGAGAAGAGACAAGCAGTTCCAAAGGGAGGCCGCTCCACGTGCAGCGCACAGAGTCTGGCGCCCTTCCCAGGAGCACTGCCCATCCTGGGCGCTGTGGGAGATGAGGCTTCAGAATAAGCAGGGCCAGGTCCTGAAGGACAGCCTTTGGGTAGAACATTCTGGAGTAGAGCCCTTCCCCCAGAGCCATGGGGGAGGAGCCCCCCAGGCCCAGGCCTTCACAGCCTCGTCTCCCAGCCAAACAGATCCTCAGAGGTGAAGAATCCCCGCCGGGACCTCTTTCCCTGGGCGCCATGGCTCCTCTCGGGGCCCAGCAGGTGCACACCTGGCTCGCAGCTTCCCGAGGCCTGGGAGCTCTGGGCTCTGCCCGCCCTGCTTCTGAGCAGCCCGGACTTCTCCCCAGTGGGGTCCACAATGGTCTGCCGTGGAGGCTGGCCTCGGCGACCGCAGAGCACAGACAGCACACCTGCCTGTCGCCCAGCTTCACAGTGACACGGGCCCTGTTTGCGGTGGCAGAAAGGTGTAGCTGAAAGCCTCCTGGCTTGACCCAGCTCTACCACTGATTTACGTGGCTGACTCATGCCTCTGAAACCCCATTTTCTGATCTGTCACACGGGGTGATAATAACAGCTTGTCACATTGTTTTGAGAATTCCACACGGTGATGTGGAAGCATAAGTACAGGGTGTTTCTCTTAAGCGAGGTGCTCGGAGTCCAGCAAGGGCGCAGACAAGCGCCTACAGGGCTCTAATAAAAGGCAGCCTGGGCGCCAGGCTGGGCAGGGCTCACAGGAAGTGCGTTCCCTGGGAAGATGTCATGCGGTGCCTCGTACAAGCCCAGAGCAGGCCTCGGAGAAGGGCGGGCTTGTGGGGTGGAAGTAGGGACATGCCGTGTCACAAGCACAAGGGCCACCAGGGAGAGGCAGGAAAGACAGAAACGGCTCAGGAGGATGCATGTGACCCACTGAAGAGCAGCAGCCCTTAGGCGACAGGGCTCCTGGGGCTGGGCTTAAGCTACACGGCAGGCGGGGGGGCCCTCCTATGCTAGTTGTGGTGTGGCCCAAAGTTCCTCCAGCCTCGTGCAGATTTTCTGTTCTACTCCATGGACCATCTGTGCTTATTTCCTGATTTTAAATTACTTACCTTTCAGTAAACCTGATCTCAGATGGTCTGTGTTCTCTGTTCCTCCACACACCCCCAGAGCACCACCAAGCTGTTGGGGTGCCCACCCGCAGATGGAAGGGGCTGCTGCCGGCGTGGGGGCCCCTTCCAGCTTAGGAGCAGAGGGCAGAGAGTAGAGCGGCCTCAGAAGCAGAGGGTAGGAGTGCCTGGCACAGGGGGGACTGCCGGCCACCAGGTCTGACCTGGGGATTCAGGCACAGCTGGAGATTAGCCAAGCCAGGTGCCATCAACAGGACATTCTTAAAGGATTCGGTCTAGAAATCATGTCCCTCTATTGCTCTCCTCCATCGGAGTGCAAAATTGGGAGTAAACACTTGAAGAAACAAATAAGTGTCATTAGTTTGCAGAAGGCGTCCACGACTGCATCAGCCAAGACCCCGCTTCTTCTTCTTTTTTTTTTTAATTTATTTATTTTTGAGAGAGAGTGAGCACAAGCGGGGGAGGGGCAGAGGGAGAAGCGGACTCCCCACGGAGCGGGGAGGCTGATGCAGGGCTCGATCCCAGGACCCTGGGATCACGACCTGAGCCGAAGGCAGCTGCTTAACTGACTAAGCCCCCCAGGTGCCCCCAGACCTGGTTTTAGAGCTGGAGAAACTAGCCAGGAATGTCAGACTGCAGAGGCCGCGCTCCGGTCCTGCTAGCTGCCTGCCGGCCTGTGCTCTAGGACACATGTGCTCTCCCTTTTGCAGACGCTGCTACTGGGACTTCACTCCTGGGCTCCTGGGGCACCAGCGGGTGCAGGCAGGGCGGGCAGCTCAGCCCGGGTGCGGCCGGCCTGTGGGCGTGGCCACCGCCCAGCTGGGAGGCTGTGCAAGGCCCCAGGGCCACCCAGTGCACCCTCCTCGGCGGTGGAAGTCAGGGAGAGACTGAAGCCGAAGCAGAATTAGCACGTGGGTCCGCTGGGGCTGTAGCCCACGCGTGTGCGGCCTCACCTTCCGTTCCTGCAGCTCCTCTTCCCTCACAGGCACTGCTTTTTAAGGAGAAGAGGCCCACGGCCAGCGGGCAGGCCCGAAGCTGGTTTTCGGACTCCGCACCCCGGAGAGCCTGTCCCCAACGGCCTCTCCCCCAGGAGGTTTCTGTAGCGGCAGCATCGGGGTGGTGGCAGCGTGGGATTGGAAGCTGCAGGACCCCGTTCTGGGTCTGACTCTGTCACTCACAGATTTGATGTAGGCAAGTTTTTAACGTCTCGGGGCAAACCTGGCCCGATGTGGTAGTGATCACACTGTTCCTGGGCAGTGCCATGAGAATTTCACAGACACAAAGTGTCACTCACGCGGCACTGCCTAAAACAGAAAGCAGACCCCAGCGGTGGGTCGCACCGCATCGGACTGGAGGCTGACACTAACGGGTTACCGATCCACACCCCCGGACAGACGGCGCTTTGGTTGTTTTTCCGATAAGAAAACAGAGGAACAGTAACCCGTCAGGCCAAGAGTAAGTGACAGAGCCAGGGCTGCGTCTAGCTAGCCCCAGGTCCCAGAACCCCTTAGAATGGATGTCAGCTCTTTGGGGAAGGATCTGGACAGGGAGGACCGTGTGAGCCCTGTGTCAAGGAGGAAATAGAGGGGGAGGTGAGGTGCCAGCCTTCAGCCCACCCTCCCAGGCAGTGTCTTGGGGAAGAGAGAGAGAAGCCAAATTCCTTTGAAGTCCAGTGTCGTCCCTTACAAATTTTGCATATTTGCATTTTATACCCAGGGAGAGAATGAGGGAACAGGGAACGGTCCGTATCCACAAGGGAAGATGGTGAGGAAGGTGGGGTCTGGCCCAACGAAGGCACCGGCTGCGAACGATGAAGCTGGAGAAGGTAGTTAGCGGCGGGCCCAGGCAAGTTAGAGCCTAGAAGGCCCCAGGTCCGAGAGTAAGGATATTCCGTGGGTGCTGGGAGGCCCTGCTGGGGCGCTGGCTGTGGAATGGCATAGGAGAAACTTGCTTCCTGATGTTCCGTCGGCAAACATGGCTCAGGGCAATGAGCTGGAGGCTGGGAGACCCCGCCACTCGAGCGAGCATGAGGCTGGGGCCCAGACAGCCCAGGGAAGGCAGACCTGAGTGGCAGTTTTCTGGAGAGCCAGTGTTTCCTGGAGACCCGTAGAGGACAGAGTGGAAAGGCAGGTGGGACAGGGGCTGAGCGGGTTCCCACACGGAGAGTGTGATGCTGGCCTTGGGCAGGCCACACAAACGTGCTCTGTGTGCTTCCTGCAGGGCCCTGTGCCGGGCTCGCGTATGAGAAGAGAGAGGCCTGGGGTTTGCTCTTGAGCTCACAGCTGAGCGGAGTACACAGAGGAGAAGCTCAGGGCGTGGCAGTGGGTGCACTCCCTCGGCACAGTGGGGCAGGACACTATGGCAGAGCAGGTGGCAGGAGGAAGGGGAGCACTCCCCACGAGGCCTCCAGAGAAGCCAGGGATGCTGACCTCACCTGGGCTCCGGGTCCCGAGGGTCACCAGTCAGGGAAGTGTGGACGAGGCCACCCAGCAGAAGGAACAGCCTCTGTGCCCACAGCTGTGACGACGGGACAGGGTCCCAGGGCAGTGGAAGAGACACGTAGCTGCGGGCAGGGTGAAGGACTGAGCTCTTGCAGGCCTTGGAACTGGTTGGGCTGGGAGAGAAAGCAGGAGTGGCGGGCATCAGCTAGGAGGAAGCAAACATGATGGCAAGGAGGGGCAGCAAGAGCAGCCGCAGCCAGGGCGCTGGAGGACCCGGGCAGAGCGCGTGGCCTAGGCAGACCGTGCCCAGGCTTCTGCTTTTGGCCGCTCACCTGTTCCATTCTGGCTCCGTGCCTGCCCCACCCATCCCACGGCCCACAGGGGACAAGAGCCACAGTGACGGGGCTCTTCTGGCAGACAGCTGGTTGTCACTAAGGCCTGTGAGCTGACCCCCCAGGGGTTCTGAACACTTGTCCCCAGCCCCCAGAGCTTGCTGGAATCAGGTAGGCAGGAGGGTTCTGATAGGTTAGCTGGGAAGCCTCATTAAAGATTGAGGCGGTGAAGCCCATTTGACGGCCGGCTGGCGCATCGGTTTCGCACTGCATAAGCCGGGCTGCCAAGGAAGGAGAGGTAAGGGACCGGGCTGCGAGACGCACCCTCCTGCGCCGCGCCGGGGGCCTGCCCGGAATGGTCAGCAGAGAGTGGGCCTCCCACTGCCACTGCTTCTGCTTCTGCCACCGCCACTGCCTCGTGCTTTGCAGAGTGAGCTGTAGGTGACGGGGCCCCTCCCTGCTCCTCACGAGGTGGGAATGGGGCCTCCTCCAGTCTTCACAGGGGGCTCCTCCCCACTCCTCATGGGGGGCTCCCCCTGCTCCTCGTGGGTCTCTCCTCCCCGTTCCTCATGGGCCTCTCCTTCTGCTCCCAGCTGCTGGGGTGGCGGACATGAGCTCTGGATCTTGGGACGAAGCCCCCATTAGTGGCTGACCAGAGGGTAAGTGCTGCTTTGCACTGAGGCCTTGCAGAAGTGTGGGCAGAAGCAGCAGTGTGCAGACTGGGCTCGGGAGACATGGGCACCCGTCCCAGCGGCACCAGTCACTTGAGGCGTGTGTGGCCCTGGGCGGTTGCTCCCCCTCTCCCAGCCTCTGTCTCCTCACCTGTAAGGAGGTCTGACAGGCCCCACCCTGGAGAGCTGAGCAGATTAATGGCCAAAATCATGCAAAGGCACTTTGTCACGCACACTGTAAAGGTGTGACAGATTCTTGTCGTACTTTATTTTGTTTGAGGTTCTTGTCAAGGTTTGTTATGTGTCCTGAAGTGATCTTGTGAGGAAAGGAGAAAAGTTATTTCAGCAGGAAAGTGGCCTAAGGCAGCCTGAGGGGATGAGGCAGGCTGACTGGCCATATCCTGGCCTGGAACCTGGGAGCCTAGGTCTCAACCCTGCTTCTCCCGCGAGCAAGTCCTCCTTTTCCCCGAGCCTCCCAAGCCTTCTGTGCAAGAACAGGGACAGGGAGGTGGGGCTGCGGCCTCCACAGGCCTCCCATGGCCATCAGCACGGTGCAAAGGCCGGCTCTGTCTAGACTCTGGGGGGCTGCGTCATTGCCAGGACAGCAGGTGCTTCTGCCTGTGTGGCCCAGGCCTTAGCTCCCGTTTGGAATCAGCCCCGCATCTGCACTGGCTGACCTGCCAGGACTGCAGGTCGTGTAGACTCTGGCCTCTTTGATGCAGCCTTAGCCATGGGTCACCACGGGTTGATGGTGGAACCATGATTGGCAGCCTCAGAAGTGAGGGTCTGTTACAAGAGTCTGATGGGCGACACCTCAGCTGCCTCCAGGGATCTGAGTAAAGGGAAATAGGCTGCCTCACATACCAGCCCACTGGGAGCCTCCGTTCCTTAATGCGGCCTGGGCAGGAAAGGCACTGGGAGATTGACCCAGGATAACTCTAGGCAAGCAGCTGAGCTGTCATTAAAGCAGGAGGTGGCAGGGGCGCCTGGGGGGGCTCAGTCGTTAGATGTCTGCCTTCAGCTCAGGTCATGATCCCAGGGTCCTGGGATCGAGCCCCGCATCGTGCTCCCTGCTCTGCGGGAAGCCTGCTTCTCCCTCTCCTGCCCCCCTTGCCTGTATTCCCTCTCTCGCTGTGTCTCTCTCTGTCAAATAAATAAAATCTTTAAAAATAAGTAAATAAATAAGCAGGAGGTGGCAGTCAGGATTGTCTAGTGCCAAGCCACCTTGGCTTTGTAAGCACGTAAGTGGGGAGACAGCTGCTTGTCCAGCCAGAGCCTTGGGCTGGGAGATATTTGTCCTGGGCGCTGGTCCCAGCTCTGCCACCGATTCCCCTGTGGCCTTGGAGAGGCAACTGAAGACTCAGGCCCAGACCACAGACCCCCATTCCCACACACACACCAGCTTGCTCACAGTGGGGGCCCTGAAATGAGAGGGGAGGGAGTGCTCAGGCATTGGTCTAGAAAGGCTGCCTCCTGGGTGCCTGGGTGGCTCAGTGGGTTAAGCCGCTGCCTTCGGCTCAGGTCATGATCTCAGGGTCCTGGGATCGAGCCCCGCATCGGGCTCTCTGCTCAGCAGGGAGCCTGCTTCCTCCTCTCTCTCTACCTGCCTTTCTGCCTGCTTTTGATCTCTCTCTGTCAAATAAATAAATAAAATCTTAAAAAAAAAAAAAAAAGGCTGCCTCCATCTCAGGTTGCCACTCTAAGTCAATGCACAATGCAGGGACCCTCTGGAGAGAGGGGAGGAGGCAGACAGAGACATGGAGAGGGGAGGAGGGCGCCTCAGCAGGGCTCGGGGCTCTGCCCAAAGCAGATTAGGTAGGTGTCATTTGCTGGCCAGAGATGCCATCGAGCCTCACTGAGCAGGTGCTGGATCCTTTGTCCTGTCACTCCTGGGATCTCAGGTTCCATCTTTTCAGGAGGCCCAGGGGATGCCTTTCCTATAGAGACTAACTCGAAACCTAGCCTGTCCCTTGTGTCCCAGAGGAGCTGGGGGGCTGGTGTCCCAGTACCTCATGAATGTTAATGGGCAGGCAGGGGAACAGCCTCTCTCAGGAGGAGGTGTTGGCCATGCCCCAGCTTATCTGCCCAGCTCGGGCTGTGTAATTCAAAGTGGGGTACCCAAGTGGGGTACCCAGGCCAGGAGCCCTGCCCTGCAGCACCGGACTCATGGGGAGAGCGTCATGGAGTCCCCACATGTGCCCTCCTTGGGGACTCCCAGCCATGAGTTTCTTTATTTTAAGGTAATATATCCCACTTGGACAGACTTTGGAAGTTCAAAAAGAGAAAAATAATCTCTCACAATCTACAGATAGCCACTGTCCCCATCTTGGTGTATTTCCTTCTTTGTCCTTTTCAGTTGTAGAGATTTAGAACTAGATGGTCTTTGGTTCCATTCTTCTCACTTTGTGGTAAACTGAGGCCCAGATAGGGGAGGGACTTCCAAAGGCACCTAACTACTTAGAGCAGAACTCCAGCAAGAACTTGGGTCTCCTGGCCCCAGATTCACTCCGAAGGGGGTTTGTATAAATGCGAGCAGTACGGAAGAGACCAGCCAGAAACTTGGAGGGACTGGAAAGTGGGAGCCAGGGGTAGTGGGAAGCCTGGGCTATCTTCCCGGGGGTGGGGGCTGGCGGGAGCATGAACACAGCCCACTGTCCAGAGGCCCCTGGGCCAGCACTTGGAAGACCGCCTGCCTGGTCCTGCAGCGGACCCTTGGGGACAGTGCTAGCAAGAGTCCAGCCCGCGAGGACAAGGAGGAAGACTAGCAGGGAGAACCCTACACAGAGCCTGGCCCCAGAACATAGTAACTACTCAGTAAACTTGGGCTGTGTCTTCCCTTATCCCATCTGTGGTCCTTTCCGAGCACCACCTCTGCGGGTGACCCGCAGTGTGTCTCCTGCTGTCCTAGCTCAAGGCTTGCGAGGCGCCGTCACCAGCTTGGCCACTGACCGTTTCCAGCTGAGAGCTGAGAACTTTTTTAAGAATGTGTCGCCTGCTGTCGTCTCGACATTTGGTTGGAGAGCTTCACACAGTCTGCCTGGGGTCTAGTCGTTCACTCGTTCAGCAAATACTGAGTGTTGACCATATGCCAGGCTACAGTATGTGCTGGGAATACAGAGGACAAAAGTTCTGTCCCTGGAGAGTAAAAGTCAGACTGCTCTGTTTGCCTGGGTCCGTTTCGCCGTCTTTCCTGGTCCGTGCAGGTGGACACACGGGGTCCTGGTGGACAGGGAGCTGGGCACTCGCAGAGTCCCCACAGGGATGTGCCCCTGCAGCCACGCAGAACCCGGGCCCAGCCTGTGACCCGTGTGCCTCTCCACCGCACAGTGAGGCTAGGGGGACTGTGTCATCGTCCACATCTGGTTCATCCTCCTGGAATTAGTCACGCGACTGGGTTTTCTGTTAAACAAGGGTGGCTTTCCTGAAGATGACTGTACCTCGCGTTGGAATCCTCTGTCAAGTCTTTACACCCAGGACAGGCACTATAGAAGGCTTTAGAAAGGGCCAGTGCCCAGTCTGCTCTCATCCCACCTCAGACCCGCCCTGGGAAGGGTGTGGTGATCATTAACACCCTGCTCAGGGGCTCCCAGTACACTGGGGTCCCAGGGAGAGTGGCTGCCCCTCGGAGATGACTCCAGATGCCCTGGCCCCACTTTCCCCTTTGGCCTGGCTGACACCACTGCCCCAGGTCAATCACACTGACTCTCCCTTCAGTCCCGCGGCCTCTGTGGAACCACCTCTGACGGCCAGCCCCGTCCCCTCTGGCCAGACTCCCATGTCACCCCTCCCAAGTGGGCTCATGGCTGGAGTCTGGCCTGGCCTCAGCCCCGTCTAGCTTTGTTTTCTCCTCTGTCTTCTCCTACCTCATGACCCCCAAGGATGAACAGTCCTCCTGTGTATCACCACCAGGTTTGTAGGAGCAGGCGTGTGATGGGACTTAAAGCCATCTGGAAAGTGGGCCTCAGAGATAGCGGGGGCTAGCGCCTTCCCCAGGAAGCGTCACTGTCTAGCAAATGGGCCTAAAGCTGCTGGTGTCAGTGTGGGCCTCGCCTATGGGCCACCCTCTGGCCATGGGCCGGACCCGCACAGCAGTCACGCACGGGCACCCTGCTCCTCCCCACCTTTGTTTGAGGCTCCAGCTCGCGTTTCCCTTCCTCTGGCTCACACGTCTGTGGTGCCGATGGGCTCTTTGTTCTGACTTCGGCAAAACTTACTTGGGGCAAGTGAGAGAGGATAAGTCGTCCTAGGTAGAGCCCTGGACCAGCTCCCACACTCAGCAGGCTGACACACTGAGGCCATCACCAGGAGCCCCTTGGCCTCAACAAGTCCCCTCACCTCCCGGAGACACGCCACCCCCTCTGCAGGGATGTCGTGGGACCATAGAAGGCAGCGCTCTATAAATGGGGAGTGAGGCGCCTTCCTAAAAGCCCCAGCAGCCTGACTGGGGGCAGGGGCTGTTCGAGTGTGCGAGGACACAGGCAGGTCAGTGACCAGCAAGAGATGTTGGACTCCTAGGAGAGGCCAACCAAAGAATTTGCTTTTAGTTTTTAGTTTTCCACGCCCAGCACGGAGCCTGACACGGGTCTCGAAATCACGCCCCTGAGATCAAGACCTGAGCTGAGATCAGGAGTTGGACGCCTAACGGACTGAGCCCCCCCAGGTGCCCTAAGAATTTGCTTTGAATACTAATAAAAATGAATAGTTTTCAAATAGTTTCAAACGAGTTTATGGTTTACAGAGGACTTTTTCATGTAGTTCATTTATTCCTCGCAGCGGCTTTGTGGGGCGCCCCTGTTGGCTTTAAGGGTCCTCTTCACATTCATTCTGTAGACCTGGAGGCCCAGCTGACCGGTGTGGGGCAGAGCTCTGGCCAGGCCTTCTCCCTCCCGACTCTGGGCGCCTCCCCCGCCTGCCTGCGCGCATCAGTACCTTGTGGGGACAGGGAGGCTAAATGCGACCCCCCTAGATGAGTGTCTGCCATCCCGTACAAAGAGGGGCATCCGCACATGGCTGTGCACAGAGCTCATCAGACCCCATGCCCTGTGACAAAGGCCAGGTCAAGCTGTCTCTCAGGCATCGGGTCGGCAGCTCAGTCCTGGTTATGGCATGGAATCGTTAGCCTGAGATCTGTCCCTTGGTTGGCCTCCTCTCTGAACAAGCCTGAATTTGGGGATTGCTTATCTGAAGCTTATGTCTCCAGTGATTTTTATTCTTATCTGAGCGCCTTCAGCCCCGTCCCTTCAGCTGTGCTTCCCCAACCTGGGCCAGCCGTCACCGTTCTCTCTAGCCGTCCCGGCTCAGCTCAGCAAAACAGAGCAGGGTCCCGTGTGCGCGAGGCCTTATGCGCGGGGCGCAGAGGAGGAGGTGTGCTCTCCGTCCTCAGGAGCCGCAAGAGGTCGCAGGGAGAGGAGCTGCTTCGCTCTGTCGCATTAGTGAGAGCTGGGTTGTGACAGGGGCCCTTGCGTGTGGACCAGTGAGGAGTGTGAGGGTGTGGGAAGGCTTCCTGGGAGAGCGGACGACAGAGTGGAGCCTTGCAGAGGGTCCCCAGGTCGACAGGGGGCCCCACACGAGGACAGAGAGGTGGGGAGCCCAGCAAGCGGTCCAGCTCAGGGAGCAGATGCGAGAGCGCTGCTGCGGGGCGGGGGCTGGCGTCCTCTTCTACAGAGTCTGTCCCCAGCCCCCTGAGGGTCAGGCTTGGGTCTCCCACAGACCGCAGAAGGTGTGATGTCCGTGTGGAAGAGGGGGCGGGAAGCAAGGAGAGAGAGTGAAGGCACAGGGTCCCGCTGGCGGCCTGAGGCATCTGTCAAGGAGAGAGATGCCAAGGCGGGCACGGGGGGATGGAGAGGCGGTGGGCTCTGTCGGGATCTCAGACAGTGCCACGGTAAGACCCGAGAACCAACTCGCGGTGGGAGGTAGAGGAGCGGGGGTCCCCACCTGCTCCCTCCCTGAGATCCTGAAGGTGGGGGTGTGGCTGGCCGGGGTGACTCTGTGGCGGGGGCTCTGCATGGCCTCCATCCTGGCTGCCAGCGGCACCGCACAGGGACTCATAGAAATAACTCAATGCCGGGACGGTGTTCCCACCGTGAGATTTCCCACCGAAGCTTCTGAAAGGGGGCTGTGCCAGGGCCTTCCCAAGGTGACTTCCCAAGATGACTCCGAAGGAGAGATCCTCCTCCCTGCCCCTCACCCCTGCCTCTGCCGCTGGGGCCGCTGGAGCCAGTGGGGGGAATCGGCCAGGAGTAAGGAGGCAGTGGGAACCTCATGTCTGCGGCGGATACCCCTTGTGACGCTGCCAGGCCCCTTCCCCGGGCCCCAGCTCCCGCCTGAGACAGGGACCATGCTTCCTAATGGCAAGAATTCTCGTAGCTCAAAACAGACTCACATTTTCTTAGTTGAGAAGAACAGAAGGCCTCATGCAACCAAGCATCATTGTCTTTTCCTTCTCTGTAGTATCTGAAATTCCAACTGTCTGGTTTTAAAGCATGTCTGCCATGCAGGGGGCCAGAGTCCCCTGGGAGCAGCCAGGTTCCTGTCGGATGTCCCCCCACCCTCTGGAGGAACAGGCTGGCTGAAGGTATTGGAAGGAAGTCCAGCCCAACAGACAGCCATTGGCTGTCATCAGGGGTCCCAGCAAAGGGATGGGAAACAGACACAGTGACCGAGACCAGACCAGGCTGGCAGGCACAGAGACCTCTCAGCAGCCGACAGAGCCCAAATCATGTGACCTCAGTGCTAGAGAGGGCCTGGCTAGGGTACCGGAGGGCTCCAGTCCTTATACCAGGTGCCAGATAGGGTCTCCGGGATGGGCTCAGCCATGGAAGAAGGGCGGCTCCAGATTCAGGCATTGGCTCGGCAGCCGAGGCCAGCCCTAGAGTGAGGCAGAGCAGCTCAATTTTCCAGAAGTCCAGCCAGCAGCAGAGCAGCTCAGGCCCAAGTCCCAGAATGGGATGGGGAGGGGAGGCTGAGCTGTCTTAAATCCCTCCTGCCTTGGCCAGGACAAGCGGGTGGAGGCACAGAGCCTCTGGGTGGGGGTCAGAGGACACCTGTCCGACCTGTGGACACTGCGGGCTGCAGCCGCTTGTCCTGTGGCTCTTCTGGTGGTGTGTCCCAGAAGGGCACAACCCCATGGTGTAACCGAACGGAAGAAAGAGAGTGGCCTTTGTGGGTCGTGTGGGTCTGGCTCTGCTGCTCGCTGTCTGTGCGACCCAGAGCAAGTTATTTCCCTTTTCCAGCCCACCTTCCCCAGGACAAGTCCTCTCGGTGGCCAGCAGGGTTGTGAGAGTGAAAATGAAGTTATATTAGGGAAGTGCCTTGGCTCTGCTGGGTGGCGGGGTTCTCCTGCCCCTCCCCTGCTTCCTGAGAACAAGGCAGAAGGGGCACCAGGACTGGGGCCTTGCCGAGGAGGAGACAAAAGAGATCCCTTATCAAGGATTTGTTTTTGAATTTGTTTTAAATTTTTTTTTAAGATTTTATTTATTTGAGAAAGAGCGTGAGAGGGGAGAAGGTCAGAGGGAAAAGCAGACTCCCCGTGGAGCTGGGAGCCCGATGTAGGACTCGATCCCAGGACTCCAGGATCATGACCTGAGCCAAAGGCAGTCACTCAACCAACTGAGCCACCCAGGTGCCCTGTTTTAAATTTTTTAATGTCTGTCCTGAACACATATGTTACTTAGAGTCAGAAAAAACAATTATTGTAAAAAAAAAGAACAAAGTGGTATATGTTTAATAACTTCCTTTTACAAATGTGTTTAGTGATGGGGAGAGAAAGCTCACGATCTCATGCCTGTCGAGTGCCAGGCCGCCCCACCAGCATTTACAGAAGCCATGTCTGTCCATGTGCCGACCCCTTCTCTGCCACCCATGCTCTGAGCGCAGCAGAAGGCACCAAGCAAGGGCAGGGTTAGGCAGGTCCACCCCGGGAAGCATCTTCCCTTGAGTGCTGGGAGGCCCTCTCCTCCCACCAAGCAGCAGGCCCAGTGCCTGCCTTCTGGATCCTCTTCCTTCCCCCACTGAAACATTGACACGGGCTAGCAAGGCAGCAAGGCGTGGCTCGCTGAAAACTTGACTGGAGATGATACTGGGGCCCAGGACAGCAAGGTCTGGAAGCTGCTGACCGTGGAAGCTCACTTTGGGCATGAAAAGATTCGACCCATGTTGTGTCCCACCTGGTGGTGGGGACAGGGTCTTTGAGGATAGGTAGGTTTGAGACTTCTGCGGCAGAAAGCCTGTGGTCACAGGAGGTAGTGTCGTCTGTTGCTGGGATCAGGCAGGAGGACCGGCCTGGGAGGCACACAGGAGACTCCTGTGCTCTGGCCGGAGGCCTGCCCCAGATGATCCATTTCCGCTCTGAGGTTCCGTTGCTGTCTCTCCCGCTGTGCCCCAGATCCGGGGGACGACGTGCTAATCCCTCAGCAGCTCGGAGCACTTGTGCAAGAAGCCTTCTACACATGGTGGATTTTGTTGTGGGCTGAGTGGGCTGCCATTTTGTCCTAGGGAGGAGACAAGCCCCTTCCCCATGTGGTCAGGGAAGAATGAGACCGGCCTGCCCAGACTCTGCCCTGTCCCTGTGACTCTGTGCCATTCCCCAGTGACACCCGAGCTGGCAAAGAGAAAGAACAATCAGCCTTTTCTCAGTTTGGGGCGGAAGCCTGTCTTTTCTTGTGAATGTGGCTCGGCACCCACTCCCCATCGGAGCACAGGCCCCTGCAGCAGGGCCAGGGTGTGGCCCGGCCAGTGACCGCCTCTGCCGTCCCTGCCTCGCTGTGCCCACAGCTGCAGGCTCCCAGATGGCGGGCTGACGGGCCCTGCATCATGGTGAGGAGCCGAGGCTGCGGCTGCACCAGACCAACTGCAAGTCCCTGGCTCAGACGCTTCACCCACCATGAGGGTCAGTCCTTTGCTCACGAGGAGGACAGGACGGATCTCCTGGTTTGGTGGTGCCGCTGGTGGTGTTAGGAGGAACGGCCTTGTGCCATGTGCAGAGCACACAGCGGGCGTGGTCCTAGAGGGAGGGGAGAGGGCTCAGAAGCTGGACTGTCTCTGAGCCGTGGGAGCAACACAGTCTGGTTCATGGGCTCTGGGAGAAGAGCCCCAGGACAGGGACAGAGAGGTGATGGAGGGGACAGGCTGGGGGCGGTGTTGGGCCTGTTGAGAGGTCAGGGACGGCTCCTGTGGGCCAGGAGGGCAGAGGCGGGAGAGTTCCAGGTTCGCTCGCCAGGGCCTTTCTTCGCTAACCTCTGTGCTTCTGTGCTTCTCTGTCCCACAGGCCCCTCCACGCAGCGTCAGGTGCAGAATGGCCCCTCTCCTGAAGAGATGGACATCCAGAGAAGGTAATCCTGCACCCAGCAGGGCCAGTGGCCCTTCGACTCCCAGAAACAGTCACTGGGCGGGGGACAGGCCTGACCAGAGGGAAGCGGGAGCCAGGCCTCTGCAGCTTTGCCAGGGTGAGGAAGGGAACGTGTGGTCTCATGGAGACTTCCAGTCTGCAGCACCCCGGGTGCTGGTCCCTCTTACTGAACTCAAGCCTCCCCCATGTGTCAGAAGGCGGTTGTCACGCTGTGGAGGGGTTCGGTAACATGACCAAGGCCACGCTGCTGGAGCTGGGCGGTGGACACCCAGGGCTGTCTGCCTGAGGCCTGTGGCCTGGGCTTCATGCTGTGCTGCCCGACACTCCCTCACTGGATGCCTCGGGCAGGGCCACGGCCTCAGGAGGATCGTAACCCCAGCCCACTGACCTCGTGGCTGAGACAGGTGGACAGAGGCCATGAACGCCCTGCGGGGGCTGCCACTGCTCTCCAACAGCCTGGCCGGGGCTGTGGGGGTGTCCTTGTTTGCCAGCCTGTGGAGCCGGCAGCTCCTGTGGGGTGTGGGCCATAGGTTGACACCCACCCCCCCTCCAGGGAGTTTCTAAAGCTCCTGAACTGGGAGAAAGGGCCACTGTCATTGCCCAGGAGTTACAGAAGAGTTCATGGTGGCCAAGGAAGGAGCAGCTGCCCCAGGTCATGTTGCCAGGGAAGGCAGGGCCAGGGAGGAGCCTGCCATCGCCTTGGCAGGGGCTCTGCGTCTCTGAGAGGCTCCAGATTGGGCTCTGTGGGAGCTGTGTCCAGGACCTGGACCTGGTGCAGGCCCTCCCCACCCAGGTTCTCAGAAAAGGGGCTGAGCCGGGGGCCTGCAGCTGAGCTCATGTGGAATCCTGGGCTGGGAGTTGGGGAGGCCCCGTGCCTACCCCTCGGCTGACTGGGAGGATCTCCAGGGCCCTCCTGCCTCTAGCCTCTCCCTGACTCTGAGGAGTAAAGGCCACACATGGCTCGATAACCTCTGGGAGCCTGCTGGCTGTGACGGGGTTCTCTGGAACCGTGGGCGGGTTCCTGCTCTAGGCCTGTTTCCTATTGGAACACAACAGTGGTGTTCTCGCTCCACTCGCCTCAAAGAGATGAGGTAGAGATGGGAATGTGCTTGTACGCTGCCTGCAGGCCGGAGACACTCCTTTCGTCAGTTCCTACCGGTCTCAATCCCGTGGGCCTGTCTTCTGGCCTGGCCGCAGTACAGCACGTTGCCATTTGTGAAGGGCTCGTACCGGTTTGGGCTAGTTCTACTCCTCACCCTGACCTCCGGGGCTGCTGCTACAGGTACCGTCCCTCACACGAGCCAGGAGAGCAGAAAGGACTTGCCCAAAGTAACAAAAAGTTAGGGAGAACAAGGACCGGCAGCCCGTCTGGCCCCAGCTCCGCCCTCTCAGGTCCTGGGGCTGCTTCCACCCCAAGAAGGGTGTGCTTGAGCCCCACCGGACTCAGGAGTCAGTGTAGGCAGCAGATGGGACCAAGCAGATCTCCTGGAACTGGTCAACCACTACCCTGCGTCACCTCGGCCGCCACCCACGCCCACCCACGCCCGGCATTCCCTCTCCAGGCCACCTGCAGTCCGCTGCCCGTGGGCCGGAGCGCCCCCTGGAGGCCCGGCTCTCCACTGCAGGAGTCAACACAGGCCACTGGGTGCGGGTGGGGGTGACACCTCACAGAGGGAGGCCCCAGGGAGAGGTGACTTATGTTGATTCCAACACCAGAACCTTGTATTCTCTCGCAAACAAGTTCTTCAGTCCACACCTGATTTTTAAGGATTCCCAAGCGCCTTCATTTTGCTGAGGGCATCTAAGCATGTGGATCCTGCTGGGAAAGTTGGAGTTTGGGGATGTTTCAGCAGTTTGGATAGAAAAGCTGATGCAAGCATTGCTGGGAGCTTTTCAAACACGTTTCGTCCCAGAAAGGTCTTTTCCATGATCTCGTAGGGATCACACAGAGCCCTTCCAAGAGCCCCCCGTACAGGTGTTGTCGCTGCCTCTCCAGAGAAGCAGCTGAGGCCCAGGGAAGGGGCGTGACTTGTCGGTGCTCACAAAGCCACCGTCCCAAAGCAGGAACCAGAAAGCTCACTACCTCCCAGTGGTCTTTGCAGTGATGTCGGGTCCCTCTGGGGAGGTGCTGTATCACCGGCTTTTCTCGCAGAGGAAAGCAGCCGTGTTTTTTCCTTTCTCCACGCACTTACCACTTCCCAGAGCACTTGCTGAGCAGTGGCCGTGTGCCTGCTTCCCCCACCAGAGACGCACCAGCTCGCTCTGAACCGAGGATACAGCGCGACACGACCGCCAATCTCCCGCTCTGCCCGCCGCCCTTCCCGCCTTCCCCGCCAGGCGGAGACCGCTGCTTGCCTCCCAGAGTAGCTGCCCTGTGCTTCCCGGGCAGAGCAAATTAGAGTGGGTGAACGCCCGTCGAAGCTTGGCTACTCTCCAGGGTGTGCGTGACTCCTCGAGCCCCCTTCCGCCCCAGCATCTCAGTCCCAGGTTCTGTAGACATATCTGTGCGTCGGTATCCTCACACGACCTGCCCTCAAGAGCACCGAGGTCACTCTGCCTGAAGGAGCAGGGAGGTTCGTGCCCACTGGGGCACACGTAGCATTGCTAACAGAGGCCTAGTCTGTGGCTGGATCTGGGGTAAAATGAATGAGGACGTGCTGCAGCCTTAGGGTCCGCTTCTCCCAGCAACCAGCAATGCCTAAACTGTTCCGGGAAACTTAGGTGTAATAAGAATGGGGGCCCCCAGGTCAGGTCTGCTGAGGCCAGAGGCCCCCAAAACCCAGATGGGCACGTCCAGCCTGGGGAGAAGCTTAATCACTCAGCTAGATGGTTGCCCCAGCCTTTATGAGGGGCTCCCTGTTCAGGGGGTGCCACCAGCCCTTGCCTATTTGGGGACTTGGAACCAGTCACATGCCCCGCCTCCTTTGAGTGACGACAGAGAGCCCAGCAGACAGGGCCGGGGCGGACGGGGCAAGCTCACGGCCAAGGCCCCCAGCCCCGGGCATGCAGCGGCTCTCAGGGAGTGCCAGCGACACCCGACTCTGCAGCCCGCGCTCGGGACACAGAGCCACATTGTTCTCTCCGGGACGTCAGGCTTGCTCTGCTGTTGTTTTCCAGACAAGTGATGGAGCAGCAGCACCAGCAGCAGCGGCAAGAGTCTCTGGAGAGAAGAACCTCGGCCGCAGGTGAGCGCCCCTCTGGGGCCTGCTGCCCTCGCCGCGCCCAGCCCCTTCGCGGGGCACCTCGCGCCCTCCGTGAAGAGCTGCTTGCTGCCTGGGTCTCTGTGTGACAGTCCCATCCACTGAAAGCAGAGAGACTAGGGGACAGAGCTGGGGGGAGGGGATGAGCTCAGCTCGGCCCGGCCCTTACCCGCCGGCCTCTGGTCCCCCAGCACTGGCTGTCCAAGTAGATGCTGCATGGACACGGGCTGTGGCTCTGGCACCGTGTGGAGGGCTAGGGACACACCGCACTGAGCCAGGCACATGCGGCCCCGGCCCAAGGGAGCTCGGTGTCCGGTCAGGGGCACAAACGAGTGGAGCACACTGAGCCGTCCCAGTGCCCACGTGGTGACCAAGTCAGTGCGAGCTGCGAGGCCACACGGAGGCGGGCCGCGCCTGCCCCGGGAGTCAGAAGCCCTCCGGACAAGGGGCAGGATCATCCTCACCGTTGACTGCACCTGAGCTCAGGGAGGCTGGAGAAGGCTCCCTGAAGGCGGGCAGTGCCGATGAGTAAGCCCGGGACTCCCCCGGCCAGTGGGTGCCTCCAGATCCTGCGTTTGCACACTGCCCACCGGCACCCTGTGCCAGGAGTGTACCCCGGTTCGCTGACAGGAAGACCGAGTACCACCCCTGCCCAGTGGCAAGAGCCCCCACTCGGACATGCTGGCCGGTAGCACCTCCTCTCAGCTAGACTTCTGCACCAAGATCCCCTGGGGGCCCCCAGTCACACGTCGTCGCCCCAACCAAGCTGGCCTCCTGGCGGTCCCTTCCATGTTGTCCAGTGTCTCTCTGGCACTTCCCACCCTCTTCTGACCCCAACCTCACTCCTTCACCAAACTCAACTCCTGCCCCTCTGTCACCATCCCAGCACCGCGGCCACTTCCCCAAGGAAGTCTGAACATCTGGCTCTGCTGTTGGAGCCCCTCCCCCACGGGCCCCCATGTGCCCACCCCAAGAGCTCCTGCCGTCCTGTTGCCGTTACAGACCTGCCTCCGTCTGTGTGGCTGGCTCACTCCTTGCCCGCAAGGCCATGACAGAGAGCCCGTGGCCACTTTCACCAGCCCTGGCACCGTGCTGGCCACACGGTGGGGGCTCACTGGGTGCTGGGGGGATGCTGTGTGGATTGTGGGCCGAGGACAGCCCAGCGCTCAGCATGGCTCCCTAACATATGTCCCACTCTGCCCTGCGGCCTCAGTTACCCACCACAGCCCCACAGGCCACGGGTCAGTCACAGCTGCCTCTCAGGGACCCACAGGGGCTGGTCCCTGGGGAGGCTCTGGGTACAGGGAAGTAAAAAGAGATAGAATTAGTGCTACCAAAGCACCTCATCTCTCATGGGAAGACCACCATTAGAGCAAGAGAAGGCTGAGCTCAAGGGATGTTAAGTACGTGACACTCCGGGTCCCTCCAAGGCCCAGAATGCTGGGGACACCGGGTTTGGGAGTGACGGACCAGGGCTGGGCTCATTCCACGGGAGCTTCCTGGAAGAAGCACCTTGAGCTTATCCCTCAGAGGACCAGGCTGCCCTCTGTCCCTTCTTCCAGAGAAGTTAGCAACTGGGAACTGGGGACCGACTAAGCCCCACCCTTGCCTTTCAGGACCCATCCTCCCACCGGGGCACCCCTCATCTGCAGCCAGTGCCCCCCTCTCGTGTAGCGGGCCCCCACCCCCCCCCCCCCCCCCCGTCCCACCTCCTTCCACGGGGTCCACCCCCCCGCCCCCACCCCCACTGCCAGCCGGAGGAGCCCAGGGTGCCAGCCACGACGAGAGCTCCGTGTCCGGACTGGCTGCTGCCTTGGCTGGGGCCAAGCTGAGGAGAGTCCAGCGGGTAAGTGTCCACGGGGGCGGGCAGGCGGGCCGGGCGCCGCTTTCTAGCTGCCCAACGGGCAGTGCCTTCCCTCATCTGCAAGGCATGGGGAAGGCCCCCCAGCTCCGCCACCTGGCAAGCAGCAGCCCCAGGCCAGTGGGGAGACTGACGCATGGCCACGGGTGCAATTGGCCCAGCAGGCGGCGGGCGGCTGCAGGGTTCAGACTCAGGCCCAGGTGTCCTGGATCTGGGTCCTCCTGCCTCCCACGCCCGCCCTAGAGGCCGGCGGCCTGGAACGGGGAGCAGCCACGGGGCAGCGGAGTGCGGCTAGGGTTCTGGCAATACCTCCGAGACAGAATTTGGCTTCTTTCCCAAGAACTGCCTTCTCCCGGTCATGGCTCACCCACCGTAGCAAGGGCACTGACATGAGTCAGCAGAGCTGGGCAGTGTCTAACTGGGACCAGCCAGTCCTGGGCCCTTGCTGGGCTCTTATTGGGTCACCTGTGAGGCTGGGGGCTTAGGGCGGGGAGATGGGATTCGAGAGCCTCGGGCCTCTTCCAGTGCCACCATTGTAGGAATCCTGTCCACGCTGGCCTGCACCCGCCCCCAGCGACATCCCACCACAGACACCAGCCTAAAACGCTGCGTCCTTACCCCTTAGCCAGAAGATGCATCCGGAGGCTCCAGTCCCAGCGGGACCTCCAAGTCTGACACCAACCGCGCGAGCAGTGGGGGTGGTGGAGGAGGCCTCATGGAAGAAATGAACAAGCTGCTGGCCAAGAGGTGGGTGTTCAGTCCCCCCCAGACTCAGCTACTTGGCAGGGATCTCCTGCTCCTCGGTGTCCAAGTGCAGCCTTTGCCCAGCCCCAGGGCCCACTGTCACCTGGGCTCAGCCAAGCAGGGGACTGTCAGGCTCCCCTTCTCCAGGGCCCAGCCTGAAGCAGCAAGCCGAGCGGAGTCCTCTCGGCTCTCAGCCCCTCTTCATCTGGTTCCCACAGCTTCCCTTGGACCAGCCCTGTTCCCAGCAGAGGGAAATTTGGAGATCATCTCGGAGATCGGTTCTGGGGCAAGAGGCTCATTTCCCACACTTAACATCCCAACAGAAATGAGATGTCCCGGAGCCTGCACGGCCCAGAGTCTCCCACAGCGAATGCAAGCTGTGGGGCCGGTCCTGTAGGGGCGCTCGTGGTGGGGCACAGGGAGGGGCCTTCTGAAGTGGCAGGAGCCCAGAGGACACCACCCTGGGAGACGGAACAAGAGTTCCGTCCACGTGCTGGCTGGGTGCCGGGGCCCAGGGCTGCTCAGCCCTTCTCTGCCACACCAGCAGGCGTGCTTCCGGCCAACGGCCTGTCACTGTGCCTCACAGTCGCTCCCCCGCTGATGCGGCGGCCGAGGGGCTAAGCAGCTCCTCCTCAGAGGGGCTGCGGAGCTTGGCTGTCCCTTGTAAGCGTGGCGTGCCCCCAGGAGTGTGCTGACAGAGGTTGCCGGCGCCGTGGCTCCCCGGGCCAATCAGAATGCTCCTTGTGCCCAGCTGCACCCGGCCTCACTCCAACTGTGACTCCCACCCCCCCAACACCTCTCTCAGTCTCTGGCTGCTTCCCTGCCCTCAATTGGGCTCGCGCTGCGTGAGAACCGGACAGTAGGGCAGCCCCTTGTTAAGTGCACACAGCTCTGTGAGAATGACGGGAACCCAGGCCCCCGGAGGGCAGGCGCATGGCCTGGTGCTTTGCAGCAGGGGCAGTGCCAACGGTTCCTGCCCAGGGCCCCTGCACACGTGGCCAGGGACAGCAGAGGGAACCCGCTGGGAGTGGCAAAGGGAGCCGTGAGGTTGAACCACGGCACACACAGGTAACCAAGAGCAGGGACAGACTGTGAGCAGCTGTCACACAACAGAATGGAGGCTCACAGGGCATTGGGGCTACATGCCAGTGCAAGCCATTCCCTGGGGAAAGCCAGGAGGCCTTCGCAGAGGAGGTTCCACACAAGCACAGCCGGGAAGGAAGCGAACGCTTGTCCAGGCTAAGGCGAGTGGGCAATAAACAGCACTGGGAAGGCTGAGAAAGCCACTGGGCCTGGAGCCCAGGGCATGGAGGAAAGTGACCGCAGGTCAGCTGCAGGAGATACCCTCGTTCGCAGATATGTCAGGCTCCATCTCCCAGAGGTGAGCAGGGCCTTGTGTTAAAGTATATTTGGGGGGGGGGTATTGTTTTTTGGGGTTTTTTTAAAGATTTTATTTACTTATTTGACAAGTAAGCAGAGAGGCAGGCAGAGAAAGGGGAAGCAGGCTCCCTGCTGAGCAGAGAGCCCAATGCGGGGCTCGATCCCAGGACCCAGAGATCATGACCTGAGCCGAAGGCAGACACTTCACCAACTGAGCCATCCAGGCGCCCCAGAATTGGCTTCCTTCTTATGAGGAAGAGGTTGGCGGGGAGGCGTCCCCCGGTTTCTAGGAGGAACAGCTCCCTGCGGGCCTGTCCCTCGGCAGTGACAGCCTCGCCTCCTGAGTTCCACGTGCTGCGTGCTCCGGCAGCTTTGCGAGCCCGAGCGGCCTGTCTCCGGGGAACACTAAGGCCCTGTAGATATGGGAGTCAGCCAGATGGAGATAAGCACGGAGGCTGAGACGTAGGGGCGGGCTTCAGAGGCTGAGAGATGGCGTCCAGGCAAGTGCGGAGCAGGCAGACGGAGCAGAGGATATCAGTCCCAGCTCTCCGGGGTCCTCCCCTTTCTGAGCGGGGCAGGCTCACCGTGGTTTTCCAGAGCAGGGAGGGTGTGGCTATAGGACTAAGTTCCGAGGTCTCTCTCCTTCCCAGAAGGGTGTGGGGTTCCCTTACCCAAGCCAGTCAACCTGAAGACCGAATGCTCCCCCAGCACTGACCTGTGACCCGGGGCGCCTCTCCTGGTCCCCCGTGGCCTGGCCTTCCTTCAGTGTCCTGGGAGCAGAGCTGCCACGTGGCCAAACCCAGGCCCCCAGGGAACGTGGACAGGGTGCAAACCAACTTCTTCCCACCCTCAGGTGCTGTAAACAGACGTAGGAATGTCCCCCGGGCCCTGTTTTCCCTGCCCAGACCCGTTTTGTGCCCAGGGTCATGGGACGAGCACAGAAGGCCCAGACACTCCCCTGGGCATCATCATGGCCACGTGAACATTTGCCTCCTTCACACCAAAGTGCGGTCAGATCCCCACCACAGGTTCCTCTGAGGCCCAGGCTGTGTCTGGCAGAGGCATCTGGGTCCGTGTGAGAACCTTCAGGAGCTGATTTGCACCTTCTTCCTCCTTGTGTTAGGAGAAAAGCAGCCTCCCAGACAGACAGGCCGGCAGATAAAAAGGAAGATGAAAGCCAAGCGGTAAGCAGACCCCAGCCCTCGCCGTCCCATGTGCCTGCTGGTGGGAGACACTAGGCCTTTGGGGCACAGATATGCACCCGGCTTGGACGTACCTGTGACAGAAACTTCACCAGGAGGTTCACAGGAGGGACAGGAGAGTTTGGGGGGACCAGGGAGCAGAAGGTCCCCAGAGCTCGGGCCGCATCTGTTCTGCTGCGGGCCGGCCGCGTGAGCTGGCGGGGACTCCCTTATGGGCAGGGCTTGTTGCCGGCCACTGAGAAGGTCTGCCCCGCCCTGCAGGAGCCCGCGTCTCCCCCCACAGCCTTGTGCCTCCCCGCCCACCCCGGGGCTAGCCCTCTCCCCACCAAGGTGGCGGGTTTGTGCCTCTTGATGGCGGTGCTCATCGTCTGGCTGATTTTTTTTTTTTTTTTTTTTTTAAGATTTTATCCATCTATTTGACAGGCAGAGATCACAAGCAGGAAGAGAGGCAGGCAGAGGGGGGGGGGGAGGCAGGATCACCGCTGAGCAGAGAACCTGATGCGGGGCTCGATCCCAGGACCCTGGGATCATGACCCGAGCCGAGGCAGAGGCTTTAACCCACTGAGCCACCCAGGTGCCCCTGATTTTTTTTTTTTAAGATTTTATTTATTTATTTGACAGAGATCACGATCAGGCGGAGAGGAAGGCAGAGAGAGAGGAAGGGAAGCAGGCTCTCTGCTCAGCAGAGAGCCCGCCGTGGGGCTCAATCCCAGGACCCTGGGATCATGACCTGAGCCTAAGGCAGAGGCTTAACCCTTTGAGCCACTCAGGCACCCCTGTCTGGCTGATTCTTAAGGCAATACCTGCTCCTTAGAAAATATGAGGAACAGGGGCGCCTGGGTGGCTCAGTGGGTTAGGCCGCTGCCTTCGGCTCGGGTCATGATCTCAGGGTCCTGGAATCGAGTCCCGCATCGGGCTCTCTGCTCAGCGGGGAGCCTGCTTCCCTCTCTCTCTCTCTCTCTCTCTCTGCCTGCTTCTCTGTCTACTTGTGATCTCTGTCACATAAATAAATAAATAAAATCTTTAAAAAAAAAAAAAAAGAAAATATGAGGAACAGATGCTACCCCGTGGCCTGGTCAGAGCACCCTGCCCTTGCCCCGACTGCCTTCCTAAACAGAGCGTGAGGGCAGAGCTGTTCTTTCCCATTTCAGGAAGAGCCGAGTACCTCTCCATCCCCGGGGACCCGAGCAGCCAGCCAGCCACCTAACTCCTCAGGTAAGGCGCCCTGTCCCGCCCTGCGACGGGCACGAGGTTGTGGAGGCCACAGGTGGGGAGAGGCCGCTTTGCCCGGGCTCCCGCTGGTTCGGCACACTGTGTGCGGCATCTGCTCTGAGCCCGGCCGGTCCTCCCCAGCGAGGTGGGAGAGGCAGAGAGGGCAGGCCGGCCAGCGCCCCGCAGCGGAGGGCTGCTCATGGGCTGGTGCGGCTGCCTACCCCCTAACACTGCCCTCCGGGCCCTCTCCGCCTCAGAGCCGCCACTGGGCACTCAGGATCCTGCGCCCGCCTCCCTGTCCCACGTCACTGCCCCAGGGAAGGGTTCTGTGTTTCCCGGTTAGGAGGTGACGCATTTTGCTCAAGGCCACACGCCTGGAGCCTAGATGTGGTCCCACCTTCCGTGCGTGCAGGCCCAGCGTGCACCCGCCTGTGTGACCTTGGGGAGACCCTCCTCAGACCCACAGCGGGCCTCCCTGCAGCCCCTCAGGGTTTTTCTTCTGCCTCTCTGCTCACCTGCAAAGCCAGGGAGTTCGGTTGAGTCCAACAGCTCTCTCGAAGTAAAATGGAATACTAATCCGGCACCACTTAGAAGATGGAAGGAGCAGCAGCTTTCAGGGCCCGAGTAGGAAGGGAGTGTGGGGCACAGGGCGTGGAGCAGACGCGCGTCTCGGGCCGCGGGTGTCCGTGCGGGGCCCGCGGGCCGCCCCGAGAAATGCCAGGCCCAGCGCTTCCTCCGCCCCACTCAGCCCTTTGCTGGAGTCGTGGGTCGACCCCAGAGGTCACGGTTAAGAGGCTCCCTGACCGCAGGGCTCACACTCCCAAGAAGAGACCCAGCCGGGGTGAGAGGACTCAGAGCCAGGCCGCACCCAGGCCGAGGGACTGGGAGCTGTGTCCTGAGCGGGGAGACACAGGGTGACAGCAGGGCCCTCCGCAAGCTTGCAAGGGCCACCTGGCCCTAAGGGAGGCGGGGGGCAGAGAGCCAGGTCTCCAGCTCCACCCGAAGCCGACCTTCCCGACGGGGCAGCTTTGCGCCCTCAGACGTGGGGGGCCTCCAGCAGCCTGGGGTGCGGTGGGGGGTGGCCGCTGAGAGTCCTCCCAGCTCTGAGGCTCTCCATCCACTGTGTGGATTGACAGAGGCCGGCCGGAAGCCCTGGGAGCGGAGCAACTCGGTGGAGAAACCCGTGTCCTCGTTACTGTCCAGGTGAGCGGCCCTGGGAAGGCGTTGCTGCAAGTCCGGTGGGGCCGAGGCGGGCGACGGGGCGATTCACGTGTCTGTTTCATTCCGTGCCCTAGAACCCCATCTGTGGCCAAGAGCCCCGAAGCTAAGAGCCCCCTTCAGGCGCAGCCTCACGCTAGGTATCGAACAGCCCCATCTCGGGGGCCTCCTCTGTCCCTGCCTGTGACTAACACTCCCAAACCCGCCCCGTGTCCTGTCACCTAACAACTTGCTCTGGGAAAGGGTGGCCTGTTCTTCAGACCTGGGGCAGGCAGGGCTGGAGGGACAGCAGGGGCCATGCAAGACCTGCTCCTGGCTGCCCCCTCCCGGAGGGAGAGACCGGGGCCTGGGGGCACGGTGAAGTAAGGCTGACATCGAAGCCCGGCTCCGGGCTCACCGACTGACTTCCAGCAAGCCGGGTGGCCTCTCCCGGCCTCCGCTCCTCCCCAGCCCCATAAAGAGGCCTGTTAACCCCTGCATCCTGCGACAGCTGTGTGGTGGCAACCGCTGGACATAGGACGTGCTCACCAGCCACAGCCATGTGCCGCCACACAGCTGATCCCAGACAGGACCCCCCCCGGCCCCCGCCCACAGCACACACAGCCGCCTTCCCCCAGAAGAACCACGTCTCCCTGACTGTATTCCCAAACCCAAAGCTGGCGTGATAGCAGGATGAAATATTCAAAACGGAGGGGCCCCAGAAGTGAGAGGAGGACAGCCACACAGTCACGCAGGCCAAGTGTGGCCTCAGGTTGCCGGTCCCTGGAGCCCGTGCTGGAAAAGGTCTCCACTGCCATGCCCAGGCTGGACGGGGTCGCCCTTCCCACGGAGCGGGCCGCCGGGTCTTGCAGAGGCTAGCCAGGCTCTCGGGGAGCTCCGGCCGCCGCTGGCAGGAACCGGGATGACAGGGGCCAGGCATCAGGAACGGGCTCTCAGTGGTCAGCCAGGTTCTGGGCTGGGTCCAGCGGGTCCCCGCCAGTAAGGAGCTCATTTTCTATCCGGAGGCCTGTGCACAAGGCAGCCGCGGCTGCCCACAAGGTGCTGTGTGGAAGACAAGGGGGCATGGCAGACTGTGCTAGGGGCAGACGTGCTTTAGCACGTGGGCTGGGGCAGGCCTCTCAGAGCAGCATTGGAGTTGCCCCGGCTAAGGAGAGCCTGCCCTTGCAAAGAGTGGGGACAGCCTTCCAAGCTGGAGATGGTAAGTGCTGAGGTCCTGTGACCAACCTGCGGCTAACAGGACAGACAGCCGCCACGGGGGCTAGCAGGGGGCGCAGGTGGGGAAGGCTGAGGGAGGTGAGCTCCGAGGGGGCACAAGGGGTCATGCACCGGAAAGGCTGAGTTTCTTCGTGTGGGGGGGAGGCCTGGTCCTCAAGCTGTAGGCACAGGGTGCTGTGGGGAACCAGCACTTTCCCTCCGGCTGTGAAGGGGCAGGGGGGCAGGGGGACAGGCAGGTGGCAGGAGCCCAGCGAGGCCCCAGGAGGCAGGAGGTGGGAGGGGCCCAGGCCACTGGGGCTGCACCGCAGCGGGCCCAGCACTTCCAGCAGGTGCAGCGCAGATGGGCAGCCAGCTGTCCCTTGCCCCGGCAAGGATACTGTCTGGAGCTGTTTCCCCTCGGGCTGGGGTTCTGCACCCCTGAGACCCTCCACCCCTGAGACCAATCTGTCCTCTGCTTTCACAGAGGGCTCTGAAGGGGGCATGTGGCGACAGTCGTCCTCAGGGTGGGATGGGGGGCGTTGGTGCACGTGGGGGAACTGAGGCCCCGAGAGGTGACGCAGTTTGCTCAGGTGGCCCGGGAAATTGCTGCTGGGACAGACACTGCGCCCGCAGGCCGGATGTGTGGGGCCGGGGTCTCAGGCCGCACCTCGTTCCCTTCGGGATCCAAAGTGAGGCTCCCTCCAAACCGCACTGGGCCTCCTCCTCGAGTCCAGCCAGGCAGGGGGCAGGGCACGCTCTTTGCTTTTTTTTCTTTTTCCCCAAGATTTTATACATTTATGAGAAAGAGGGAACGGGGGAGAGAGAAGCAGGCTCCCCGCTGAGCAGGGAACCCATTTGAGGCTCGATCCCAGGACCCTGGGATCATGACCTGAGCCGAAGGCAGACGCTTAACCCACTGAACCACCCAGGCGCCCCTGCTCTTTTTTAATTCCTGCTTGGGCACTGGACCACTAATCTTGACTTATTCAGGGGATCATTTTCCCAGCTCTATTAGGGTCTGACATCGAACACTGTCCGCGTTTGCATGCCCGTCCACGAGCACGCAGCGAGGCGCTCCCCAAGGTCAGGTTAGCTGACACGGCCACCGCCTCAGTTTCCAGATCCGCTGGCTTAGCAGCTCTCGGGTGCATGACACCGTGTGCCTCCCTGTAGACCCCATAGCGCACGGGAGACCCCAGATCTCCCTCGTCTCCCCCCACGCTGAGCTGTGTGCTCTTTGACCTCCCCCGCTGCCCCCCAGCTCCGGCCGCCAGCCACTGCCTCTGTTTCTGGGTGTTTGGCCTCGTGCGATGGCACACGTCTGCGGGACCACGCTGTGCTTGTCTCTCTGCCCCACCGGTTTCACTCTGCGTCGCACCCTAGGGTCACCCTGTTGTGGGGGCTGGCGGGCCCATGTGCCTGCCGCATCTTCGTCCGTCCGCCAGCAGACGCCTGGGTTGGTTTCCACGCGGAGCCTCCTGTCAGTCATGCGGCCGTGACCGGGGTGGGGGGCCCTGGCTCAGGACGGCTGTCTCCTTCCCTTCAGACACATGCCCAGAAGCAGCCCTGGTCTGCTTGTCGGGGCCCTCACCCTGCGGTCCGCAGCGGCAGGGCCTGCTCTCGCCCTAGAGACCGGCCCCTGCAGCCAGGCCGGCCCTACCAGCTGGCGCGCGTGTCCGCCATCCCTCACCGTGAGAGACAAAACATTTCCCCGGACCGCAGGCCCAGACCACCGTTCTCCCCCCAGGGGGTGCGGGGATCCCGGCAGTGGACCCTTCCACACTGGTTTAAAAGACTGAGTGGTCAGAGGAGCATTGTGTCAGGATTTTCCAGGGACGGTTCATGTATGAGACGTTGAAGAGCAAACTAGCTAATCTTAGTTCAGCAACTTTTCAGAAAGTGCAGTCCATGCCTCAAAAGAGCAAAACCACTTCCAAGGATGTTTCCTGAAAAGAGTTACACTCTAGGACCGGTTACCAGCAGTGGATGTCTTTAGGAGGAGTGGGGTCTGTGCGACTTGGATTTTGCAATTGTACTTAATGCCGTCATCACTAGCTTTCCATAAGCCTCAGGTTAGCCAGGAACCCAGAATCCTCACGAGGAGTAGCGGGTGTCTCTTTGCAGAGGGGGCGGCGTGTGACCTGCATTGCCACATCTGTGTACGAGCTCCAAGATCAGAAACAGCCCGTCCGTAGCCCAGAGTTGGGAAGTACGGTCACAGGACCCACGAGACCCTCTTGAGGTGGAAACGAGCCATTAGAATCCTTTTAGAGTAGCTCCAGAGTGGCCAGAGGTCCAAGCAGAAAGCATTTGAAAGACGATAGGAGAGGACCATGCTTGGCTCCGGGGTTCTCGGCCCCGCGCTTGGAGGCCGGCCCACACAGCCCGCTTTCCCGCACCGTCCCTGCGTGGTGGCCAGGCCCTGCCGCCCTCTTACCGCGCCCTGCCTCCCCAGGATGAAGCCGGTGGGGAGCGTGAATGACGTGGCCCTGGATGCCTTAGACTTGGACCGGATGAAACAGGTAACATGACCTTTCCTGCGTGGCCATGAGGGAGCCAGTGGCTGGGACCCTCTCGGGTCCCCGCAGTGAGGCAGGCTCCACAGAGCGACTGGAAGTCTGTCAGGGCACTAGCAGAGGAGGAAGGGGGCGCCCACGCTCAGCACTGGGCCCACAGCCCCGTCATCACCAGAAAAGCACCCTTGTCCTGGACACTCCAGCCTGCTCTAGGGCTGCCCCCACCCCTGGGACCACCCCTGGTTTCTGCGGGACTGGAGGGGTGTCCCATTTAAATTCTCCAACCTTGCCCTGTGGGGACACACAGCCCCCGGCAAAGCCAGCTTCCCCACTCTGCTCGCTACAGGAGATCCTCGAGGAGGTGGTCCGAGAGCTCCACAAAGTGAAGGAGGAAATCATCGACGGTGAGTGGCGGGTCTGCCCGGGGGCATTACCCAGGGTCCCCGGGGAGAAGCAGGGCAGCCCGTTCCCCAGGGATATAAAGCAGCAGAGCTGTGGTGTGGCCCAGCCAGAGAGAGCATCCTGGGCCCGAGGCCTGCTGTTCCGTGCTCACAGTCCCATTTGCCTCCTGACCCCCACATCACCCCATTCTCCGGTCCAGCAAACTGAGGCTCAGTTAAGTGACTTGTCTAAGATACACACCTCCCCGGCAGGGTGCATTTAGTTCTGCGCACACCCAGCTTCCTGCCTGGGGTAAACGCGTGAATGTGTGCAAGGGGAGAGGGGTCCGAGAATGCTTCCCAGTGCGGGACCGTGGAAGCCACCTGAACAGTCGTGTCCCTTGTCTGTCTCCCTGTCTGTGCACTCACACTGCTGCCTTTGATCACCGGGTTTGGGCTAAGACGGCAGCTGCCTCCCCTGGGGGGCGGGCGGGGGGGTGTTGTGGGACCAAGAAGCCACAGCACGGCCTGTGGGTCTGACAGTCTCCAGCGGGCTGGGCCCTGTGCTGGGGGCAGACATGTGCTATCCTGAACCGAGAGCCCCTGGCTGCAGGGGTCAGGGCCCTGATCACATCCGCTCTTCCGGTTCCTGCCGGAGCCTTTGATACAGCTGGCTCGGCTCCGGAGCCAGAGGAAAAGGAGACATTTAGGGAGTCGCAGACCAGCCCACCCTGCCTCCTTTCGCCACCAGAGGCTGGGCCTGGCCCCCATGGCAGCAGCGGGGTACGTGGGCCAGAGAGGGCTCCATGAACTAAAAAGAGGGGGTGCTGTGAAGACAGAGGCGGCCCGCCAGGTGGGGGCCCACTATGGGGCAGGCAACCCTGAACCCTGGCCCAGTGCTAGGACCGGGCCACGCCCCGTCCTTGCCCCAGCAGAGCGCACTCCGTTCCTGTTTGTCCGCCCACACCCCCCCACGGGCCTGGGCCAGCCAGATAAGGGAGTTAATGAATGAAGAGCAAGGCCAGGCCTGGAGCCAGAGCAGAGACACAGGCCAACCATTAACTCCGCTTTATTGCTGGGGGCCCCACCGGGGAAGGGCCGACCAGCTGGCCCCAGGGCCAGAGCTGGTGTGCACCGCGGGTGCACCGCCAGCCTGTGTGCGGGGATGGAGACCGTGGGAGGCAGTGGGAAACGGGCCCCCCGTCCCTGCCTGGATCTGTGGGAGGCAGGGTGGGCACAGCTCTGGGCAGAAGTGACCTCTGGGTGGGTCCTCTCTCTGGCCGATGGGCCTGTGGGAAAGCGCAAGCCATGTGGTGCTTCTCGGAAGCCCTGCTGGCAGCAAAGCATCCAGCACTCCACAATTCCAGCTCCAGGCCCCAATCTGGGGGACAGCCATGAGGGGTGGGGACAGGAGGAAGCTGGGGAGAAAAGCCAGAGGCTTTAAGCCTCTGCCTCGTGACCTCTGGGAACCCAGCTCAGGCTCTCAGAGGACTGAGCAGGGCAGACAGCAGGCATGCCTTGTCCCCACCGCCCTGAGCCGCCCTGTCCTGTCCCCCAGCCATCCGGCAGGAGCTGAGCGGGATCAGCACCTCCTAGGGCCCCCGGCCCCTGCCGCCACCTCCCAAGACCACAGGCCCACTGCCGGCGGGGGACAGCGAGGAGCCCGGCCGGCCCCAGGCCTGCAGCACACGCGCACGCACTGAAGCCGGGACGTGCTCCATTCAAACGTCTTAACCTGTGATAAAATATTAAAATGAGGAAACAAGTTCAATTTCTGGATTTTTTTAGATTCTACCTGACACAGAACACCAGGTCTACTCGCCTTTTTTGTATTTTATATTTGCCTATTTAAGTGTACATTTCTTTTGGTTTATAGAGGACTCCCCAAATCACGCGCTTCATTAGACGGTTTCCGAGTTTTCTCCTAGGTGATGCTCTTAGCAGCTTGGCTGGCAGGGGCGAGCGGTCCCCAGCGTCGTGGTGGTCAAGTCTGTCCACGCACCGCGGTGTCTGTATCCACGTGGTAATAAACGCTTTCTGTCCACACCCCCGGCTCCGGCTCAGTCTGTTGCGCCAGCTCTGGGCCACTCCGTGCGGAGGATACCCCTCTGGGTAACGGCCCACCAACATCGTGGCCAGGAGCCGTGAGAACAAAGCGGCCACCTTGGTGGGCAGCTGGGCTGGAAGCAGACGGGGGAAGGGAGGAGTAAGAGTGGGGTCCGCTCGGCTTCCAGCCAGGGCTCCTGGCGACGGCCACCGCTACGGCCGCCCCCCTTCCCAGATGGGCCGAGTGCTGCCCACACCTGAGGCATGGAAGGGGCTGGCTCCACTCAGCACAGTGCGAGGAGCGGCGGCCTGGGCTTAGCAAGGCAGCAGGGAAGTGACAGGCTGCATCGTCCAGAAAGGACCAAGGCCCTGCCCTACGCCCCCACCAAATGCACATCCCAGCACTTCTCAGTGTGCGCACCCCTTTGGAGGCCAAGAGCATCTGCCCCCTGGAGGAGGAGGAAGAGGGGCCCAGCCAGTGGGCAGGCCTGCAAAAGCGGTACCATCTCCTGGCCCCCAGGGACACAGCAGTTTGCCCAGCTGTCCTGGGGCTGCGGGATGGGCGTGGGGGGGGCTCCTCAGGGAGAGGAGGTGAAGCTGGGGGCCCCAGTCTGATGACGGGACTGTTTTCTGGACACCCCAACTGATCGAGTACTCCAAACAACCTGAAAGACAGAAGTAGAATGGTTCTGCCTGTTGGGGTGAGCAGCCGGGGCCTCCTCTCAGAGTGGCTGCCCTCCCCACCCCCGTCCAGCAGAGACTCTAACCCAGGGCATCAGATTCCCTGCCAAGGCCCAGGAATCCTGACCTCTAGCGGCGGGGTGGGGGGAGCTGGCAGGTCATGACTGAGCTCACCCAGCTCCCCGGGGAGCCTCCTCCCCAGCACGGCCCTGCAGGTGGGTGTGCCGGCAGCCCCAACAGAGCCCCCAGCCGGCCGCCGGAGGAGCTGTGCTCCTGGGTCCCCCGACTCAGGCCCACCTGTTTGCATGGGGCGAGACCACCAGTCCACCCAGGCTAAGCACTCCAGCCAAGCTGCCGTGCCTCACACAGCAGGCCCTGGGGCCGGCGCCTCTTCCCAAGGCCATCTCAGTGTCTAGGGGATGGGGGTAGGCATGGGTGTGTGTGTACCTGGCATCACAGGCCACACCCAGCCCCCCAGCACCCACCCACCCCACCCACCACACAGTCCCCCTGCCCCTGGCCCCGCGGGACAGCAGCAACTTGCCTTCCTCCCGTCCTCCCTCTCCTGGGTCAGCTAGCTCAGCCCCAATGCACCCACCCAGGGGGTGGTCCTCTGCCCCCCCAGCCTCAGGGGCCACGCCTGTCCAGGGGCCCCAGGCACCCCTCCTGCTGCCTGCCAGCCTCTAGGAGACCAGGACCCCGCCCTACCCCACACCACCCCTCACAGCCCCCAGGTTTCAGCCATGCCCCCACCAGTCAGGACAGGGTCATTACTAAGGACATCAGCCCACTGCCCCCAGAGCTGCAGGTCTCTCAGCCAGTCCTATCTGTCCAGCCACCCGTCCACCCTCCGTCCATCTGGCCTGCGGCACCCGCTCCTAACGATCTCTTCTGGGGAAGCGGGTCAGGGAGAGACCACCCTCGGGGGCTCAGAGAGGGCTCCCCCGAGGCCAAGGCCTCAGGGTGGAGTGGGGGCAGGGGCATGGCTGAGAGGCGGCGGCCTCAGCACTCAGCCAGGCTGGAGCGCAGGAAAGGCTGCACACGGAGGGCTTCAGAGCCCCGGGGACTTGGGACCCGGCACTTTACAGTCTACGAAGACACAGAGGACGATGGGACACCCCAGGGCATGCAGGGGCCAGCCAGCAAGGCACCACCCCCCCACCCCCACCGGGGATGCTGCCTAAGCACACAGCGCGTCCCTGAGAGTGGGGGGAACAGAGGGGCTGTGGCCTGGGCTGGCGGGGAAGGCGGCCTGCTGGGCTGGGCCGGTCCCTTCTGAGGGGCCCTTGCCCGCTGCTGGGAAGCACACGTGCGGGTGTGGAAACCAACACTGAATGCAGGGCCCGGAGACCCCCGAGGAAGCAGCCCCAGGGAGACTGCGGCGCGGAGCACCCAGGGCAGGGCCAGGCCGCTCTCCCTGAGGCCAAGAAGCAGGGGGCCCGGCTGGGGTGGGGGCTCTCCAGGCTGCAGTCGGTGCCCGCTGTGGCCAGACGCGGTCTCGGGCTCCGGGGCCGGGGCGTGGGAACCAAATGCAGCCAAACCAGTTCTAGGCGGTGGGGGGGGGGGGGGGGCAGCGAGAGTCAGATCCTCAGCAGGGGAGCGAGGGTGCGGGGCGGCGGCCAGCAGGTCTCACAGACGGTCCTCAGCCAGCTTGCACACCCGCTTCACCCGGGCGTAGGGCCCCAGGGAGTCCTCGAACACAAAATCCCAGAGCACCTTCACCCACGAGTGGTGCTGCGGCAGGTGGTCGTAGTACTCGGGGGCAATCTTCCGCACCTGCGGGGAGGGCGAGCGGGGTCAGAGGCTGGGGCCGGGGCACGCCTCCCTGCCGCACACACGCGCGTGAACACACGAGCTGCGCACACACACACTCACAGGGACGGCCTCCCAGGGGACCCATGTCCAGCAGAGCCAGGCTGTTCAGGGCTGCCTGACGCGGGGTGCGGCCGGCCTGGGACACAGCAGACTCGGACCTCAGACCCCTGCCCTCCCCTCTGCAGCCCGTGCCAAGTTTCTGATCGAGGAGCTCCAGGTGGGCCCAGCTTCCGTGCCCCCAAGCAGCCCAGCCTGGCCTCGCTCCTCCGCCCAGCGACCCCTGCCCCCTCCTGTCCCCTCTGCACCCACCCTCAGCCCGCCTCCTCCAGGAAGCACTCCCAGCCTCAGTGCCTGCACGGGCACCCCCACCGCTCTTCACCCAGAGCAGTGGGGGTGCACCCAGGGCTCACGGCCTGCTTTAGAGGGGAAGATCAGGGCGCGGGAGACCAGACGACCTACTTGAAGCATGAGCAGAGAACCCTGACTTTGCCTGGGGGAAGCAAAGAAAGGCTCAGCTAAGAGCACGTGCTTCTGTGACCGTATGGGGTCCAGATTCTGGCTCTGCTACTTCCCAAGGCAGGGCCGTCCCCGCCTGAGCCTCTGCCTTGTCTGTGAAATGTGCACAACAGAGAACGAGAACGCCCAATGCACGGGCCTGGGGCGAGGCTGAGACAGCGCCCAGCACACAGTAGGACCACAGGAGCTTCGGCAGGAAATGCAGGGCACGCGAGGAGGGAAGGGGGCCACACAGCCAGGTCAGACTCCTGAGTCACATAGCCCGGACAGGTGCTCACACACCACACACACACAAACACGTGTGCCACTGCGGAACACTCAGACACACATGCAAGCACCTGCACACAGGCGTGCACACCCAGACAGCACTCATGCCCGTAGAACACGTGCACACTAGGCAAGCACACACGGACTCCAACGCTCTGACACCCTCCCCACCGGAGCCTCCCCAGCCACCCCGTGTCTCGGGTCACCCCTCCTCTTTCTAACCCACCAGCCCACCGGCCCCCAGCCTGAGCTCCTCCTCCTCTTCCTCCCTCTTCCTCCTCCAGAAACTCCCCAAACCTGGGGGGGCTCCAGCTCAGGCCCAGCCCTGGGGTCCACGGAGTGCCAGGCCCACCCTGTCCTCTCTATGCCGCGAAGGGGCCCTGGAGGGTCACAGGGCAGGGACCAGAAATGAGCAGGGACAGGGGAGGTGGGAGCCAGGAATGCGGTGCAGCTAGGCCACCCTGCCGGAAGGAAGGGGCAGCTGACGCGCAGAGAGGACAAGGGGCTGGCCCGACGGCGTCCAGCCTGGGTTCAAACAGGTTTTCATTCCCCCACGAGACCCTGCCCTCCCAGAAGCCCCCCCCCATTCTACAGCCAGGCCCCACCTATCCTGGGGGGCCTCTCCCGTTGCCCGGGGAACCACGACCCAGAATGCAGCCCGAGCGCGCCCGGCAGCGCCCCCCCCACGGCCCCCCGCGGCCCCCCGCCGTGTGCCACGCACCAGGGGCAGGTTGCAGCCCGGGATGCTGGGGAAGTCGTGGTGCTCCACGTGGTAGCCCACGTTGAAGGTGATGCAGTTGAGCGGCCCGTAGTAGGAGTAGGTCTCGTGGCCCTTGAGGAACATGTAGTGCTCAGCCACAAAGTGGCCGGAGATGGGGTGCAGGCCGAGCCCCAGCAGGGAGCTGGCCAGCAGGTAGACCACGGGCTTGAGTCCCCACAGGGCGAAGAGGGCGGCGTCGGCGGCCAGCTGCACCAGGGCGTTGAGCACCTCCATGCGGGTCACGGCCCTGGGGTGCACGCACAGCGGCCGCAGCGAGTAGAAGAAGGGCTGCAGCACCAGCCACAGCAGCTTGCGGGCCGGCGTGCAGAAGAGCCAGCCCTCCAGGCGCGTGGGCACGTCCACGTCCAGCCCGTCGCCGCCCAGGTAGCGGTGGTGGTCCACGTGGTACTTCTTGAAGGACGCGGCGTAGGGCACGCCCACGGGCAGGTTGGCGAAGACGGCCAGCCAGCGGTTGTGCGCCGCGCGGCCCGGCCCGAAGGCCGCGTTGTGCGACAGGTCGTGGATGGCCAGCGTCAGCGAGTGGTTCACGCAGCCGCCGAAGGCGTAGGCCCAGAAGAGCAGCCAGCGCCACGCCAGGCCCCGCACCAGGCGGCAGGCCAGCAGCTGCGCCAGCACCAGCCCCAGCACCGCCCACTTGAGGCGGGGGTCCGGCCGCATCAGGGCCTTGATGGCCGGGTACTTGGCTGTGGGGAGAACGGAGGAGAGGAGGTCACGGTGAGGGCGGCGCGCTGACCTCCTGGGCCTCCCTCTCCCCCCATCATCCACTGAGCCCCAGGCAGTGACACGGGGTCCCTCCAAACCCAGGCCTGCAGACGTCTGGGGATCCCTGGAGCCGCAGAGCCAGGCACACCGGCCTCCCCACCAGCTGGGGGCTCGGGGCAGACTTCCCAGAGCAGGGACGGTATCTGCCACCGGCCTGAAGAGCGAGCAGGTGTCACAAGTCACAGCAACATGAGGCCCCAAACCCAGGTGGCGGCCGAGAGCGCAGGCCAGCGCGCGGCGGTGCCAGGGGCGTCCGGCCCGAGGGACAGGGTGGGTGGGGTGCCCCGCCGCACCGGGAACCTTGGAGGGCACAGGGCTGGCCAGGGGCGGGGACATGGAGGGCTCTGGCTCTGGCTGCGGTGTTTCAGTTCTTAAACAAGATCTAAGGAAACACGATAAAACGTTGAACTCATTTATTTTGGGGTAGGGGGGTGCTCGTTACAGAGTCTTTTGTACTTTTCTGTAGTTTGTTCTACAGGAAAGAAAAAGACAATGATGGTGGGAGCGGGCCGAGCAGGGGAGGGCCCTCTGGCCAGAAAGCGGCCAGGCCCTGGTTGGGGGTGCCCCTGCGGCAAGACAGCTCTGCCTTCCAGAAACTTCCCGTGGGAGGGGTACAGAGTCTGGTGCTGTGTCCAGGGGTGGGAATGCACAGGGCCAAGGGGTCATCCCACACTCAGGGTGACAGATGCTCCCAGGTCTGCTCAGTGCCCTGGTTCCCAGGCCCTGGGACACAGAGCAGCGCTCTGATGCACGGATATGGAAACTGAGGCCCAGGTCAGCAGGGCTTATCCTGGGCACCCTCGGGAAAGCCAGTGCTGGTGTCCAGTGTCTTCATACCTCCTGCCTACAGAGCACCTGGGCAGCCTCGGGCTCCCAGCCTCGGGCTCCCTCCCTGGGCTAGTCCACAGACAGGGCCTGGAACCAGTCAGGCCCAGGACAAATCCTGCCCACCCCTGTCCTCCAACTGACCCAGGAAGTTACTTCCCCTTTGTGCCTGGAAGGGAAGAATGGGACAACTCCACTCAGCAGCCCGAAGTCCCCAAAGCCAGGCCCCTCCACCCTCCTCCCAGCCCACAGGCCTTTCTGAGAGCCATCCAGCAATGCAACAGGCTGAAACAGGAGTAGTGAGCTGCCTGTCCCTGGGAGTATGCGAGCAGAAACACACGATGGGAGCAAAGGGAGACTCTGGCTCAGAATCCTCCTGCCTGAGCCGCCTCCCCACAAGCCCCTCTTGGGGTCCCTCGATCTTGCTGTGTGCCCCGGGCTCCATTCCCACCCTCTCTGGGCCTCAGTGTCCCGGTGTGTGATGGCAGGGGCGTGAGGTGCTTCACAGGGTGTCTGTCCCCACAGAAAGACCCTGGCTCCATGACAGCAAACAGCCAGCATCTGCTGGAGATGCTGCGGGGAGCTGGGGTCCCCCTCTGCCCAGAAGCCAACAGAATGCCCCAGCCAGCACCTATCCCAGCGCCACCCCCAAGCCTTCGCCTCGTCACACAAACCGCGGTGTGGGCTCCAACACGGGAGCAGTGATTTCCACCGCCCTGAGGACAGCCCTCGAGGAGCCGAGGTGGGCTGTGAATCCCACAGTGGACAGGGCCAGAGCCCTGCCCCACGCCCGCAGCTCCCCCTGCAGCGGCCCTCCCCCTGCACACAGAGGTCGCCTCCAGCTGGGGACAGTGCCAGCCCCCCGGGGCCTCCCAGCTGCAGGAGGCCAAGGGCCCCTTTGATCCCGGGAGCTTCTCCCTGAGGCTGGGCCAAGGACCCCGCCTGGATGGTCGCAGCGCAGCGTAGGCGCAGGACTTCAGAAATCACAAGCCAGCCCAGGGACAGGTGACAAACCTCAGCCCCACTCAACAGCAGCACAGGACCCGTGTCCCAGGCGGCTGGGAGAGGGCAGTGTTCCGAGCGGGTTCAGATCCTCGCTGTGGGTGCGCGTTTAATATCCGGCGCACGAAGATTTCCTACAACTCAGGGGCCAAGACAAACCACCCAACAGAGAGCGGGCAAAGGACCCAAACAGGCGCGTCTCCGGACACGAGCCACCAGCCAGGGAGCCCAGAGAGCTGCTCCACGTGGGCAGTCACCGGAAACGCAAACTAAAACCACAGGAGGTCCCGCCTGACCGGCCCCCCAGGAGGGCCAGAGTCAAAACCAGACAAGGGCAAGTGGCCACAAGGATGGGGCACGCCCGGAGGCCGCGTTCCAGGGCTGCTGGTGGGGAAAACAAACTGCAGCTGCTCAAAAACCTGAATGCAGCATTGCCGTATGGCCCAGCAAGCTCACCTCTATACAGACCCCAAAGACTTTTTTTTTTTAAGATTTTGTTTATTTAACAGAGAGAGAGAGCAAGCACACGAGCAGGGGGAGCAGCAGAGGGAGAGGGAGCAGACCCCCGCTGAGCAGGGAGCCCGACGCGGGTTCAATCCCAGGACCCCCAGATCACGACCTGAGTTGAAGGCAGACACTTAACCGAGTGAGCTACCCAGGGGCCCCCCATTCCCACCATTTCACGCAGGAGGAAATGAAAACCCAAAGAGGGGCGCCTGGGTGGCTCAGTCGTTAAGCTTCGGCCTTTGGCTCAGGTCACGATCCCAGGATCCTGGGATCGAGTCCCGCATCCAGCTCCCACTCGGCAGGAAGCCTGTTTCTTCTCTCCCTCTGCCTCTCCCCCTGCCCATGCTCTCTCTGTATCTTTCAGCCTCAAATTAATAAATAAAATCTTAAAAAAAAAAAAAAAAGAAAGAAAGAAAGAGGGGCGCCCGGGTGGCTCAGTGTTTAAGCCTCTGCCTTCGGCTCAGGTCATGATCCCAGGGTCCTGGGATCGAGCCCCGCATCTGGCTCTTTGCTATGCAGGGAGCCTGCTTCCTCCTCTCTCTCTGCCTGCCTCTCTGCCCGCTTGTAATCTCTGTCAAATAAATAAATAAAATCTTTAAAAAAAAAAAAAAAGAAGAAGAAAAAGGCAGAAAGTGCTGACCCAGGCTGCACGTGGATGAGCCTCGAACGCACGAGGCCAAGTGAAAGCCGCCAGCCACTGGGGCCACGAACTGGAGGACCAGGACGAGTGAGGGGGGAAAACAGGCAGTTCCTAGGGAAGAAAGGAGGGGTCGGCAGGGGCGGGGGGGGGGGGGGGGGGGGGGGGGGGGAGGGGGGAGGGGGGGCCAGAACGGGTCTGTGCGACTCCGTAATGCGGATGTGGAAACAGCCACAGCGCACGCCGCCGTGAGTACCACGGAACAGACACGCCAGCGTGGTCGGTTCTCACAGCAAACTGCCGGTTCTGTGTATTTTGCTGCAGTTTGGAAAAAGTTGAAGAGAAACTGGCCACTCAGGGCAGGTGAGCTCGGTGGCAGAGCTGTACAGGCACTGCCCGCTGGGTCACGGGCGGGGTCACAGGAAGGGTCACGGGCAGGGCCACAGGCAGGGCCACAGGCAGGGCTCGGCTAGCCAGCCCAGGCAGGCACGAACGGTGGCCTGGCTGCAGGGTGACCGCCGGGGCACGCTGGGGATAGCAGCCCCTCCGAGGCCAGCAGCTGTGTCGTCGGGGCACGGGGACTGCAAGGGGACAGAATGCTGGGCTGATGAATAGCACTCACCCTGCCCGGGGGTGCCGCCCACACTGGGCTCATAGCCTCTGGCCTCTGGCCTGCGCCGTGGGAGGGGACCTGGCTGCTGTGAAGGTCAAGGACTCTAGGGCTGCTTGGCGCTCTGCAGGCAGAGTAAGACCTGGGGTGGCCAGTGCCACCTTAAGCCAGGAGACCCCATTCACAAGCTGGAGACAGAGACCACTGGCAATGTGGGGGGAGGGGGAGGTCAGTCATGGCCCCAAAGATATCCGCGTCCCAATCCCAGAAGATGAGGAGGTTCCAGTCCCCGGCATGAGAACAAGGTCGCACAGGTCATCAGACGCCAGCCGCTGACCTTACAACAGGAGGGTGACCTGGACCGTACAGGTGGCCCAGGGTCATCCCAAGGCCCTCCCTCCCGGGGCACACGCAGGCAGGAGAGGGGGACCCCCGGGGACAGGGAAGGACCCCATCGCCCGCCCCTGCTGGTCATGAAGGTGGAGGAAGAGGGGGGGCTGTGAGCCCAGGAGCACAGGTGCCTAGAAAGGGCTTCCTCCCCGGAGCTCCCTGGGGCATTGCTCTATGACACATGACTTCAGCCTGATGAGACCCACATCAGGCTTCCGCCACCCCAAGTTGTTAGAGAACATGTGTGTGCTCTCTGATGGCCCCCCAACTTGTGATTACCTGTCACTGGGGCCCAGGGAGACTGAGGGCACCTAGACCAGAAAGGAGGAAACAGTGCACTCCAGCAGCTGGGCCCGTCACAGGGTCCACTCCTCCGGCCCCAGCCCTGGTCCGTCCTGGCACTGGCGCCGCAGGGCCCAGGGAGACTCACGCTCCACCTGGCCCCCACCCCCACCCCAAGGGCGCCCCCCCCACCAGCCCGCCAGTCCCCGCCAAGGGGGATGAGCCAGCACTGCACATGCCCTCCGTGATCCCACCAGGTGGGATGAGAGACAAAGGACCCAAGCCTGGGAGCCAGGAGGGGACTCAAGCGGCAGGCCTCATCCCAGGTTGCTCCTCTCCCAAAAGGGGGTTAGAGGAAGAGGGACACTTCAGAAAATAGGCCTGCACTGCCTGGGCAGAGAGGCACTTCGGGGCTGGGGGCCCGGGAAGGGGAATCCAGCAGCCTCAGTGAGGAGGGTGAGATTGCAGTGGGAGAAAGAATGTCTTCCCGAAGGCCAGGGTGACGAGACGTGCTGGCCACCTCAGCCAGCAGGAATGCGCTCGCCTGCAGCCCAGGGCCAGGGAAGCTGCACGCAGAGTGCCCCCGCAACCTGTGCACAGCCGGCTGGCAGGGCGGGACCACAGGCCACAGGGCTCCACCAGCCTCCCTCTCACCAGGGGCGGACTCCGGGCACCAGCCTCCCCCCTAGTCAGCCAGGAGCCTGGCCCTCAAGGCCTCCCGAGGCACACCTAGGAGGCCCAGGGAGCTGGAGGCCAGCAGCTTCTCTCTCGGGCCAGTTCCCATGCATGCCCTTGGAAGGAGGCCAAGCCTGAGGCGGGAGGGCAGGGCAGGCCACACCTGTGGCAGGAAAGCAGCCTGGCATGCTCTGAGGCAGTGGGACCCCAGCTCGGGCACCGAAGCCAGCACACAGGCCACTCCTGTGCTCCCCAGAAGCAGCTCTGACTTTGGACAGTGGGCCCCAGACGCCCCATCTGTCCAACAAAGACAGTAATCCCGCCGGTGGGGAGCCAGGGCGCACAGCACACCCCTGCGGTCCCACCTTCAGGGAGCCTGATGCCCCTTCCTCCTTTTCCTAACAGTTTCCCAAAGACTCAGGTTGCCCCCACTCGAGTGGCCCCACTGCCTCCCAGTCTTGTCTCCACACCTGAGATAGGGACAACACTCCGGCCTGCCCACCTGGGCAACGGCGCGGCAGGGATGGGGCTCTGAGCCCCACGAGCTCTCTCACTGTTACTAAATGCAGTTTTCTGAGCCAAGAACAATGTTCCAACTTCTGATCTCAGGGCCCGGCTTGCTCTGACCTACCCCCAGGCCACAAGGGCCACTGGGCCCAGCCATCCCGCTGGAAGCCACGAAAGATGGGGCCGACGTCCAAGCAGGACTCCAGGCCGCACGGGGCGATCCCTGCAAGGGGCCGAGCACCTACGCCCCGGACCGCGGTGCAGGGAGGAGCCCAGCAGCCAAGGAGAAGGCAGAGCCCCAGGGCCTTGGCCAGAAGTGCCCGTGCGCCCAGGGAGCGGCGGATTCCGGACCCGCACCGGCTCACAGGCCCCACCGTGGACTGGGATGCCCCGAAACCCTCCCACCCCCGCGGCCCGGCAGGACAGGCAGCACATTAACTATCTTAATGTTAATGCCTTGCTAGAGGGGAAAAACCACCTTCACCCGACAGTGGCAAGGCCTCTGCATCAGGGTCGTCTTTAGCACATGAAAGTTCTTCCGAGGGATGCCTGGGTGGGGCTCAGTGGGTTAAGCCTCTGCCTTCAGCTCAGGTCATGATCTCAGAGTCCTGGGATCGAGCCCCACATCGGGCTCTCTGCTCAGCAGGGAGCCTGCTTCCGCCTCTCTCTCTGCCTGCCTCAATGCCTACTTGTGATCTATGTATGTCAAATAGATAAATAAAATCTTTAAAAAAATAAAAAAATTTAAAAAAAGAAAGTCCTTTTGAAACCTCCTGTTCCTTCCCTCCCCCAACCCCATAGCATATAACCCGCCACCCCTCACAGCCTGGGCCAGCAGCTCCTTCTGCCCACGGACCCCGCCCTGTGCTTAAACAAACCTCCATTTTGCACCAAAGACGTCTCAAGAATTCCTTCTTGGTCCTCGGCTCCAGACTCCTCCCCAGTGAAGCTCACTTCACTGAAGTTCTAAAACTTCATCCCCACTGAACATCCCGGGCCTTCTGTGGGGACCCCAGGGAGGCCCCATCTTAGGAGTGGGGCTATTCAAGACCTGCCTGCCACAAAGTCAAGGGCAACAGTGAATCCCAACTTCTCAAGCCCAGAGCTTCCTGGGGAGCAGGGGGGCCTGGGGGACGTCCCACAGGAGATGCTCCGGGGACCCCCAGCCACTCAGACCAGAGGTGGTGCTCACGGGGCACCGGAGCGACTGGGTGACTGCAGCCATGGGCTTCAGGTGTCTCTCCCAGGGTCAAAGAGGGTCAAAGGCAGGAAGACAAGACAGGTGCCCCATCGGACCTAGCAAGGTCATGAGGGCCCCAACAGGAGCCATGTCAGCACAACCTGGGGCGAGATGGCAGTGGGGCAAGGACATGAGGGGGGAGAGGGTGAGTGTGGGAAGTGGGGAGGATGGGAGGTCTAGCTGGGGGGCAAGGGATGTCAGGAGGCCAGGACAGAGATGCTGGGGCGGGGGTCACGGGACGGGCAAGGGGTGCTGGCCCGACAAAAGTAGGAGGGCCTGGGCCTCTTCCAGGGGCCCAGGAAAGGAGGACCAGAAGAGGGGGAGAGCCCTGAGGCCGCTCAGCGCTGGGCTCCCTCCTCTCTGGGGGATGCCCGAAGAGGAGGGACAGAAGCACATACCCCACCCCACCCCCAACGGCCCGATGGAGGAGCCCTGGCCCTGAGCTGGACCCCCAAGCCTGGCTAGCTTGCCAGGCACGCCCAGGCCCCTGGCTCAGAGACAGCAGGATGCACGGGGACACGCATGCTTCGAGAGCTCGCTATGCACGGGGGAAGCACAGACGGCCACCCGGAACGAGAGACAAACAGACCCATGCACCATGCAAATGTCTGCGGCCCACCCGGGCGTGGCCCAAGGCACCTGGGCACCTAGCCATGAACAACAGCCATTGTTAGAAGTCGCACTGGCCGGGCCTGACACGGAAAGGAGGGTCCGAGGTCCAGGGAAGCTTGGGGAAGCATCCCACAGAGCAGGGTGAGGCCCATACTGCCAAGACTTGGCCTTGGGACCCCCAGCTCCAGGGCCCCCCAGCAGGATGCCTGCTGGGGCCCAGGCGAGGGCTGGGACACCAGCAGGTGCAGGGAACCTGAAACATCCACCCTGCCTGGGAGCAGGCCCTCCCCGCTGCGGAGACAGGGAGACGGGGTTTCCACAGCGAGGTGAAACTACGTGCCTCATTTCCAAAGCCTCCCCCAGCCCCCCACCCACCCAGAAAGGGGGGAACAGCATTCTGCAGGGATGCTGGGCCGGCAGGGGACCTGTGTCCTGGGGCTGAGATGTGTGGTCGCCAGGACAAAGCAGCCAGAGAAAATGCTGGGTCCCAGGTCAGACCTGCCTGCAGCCCGGCTCACCCCCACTGCAGGGGTCCCTGGGCAGCCCCGTCCCTCTCTGGGCCTGCTTCGCACTCTCCTTCTTGAAGGTGCTGGCTCTGACCGGTGAGAAGCAGCTTGCTACCAGCAAAGTGACTTCTAGGTGACTTCTTCTCATCACAAGGACCCAACACACAATAGACTTGTTCACAGGACCCAGAGAGCAGGGCAGGAGGGTGGGCCTGCTGGGCCCCGAGGGCCCGCACACCAGTCTCCAGAACGGCCTTACCACAGATACTGGCTCATCCCCCAACTTCTCCTGACAGAGCCCTCAGGGGGAGGGGAGGCGGAAGCAGGGAGCTGCTCAGGGAGGCTGCTGGGACCTTGCCCTCCAGAGGCAGCCAGGAGGTCCCAAGGCTCCAGGGTCTTCCTCCCAGATGCAGGCCTCCCACCTGCCCCCTGCTGACCGCTGGCCTCTGGCAGGGGCCCCAGGAACACAAGGGGCTTCTTCCCGCCAACACTCTGGACCCATCCCTGTGCCCTGGCCTGCCACCACTGGACCACACACTCCTACCACCTCCCCAAAGAGGCCAATTGCCATGGTGTGACAGTCCCAATGGCTATAGGGGAGGTCCTTGTCATTGTTACTCATCACCTAAGTATTCCCAAGTCTAGAACATTCCATGGCACACATCAGCTCACTGCTGACCACCTGCTTCCCAGACAGGGGCTCCAGCTCTGTCCCTCCCATCCCCCACCCGCTGTTGAGTAACTCGGCAACTATCCCAAGGAAGGCACCTGAAGCCCTCTTAATCCCCTCCTTCCTAAAGGGCTTCCGGGCAGCCCCGCCCCAGCTCTGCGGCCTCCCCACAGGCTGCCTTTTGGAGCCAGGAGGAGCCAACCCAACCCCAACGGTCAGTGTGGGAGGCACCCTGGGGACCTGGTTCCACGTAGAATGTGTGGAAAGTGGCCCGAAGTGCCTTCAGGAGCCACCGTGCCCGCCCCCTCACCTACCTCTCACTGAATCTGCTTTTTTTTTTTTAAAGACTTTTATTTATTTATTTGACAAAGATCACAAGTAGACAGAGAGGCGGGGAAGGGGGGAGGGGGGAAGCAGACTCCCCGCTGAGCAGAGAGCCCCATGCAGGACTCGATCCCAGGACCCTGAGATCATGACCTGAGCAGAAGGCACAGGCTTAACCCACTGAGCCATCCAGGCGCCCCGAAATCTGCTTTTTGTTCAGTCTCTGGCAGCGAGATGGGAGGGGTTCCCCGGCTGCGTGGGGGTGGGGTGCAGCTCTCACGGGGCATCCCGGGAGAGGGACACACACACACACAGGAGAGCATGCGCATCTGCCATCAGAGCCCAAGGACGGGTGTGAGAACCCGGAGGGCAACTGCACGTGTTCACAAGGGACCCACCAGGTGAGGAAAATACTCCCCGACTGGATTACGCAACTTCACTGAAGTCACCGGCCTATGGGATTTACGGTATGTAAACTGGGCCTCATAAAAGCTGGTACATATTAACGGAACAAGGGGAAAGGTAGGCCAGGGAAGGAGGGGACATGCAGGGCCGTGCAGAGGCTGGGATCCCAGAGCTCGCCGCCGTGCATGCATCCCGTGGCAGGGACAGCAGGTCTCTTCAGGGGCCGGGGACAGGAGAGGATGGACAAGAGGGCTGCCTGTCCCCCGGGCAAGTGGGGCAAGTGACTTACCCCACAGGGAGCATCAGTGTCTGGAAAGCAGACAGAAAACAGAAAAGGCGGGGCGCCTGCGTGGCTCAGTCGGGTGCTCTGCTCAGTGGGGAGCCTGCTTCTCCCCCACCCTGCCTGCCTCTCCGCCTACCTGTGATCTCTATCAAGTGAACGGATAAAATCTTTGGAAAAAAAAAAAAAGGAAGAAAGAAATGGCAAAGATGCTCACTAGGGGTGCCAAGCACAGGGCCACAAGAATCACACACAAACCCTTACCCACCGGGGAACAAGGACTAGGACTGCTCAGGTGGGAAAAGGAGCTGGGGACAGGAGAAGAAAGTTCCCAGGGCAAGACAGACAGTGAGTTCGACCAAGAGTCCTCGCCTCACCAACCCGCCTAGAAATGCGGGTTCTGCTGGGTTGTCTCCCAGCTCCCCGGCTGGACAGGGTGAGCCCAGGAGGGAAAGAGCCTGAGCTGGCAGGTCCCAGGTCGCAGTCAGCGCTGGAGGGAGGAGCCCGGGACCTCCTGGCAGCCTGTGCACAAGCGCCTGTGGCAGGCCTGTCCGGGGAGCCCTGCGGGCCAGGCCGAGGGAACCGTGGTGGAGGTGGGCCCGCCCTGACATCGGGAGCCTCCAACACGGGAGGATGAAAGCGGTCGCCACAGTCGTCTGCAGTTCCGGAAGAGGCCGGGGCCAGGAGGCGAAGGCACCTTGCAGGAGGGTGAGGGAGGACAGTGGGGCAGGCGCCTGGAGGAGAGGGGAGCCGCGCAGGTCACCACAAGGCAATCCTCCCTTCGCAAATCCCCGCCCCGCATTGCGCGCTGCTGGCTGGAAATCGGCCACGAGAGAGATATTTGCAGAAACTGCCAAGTGCCAATTTGCAAATCAGGAGCTTTCTGTTCCCTCCAGAGAGTACCAGCATAATGGGGTGTGTGTGTGTGTGTGTGTGTGTGTGTGTGTGTGTGTGTGTAGCATAGTGCAGTGTTTCTGAGAAAAGGACATTTAGGCTGAGACCTGAGGGACATGTATGAGTTTGGTTCATGAAGAACAGGGGGAAAAGAATTCAAGCAGAGGGAACAGCATTTGCAAAAGCCATAAGGGAAATGGGCAGATGGGGCGCATTCCACGAAAGTCAAAGAACAAGCCAAGAGAAAGGGCAAAGGCCAGAGATGGGCTGCCCCACAGGCCGGGGCAGAGGTGGTTTTTTCAGAAAGGGAAGCCCTTGGACGATTTCAGGGGCGGATGTCCCCAGGCCAAGGAGGGTCCAGGTGTCAGCCCTGAGTCATGTGCTGCTACGTGATGCATCCCTGCACCCTGCCTGCCACTCCCCCTGCCCACACCACTTAGGGTGACAGCACACCTCCCTTTTCTTGGAGAGCCATTCCTCTCCCACAGAACAGCCCTTACTATGTGCTACTAGGGGGGCTTGCCCATCACAGCCCCCTGCCCACTGCCCAGCCACACCACTCACAGCTCCAGCCAGAGGTTGGAGGCTCATGGGGTACCGGGGAGGGAGCGAGCTCACTCTCTTCCTTGGAATCTCAGAGTTGGGTGGACGCAAGCCCCCCTAGCAGGGGAGGAGGCCCAGATGCCACCTGGGGCAGGGGCCGGGAGAGAAAGGAGCCAGCAGCCCTGTGGTAGGGTGGGGAGAGGTCCTGAATTCCCCTGAGGGCTTCAGCCTGGTTCAGTTCTGGATTTTCCCGCCCCAGCCCTGAAAAAGCCGCAGCAGGGACCTTTCCTACCCAAACAACCCAACAATTGCCAAGAGTCTGACTTCCTTGTTTCCTCTTTTGTTTTCCTTTGATTATTAGAATTTGTGTCTGTTTGGTTTTTTGTTTTACTAAGCCTGAGCCCTGTTTTTCTAAGAAAAAAAAAAAATCACAAAGCTATTTGTTTTTAAAGACAAACTCAAAGCCTGCTACTTTCCACCGCCTGCCTGGCTTGGCCTCTGGCCTGCCACGGGATCCCAGTCCTGCTGGCTCTGTTCCTGCCTTCAAAGTACAGGGAGGCTCAGCCAGTGGCCTGAGAGGCATGGCTCTTAGGGGCTGCGAGGGCCTCCATTTACTCAGGGCACTGTGCCCTGGGGAGCCTGTCCCCATGAAGGCAGGAGCTGGAGATGGACTTTGGTTCTGTGGGTCCCTCCCCCGGCCCCCCGCAGCAGATGCCCCTGGGTTCTGACTCCCTCCCACAGTAGGATCTTTATGGACACTCCACTGGCCCCCAGGGGGTGGGCTGGAGCCCTAAGGCAAGTTCACTGTACACCAGCCTGGCCCCGGCAGCCTCCGATCCAGGTGGCCCCAACCAAGCCCTTTCCCCTCTCTGATCCCCACCCCACGCCACTGCCCCTTCCCTAAAGAGGTACTAGCGGCTACTCGGCTACTCGCAGAATTTCTCCCGGGCTGGGCACAGCGCAAGCAGCCGGAGATGAAAGGTGAAGGTACTCCCCATCCTCGGGGAGGGCTCGGGCCCGTCTGCGGAGGCGGTAATTATCATCGGAGCTAACACTAACATTCATTGCGTGCAAGGCTAAGTACTTAACACCACCTCATTTCATGTGCACAACTCTGTAAGGAATAATGGCCCTTTTAACTCAACCAAGCCTGTTTGCTCATCTGATGACCGACCTGCCCAGGGTCACAAGGCTCAGGAGTGAGGAGTGTCGAGGTGCCAGCCAGGACATGAGCTCACGGCCATGCTCTAGACCCCCCGAAATCTACTGCCCCACAGAGATTAAGAACCTTGAGGAATTGGGGAGCCATGGGGGGGAACCCCAGAGGAGTGCCTTCACCCAGCAGAGGCCCAAGGTCAGGAGGACAACCAAGGCGGGGGGTCTTCCTGCAGGAAATGGGAGAGTGAGCCCTAACAAAATTTCAACGGCATTTTTCACAGAACTAGAACAAATAATTCTAAATCGGCTGTGGAACTGCAGAAGATCTCAAACAGCCAAAGCAACCTTGAGAACAAAGTCGTCGTCCGAGGTATCACGCTCCTGAATTTCTGACTATACTACGAAGCTGAAGTGATCAAAACAGTTAAGTTAGCGTAAAACTAAATACACAGATCAATGGAACAGAACAGAGAGCCCAAAACCAACACGCATTTGGTCAAGAGATGTGCCAACGGAGGCGACAGGAACACGCAACGGGCAGACCGTCTCTGGGACAGGTGCTGCTGGGGAAACCGCACGGTTCCCGCACCACGGACACACCCGGACCGCCTTCTCACAGCACGCGCGAAATAAACTCAAAATGGATCGGAGACTTGCGTGCAAGACGGGAAACCCGAAAACTTTCGGCAACAAGTCTTGGCGGTGACCTGACTTCCACACCGGAAGTAAAGGCAGCACACGCGGAAACAAAACAAAGGGAGACTGCAGCAAAGTAAACACTTCTGCACCATGAAAGTGACAATCAGCAGGAAAAGGCAGGCCCCGGAATGGGAGAAGAGACCTACAAATCACGTCCCCAGTAAGGAGAGGATACCCAGAGCACATGAAGAACTCCTACACCTCAACAGCAAACCAAGAGAAATTTGGTTAGAAACTTGAATAGACATTTTCCATGGAAGAGACACACAAATGACCAACAGACACACGGGAGGTGCTCAGCGCCTCTCATGCCCAAGAACATGCCGATGGAAACGACCAGCGGTCGTACCTGACACCTGTCAGATGGCCAAAACCCACAGCGTGAGAACAGGTGTTGGCCAGGATGTGGGGAGAGGGGAACCCTCGTGCGCTGTCGGTGGGAATGCAAACGGAGGCAGCCGCTCTGGAAAAGGCTGGCGTTTCCTCAAAAAATTAAACTAGAAACTACCCCACCACGGTGCAGCAGTTCCAGGGCTCGGTATTCAACCACAGAAAACAAAAACACAAATTCGAAAACATATATCCCCCCCCCCCACCCCGTTCACTGCCCCACTGTGTACGGGAGCCGAGACCCGGACGCAGCCTGAGTGTCCGTGAACAGACGAGGGATGAAGACGATGGGATCTCCCCAAGCGGAAACTACTGAGCCGCGAGGAGGAGCGGAGCCCGCCAACGCCACGGAGGGACCCTCACTGAAGAAGTCAGACCAACAAAAACACCGCGTGATTCCACTTACGCAGGCCCTCTGAAGACACAACCGAACCACACCCAGACTCGAAGACAAAACCAACCCAGACTGGTGGTTGCCAGAGCCGGAGGGGTACAGAGGGAGGGGCGAGGGGGATCCTAAGTCCAAATCAACAGTGACGCGTGAGGGAGGGACGGGAATGTCAAGTGCCGCAAGGAGACTAGAGCCCACAAAACTGCACTAACCTTGTGCTGCGACCCACCGGAAACGTACATAATGGTGTATGTCAACCACGCTTCAATGAAACAAACATGGGGCGCCTGGGGGACTCAGTGGGTTAAGCCTCTGCCTTCGGCTCGGGTCATGATCCCACATCCTGGGATCGAGCCCCGTGTCAGGCTCTCTGCCTGCCTCTCTGCCTACTTGTGATCTCTCGCTCTATCAAATAAATAAAATATTTTTTAAAAAAAGACACAAACAAACAAGAGCCAGTCGGGCAGAGGAAGGACGGACAGACCGAAGGACGGACACCTAGGCAGGGCAGGAGCTGTCGAATGCTGGTGAGTGAGGGAAAATGGCTCATTAATGCCAAGTTCACGAGTCCAAAAACAGAAGGAACTGGAGGAATCCCCAGCCCCCAGTGGAAATGGGAATGAGCTAAAGTGCCCTGGAGGGTCAGCCTAGGAGACCTGGTGCTGTCTGTTCCCTGGCCCTCATCACCTCCTCTCCTCCAAGTCCTCCAGGCCTCCAGGCCTCCCTGCCGCCCTGGCCAGAAGCTTCCCCCACTGGTTTCAGGGCCCACGGTTTCTCTCTTCAGAAATCCTTTTCTCTTGTCCGGGATGGCCGAGTAGCACACTGGGCACCTCTTAACATCCCAGATCTCCTTTAAATGTCACACCCTCTCTGCCAAACACGATGACTGTGCCCATTCTGCAGATTCAGAAAAGTTGAGTCCGCAGCCCAGAGGGTCTGGACCCCTCCTCCAGGCAGCTCTGCAAGCCAGGGTAAGTTTCCCAGCCTTCTCCACCTGGGGCCAGGTGCCCAGTGAGTACTGTTAAGGAGGTAGGGGACACTCAGGGGAGGGGAAGGAAATGGAGCCCGCCTAGGTAGCAGGGTGTGGCCAAGACACTTGCCCTCTAGGGAGGGGCAGGACCAGGTGATCACCGAGACCCCCCTGAGTGCACGGGTGTAGAGAGGACGCTCCACAGGTCAGACCCAGTGCCGGGTTACTGTCCACCTCCCAGCAGAAAACCACGAAAGTCACCCACCCACCCAGGGACACCAGCCAGGGTAAGCCACAGAAGAGCACAGTCCCACACTAACCATGCTGCGTATCTGGGGTCTGAAAGCCTTAGAAGTAACAGGATGGATATCTCATAGTCTTGGAGTGGGGCGGGACACCAAAGAGAAAACTCTATAAAGAAAAAAAGCCAATCTTAAGGGCCTGTCTTCAGCTCAGGTCATGATCCCAGGGGTCCTGGGATCGAGCCCCACAATCATGCTCCCTGCTCAGCGGGGATCCTGCTTCTCCCTCTCTCCCTCTACCCCTTGCCCTGCTTGTGCTCTCTCGCCCTCAAATAGAATCTTAAAGGGGGGGGGGGATCCATTTGAATGCAGTTTAAAAAAAAAAATGAAAAGCGAAGCTTCTGTGAGAGCAAAAGGGAGAAAATACATGCAACACGTAAGAAAAGTTAAATCCTGCTGTACAAAGAGCTCTAACCAACAAGTAAGAGACCAACCCAAGAGAACAAAGAAAAAAATTAAAGTGGCCAATTAAACTTTGGAAACAATCATCCCCAAACTGCAAATTAAACATAATAAAATAGCACATGTCGCCTAGTCAATCTAATGAAAAGGTTTGCCAACCCCAGGTGTAGGCGAGGGAGTGTGGAAACCATGACCCCGCCATTTCTTGGGAGGGAGAGTAGCCTGTCCAGGCTGCTGCACACCCTGGGGACCATGGGGACGGTTTGGTGGCATCTAGTGAAAACCAGGCCGGAGGGGACCCCTGGGTGGCTCAGATGGCTGGGTGTCTGCCTTCAGCGGGGGTCATGATCCTGAGGCCCTGGGATCAAGCCCCACATCGGACTCCCTGCTCAGCGGAGAGTCTGTTTCTCCCTGTCTGCCTCTGCCTCTCCCAAATGATAGTTAAAAAAACAAAAAACCCGCGGAGTCGAGAGCCCAGTTCCCCGTAGTCCCCAGCAAGGAGACTGTACATCCCCAGTCTAAAAGCCACCCCTGGCGTGACTGACCATAACTACGTTGGCAAAAACGACTTTGGAGGACACTAAATGACAGGAGGAGCGGCCACCACGTACTAAGCTATAAAATACAGGTTTGAAGAGACAAAAAGCATTTTGGGGCATAATCTCTTTTTTCTTAAGTCGTATCTCTCGTTGCGCGCTTGCTTCCTTCCAGGCGTTCGTCGCGCCCTGACCCGGGTGAGCTCAGCGGGCTCTACCTTGGCGGGCAGGACGGCGCATCCCGTACACGGACGGTCCCCGGGAACGGACCCTTGCCCCGCCCGGTCCCCGCCCCACGACCGGCTCGAGGCCCACCACGGGGACACTGCGGCTGAGGCGCGCTCCCCAGGCGCACGGATCCGGGCTGGGGTCCTCGGATCCTGGACTCCAGGTCGCAGCCCGAGATGCGACAGCAGGTTCCAACCCGGGCGGGAGGGACCCTTGGGGACCCGGGCCGAAGACCCCTGGGCGGAGGGGGAAGTGGCGCTCCCACCCTCCGTGAAGCAGGGGCCGAGGAGTGCCCGCTGGAGATCGGGGCCGGCGCCACAGGGACCGCGGGGCTCGGACTGGCCCGCGCCTTCCGACGGCCCCGCGGGTCTGCCCCACCCGCGGCAGGGGCCGTGCCGCGCTCACCGAGCATCTCTTTGCGGCGCTGCGTGTGCGGCTGGTCGGTGTAGACCCACTCGAAGTCGGTGCGGCCCGCGCGGTTGCCCATGCTGGGGCCGGGAGCGCAGCTCGGAGCGCGTCGCACCACTGGGCTCCTCTCCACCTGTCTGCCCCGCCGCGCGCCGGGCGGACCCGAGTGCGGCTCGGGGCGGGGCCGGGGGCGGGGCCTCTCGCGGGGCGGGGCCAGGTGCGCCCGGGGGGCGAGGGGGCGGGGCCCGCGGGGCAGGGGCGCGGTCCAGATCTGGGGCGGGTGGCGGCGGCTCCCCAGCCTCGGTCGCGTCGGCGGGACGTGGAACTATTCGCGCGCCGCCCGCGGGAGTCCCCGGGCCCCAGGTCGTGCGGGGACGGCCCGGTGCGCTCGTTGCCCCCACCCCGCCTGGCTCGCCCGCGACCGGTCGTCGGAGCATCGGTTCTCCCCGCGGCCCAGACGCACGGGCGCGCCCGCTGCCCCTGCCTGGGGGACGAGCCGGGTTAGCACCCACCTGGGGTGGGGATAGGGGCCAAGAGGCTAGAGATTAAACGCCTGTGACAGTGCCTGTAAACAGGAGGTGCTAGGAGAGATTCACCACGGCGGCAATGCTGCCTTCCCCTACCTGTCCCCTACCCGGCCCTCCCACGCAACGCAGTGGGCAGATGATGGGTCTGTGGCAACCTGAGGGAGGTGAGTCAGCCCCACCCCTACCTTCAGGAAAATCGAGGGACACGGGGACACGGAAAAGGCCTATTATGACTCAGTGTGAGACGTGCCATGACACAGGGAGGGGTAGCCAGGATCCCGCACGGGAGTCTTTTGCACTGGGCTTTGAAGGATGAGTAGGAGTCAGCAGCTAGACAAGGGAAGGGCACTGGTGGAGGAGGGAACAGCAGATGCCAAAGGCTCAGAAGCTTAGAAGAACCCTGACATTTTTTAAATAATAAGAGTCCAGGAGTGGGGGCACAGGGCTCCTCATTTTCACCTTTTCAGGGATTCCTCTCACCCCTCCAGAGCTTTGGAGGGTGTGGAACAGTTCACCTTTCTAGACCTTGGAGAGCCTGGCCTGTGCTGGGAGATGCCTGGGTAGCAGACTGGCCTGGTAGCCAGTCTGGGCAGGGAGGTAATAAGGGTGAGTTTTCCTCCAGCCTCCTGAAGTCCATGGCCCAGGGGTGTGGTACACTTGGCAGGCCTCCCTTAGCCCCAGGCCAGATGCCGTCCCACCCAAGCGGGAGAGTAAAGCAACTGTGTGTGAACGTGAGTGGTGGATCAGGTGTAGGGAAATGGGCCTGCAGGAGGCTGGATTCCCAGTCCAACAGAAAGACCCTCAGAGCCTAGCATTGCCACCAGCCCTTGAAGCACCCAACCGGGTCACCTGGCCCAGCCTGCACAGCCTCGAAAACAGAACTCACTGCTCCCCAGGGCAACCTGTTCTATTCCCAGCCAAAGGGACCCTCCCACCAGCTGGTGCTTTACGGGTGAGCAAACCAAGGCTCAGAGCTCAAGAGGGCCTTGCCTAACCACACAAGAATAAGGCAGCAAAGCAGGGAGAGGCCCCGATCTTCAACTTGAAAAGCCCAGAGGCAGCGTGTCTGCCCCCATATTGCCCTCAGTGAGATCTGTCTCAGCTCTGCCCTCTGGAATCCCATCCCACCTGCCAGATCCCTCCACCCCAGGATGGGGATCAGAAAACTTCATTCACACACTGACCCCAGGACTCAGCCTGTCCAGATGAAAATAGCCCAGTGCCTCCATTTTACAGATAAGGAAACTAAGGCCAAAGAGGGGACAAGTCAAAGGACATACTAGAGAGACAGGAGGGTAGAACAGGAGTTCAACATACATGACTCTCAATCCTGTGCCATGACCAAGAAATTCCCAAGTCCCTGAGGCAGGCCTGAACCAGAGAAACGGAATTCAAGATGGTGGCCTCGATCACAGCACACACCCCAGCCACAGCAATGACAGAGAAGGTGTGTTTGTCTGTAAGGTGGGTTCCTGGGAGGGATCCTGGACCAGAAAAAGGGCATTAGGTAAAAACTTAGAGAATGTGAATAAAGTATGAGCTTCAGTCAATTATAATGTACCAATAGTGATTCACTAATTACAACAAACGCACCATACTATTACAAGATCTTAAAATGAAGGATGATGGGTGTGGAAGCTATGTGAACTCTTAATACTATCTTCCCAGTATTTCTACAGATCATAAAGTTTATTTTTAAAATGAAGTTCAGTGTGGGCACCTGGGGGGCTCAGTGGGTTAAGCCTCTGCCTTTGGCTCAGGTCATGATCCCAGGGTTCTGGGGTAGAGCCCTGCGTCGGGCTCTCTACTCAGCGGGGAGCATGCTTCCCCCTCTCTCTCTGCCTGCCTCTCTGCCTACGTGTGATCTCTCTCTCTGTGTCAAATAAATAAATAAAATTTTTTAAAAAAATCTTTAAAAAAATGAAGTTCATTGTTCAAAAATCTTTATCATACACTGTATGTATAGCCACTCCTCTGTGATTCCCCCCAACACAAGAACCTTCCCTGCCCCCATTTCTCCTGGGAGGAGCAGCAGCATGGGGGGGGGCAACAAGCACACCTGAGGGGGAGGTAGGTTCACTGACTCTCAGGAGGGACCCTGACTGTAAGCCTAGGTGTCTTCCACTGCTTGGGAGGAGCACAGGGTACCTACACCCAGAAGTCTTAACTGTAGTATTTGCCGTCCCAGAAGGAAACCCTCTCCTGCCCCAGGTTTGCACATTCCCAGGAACAGGCCAGAATGCATTCGGTACAGCCCCTCCCACTCCTGTTCTGAACCCGAGGGAAGCTAACAGCCCGTGACTCACAGCTCACGGTCAGCCCACACAAGAGGGAGTCACATCCCGGGGGGCAGGGGGCAACCACCCCAAGAAAGAGAAGAATGTCCCACCTGGGAAAACAGAGCTATGGGAAAAGCAGAATTGGGCTGAGAAATGAGAATGACATTTTCATTTCAGGAGACACACAAAGCCATCGAGTAAATAAATAAATAAGCCAGAGAGGGGCAGGTGTAAGTGGCTTGTTTAAAAGCAAAACTTCGCTTAGAAGAAAACACAGGCAGGAAGCTCTTGGCAGTACTGGCAGTAAGGGGGGGCGGTCTCCCCAGGCAAGGGCAGCAAAAGTTAAAAAAACCAAATGGGATTGCATCAAACAAAAAATCTTCTGCTCCAGTGAGACATCAGCAAAACGAGAAGGTAGCGTGGTTAGTGGAAGCCGATATTTGCAAGTAATACGTCGGATAAGGGGTTTGTAGACAAAATATAGAAAGAATTTATACAACTTAATATTTAAAAAGGGGCAGAGGACCTAAATAGACATTTTCCCAAAGAAGACAGGCTTGCGGCCAACAGGACACAAAAAGATGCGTCATCAAGGAAATGCAAATCAAAACCACAATGAGAGATCACCTGGCACCTGTCACAGACAGCAGGACCAAAAGACTGAAAGTAACAAGTCTTGGCGAGGGTGTGGACAGAAGCGAACCCTCCCGCATTGCTGGCAAGCATGTAAACTGGTGCAGCCACTGTGGAAAACAGTGTGGAGGTTCCTCAAAAAATTAAAAATAGAGCTACCCTATGATCTAGTATTCCCACTTGTGGAATTTATCTAAAGAAAAGAAGATACTTTTTTTTTTTTTTGGAGAAAAAGAAAGACCACATGGGGTGGTGGTTAGAGGAGGAGGAAGGGAGAGAATTTCAAGCAGACTCCCCGCTCAGCATGAGCCATACACGGGGCTCGATCTCACAACCCTGGGATCATGACCAGAGCCGAAACCAAGAGTCAGACACTTAACCAACTAATCACCCACGCACCCAAGAAAACACCAGTTTGAAGAGATACATACATCCCACTCTGCAGCATTATTTGTAATAGCCAAGATCTGTAAATAGCCTAAGTGTCCACGGACGGATGATGGATAGAGACGTGGGACACACACACAGTGGAATATTAGCCTTGAGAATGAGATCTTGCCAGGGCGCCTGCGTGGCTCAGTGGGTTAAAGCCTCTGCCTTCGGCTCAGGTCATGATCCCAGGATACTGGGATCGAGTCCCGCATCGGGCTCTCTGCTCAGCAGGGAGCCTACTTCCTCCTCTCTCTGCCTGCCTCTCTGCCTACGTGTGATCTCTCTCTCTCTCTCTCAAATAAATAAATAAAATCTTTAAATAAATAAATATTTAAAAAAAATTAAAAAAAAAAATAATGAGATCTTGCCATTTGCAACAACATGGACGGACCTAGGGGGTATTACGCTGAGTGAAAGAAGTCAGAGAGAGAAAGAGACATATGGAAGATTTTGTTTCCAAGCGGAATTTAAGAAACAAAACAGAAACAGATTCACAGATACAAGAAAGAAACCCCATTAGTTGCTGGAGGGGAGGGAGACTGGAGGGTGGGCAAAAGAGCGAAGGGGATTAAAAGGTACCCACCGGCTGGGACGCACAGAAGCTGTGGGGATGTCACGTAGAGCACAGAGAACAGTCAGTAATACTGTCCTGACTGTGTGGTGACAGACAGTAACTGGACCTATCGCGGGGATTGTTATGTTTCAAAATATTGAATCACAGGGCTCCTGGGTGGTTTAGGCAGTTAAGCCTCTGCCTTCGGCTCAGGTCACGATCGCAGGGTCCTGGGATCAAGTCCCACACCGGGCTCCCCGCTCAATGGGGAGCCTGCTTCTCCCTCTCCCTCTGCTGCTGCCCCTCTCGTGTGCACTCTCTCTCTCTCTCAAATAAATAAAATCTTTAAAATTTTTTTAAAAAAGTTAAAAAAATATATCAAATCCCTACAATGTAAACCCAAAACTAGCAGGATGTTGTGTGTCGATCATGCTTCAATTAAAAAAAACAATGTTCTGGGGCTCCTGGGTGGCTCAGTGGGTTAGGCCTCTGCCTTCAGCCCATGTCATGATCTCAGGGTCCAGGGATCGGGCCCCGCGTCGGGCTCTCTGCTCAGTGGGGAGCCTGCTTCCCCCTCTCTCTCTGCCTGCTGCTCTGCCTACTTGTGATCTCTCTCCCTCTGTCAAATAAATAAATAAAATCTTTAAAAAATAAAAATAAAAATAAAAAAAACAATGTTCTATTGACATGGAAGCCCATGAAAGTCGAGAGACTTAAGGACAGGTACAGGACCCCTGTACAGGAATCTGTCTGGCGAGAGTTCTAGAAGAAAAGTGGAGGAGGGGCAGCATCTGTGCTTCTACAGCCTTATCTCCTTTTTTCTTTTTTTTAATTTTATTTATTTATTTGACAGACAGAAATCACAAGTAGGCAGAGAGGCAGGCAGAGAGAGGAGGAAGCAGACTCCCTGCTGAGCAGAGAGCCCGATACGGGGCTCGATCCCACGACCCTGAGATCATGACCTGAGCTGAAGGCAGAGGCTTAACCCACTGAGCCACCCAGGCGCTCCCAGCCTTATCTTCTTTACAGAAGTCATCTCTCTCTGGGATTATAATTATATGGAAGCACGATTATTCCCATCTGAAATAAATCTGTAGCATGCACTTACGTTCTTGCTTCTATCTGTTCCCTCCTACAGAGCTTCTTGTTCTCGAGGGTCTGCCCCCGGCGTTCCTAATGCCCAGAACGGGGATGGCCTCTATAGCAATGTACTCAGTGAAAGAACAGATGAATCCTGTCGAACGAGGAATCGATGGGGACTCCCCAGATCAGAAGCCCCGAGCCTTCAGCCTGAAGAGGCTTCAGGGTGTCCCCAAGACTGAAACTCGTTCAACCACTTTGGGTCACTTGCAGTGACATCCCCAAAGCATCACCTCCCCCTGCCTCACCACACAGGACTCCCCTGCTGCGCACGGGGCCCCAAGACAGACATCCACCAAAGACGTGCATAGGAATATTCGTAACAGCATCCTTGGTAGAAGCCCCTCCTGGAGACAGCCCCAACCTCCCACCACAGCAGAGCAGACAGACAGACTCCCCATGGTCAGTCCACGCGTGGACTGGTGGGCAGCAGTGAAACAGAAATGCTCTAGACACACCAACACCGGGGACTATCCACGCCTTCTGGCTCTCTCTAGCTTTTTTTTTTTTTTTTTTTTTTTTTAAGTGATCTCTCCACCCACCGTGGGGCTGTAACTCATGACTCCGACCCCGAGATCAGGAGTCACGTGCTCCACCAACAGGGTCAGCCCCACTCCGGATTTTCTGTATTTCTTATGCTTTGACGTCCCAGGGCTAACCAGTTCCTCGCGCTGGTAAACGCCCAGCCTGGGCGAACTCACCAGCCCGGAGCCCACGCACCGCACCACCTTCTCCAGGGGATCACACTCCGGGCCAGTGTTCCCGGCCCTCGTCGCCCCAGAGCCAGGTTCCTGACAACTCGACAGACAACTGGAACAGAATTACTCAGACTGGCCAGTCCTAAACCCGTTTACCTTGCCTCACCACTCCCCGGGGAAACCGTGTGAAAGGTTCCTGCCCAGGCTTTCCCCTGGCCCCTCGGCTAATCCCCACCTCCCCTCTTCACCCCCTTGGCTCTGGCCTCCAGGGCGACCCCCGCCTGGGAACCATACCTAACAGACTCCCTTGCCAGCCCCAGCGTTTCCAAATCTGATAGCCTCATGACACCTGAATAATAATAAAATCAACATTATAAAACAAGCAAACCGGGGAGCAGGGAGGGCCGGCTCAGGCTGGGCAGGTATGCCCCTAGGCCATAGGTGGGGGGGTGGGGGGGTTGGGGGGGCCGCACCTACTGCCTGCACCGGGCTTGAGCCGCAGCCTGGCCCACAGCCACCCCGCGGGTGCCACCCCGGCTGGCACATGTGCCTGGTGTGGCCGTGGACTCCCACCTGGAACTCGGAAGCCGGGTCCTCCCTAGGTTCTGCTCAAGCTGTTACCTGCCTGGATCACAGGATGACTTTTGCAGGGCACCCCCCCCTTTTCTCAGGGGTCTAGGTGAGTTTCTTTTTTTTCTTTTTTTTTTTTAAAGATTTTATTTATTTATTTGACAGACAGAGATCACAAGCAGGCAGAGAGGCAGGCAGAGAGAGAGGAGGAAGCAGGCTCCCTGCTGAGCAGAGAGCCTGATGCGGGGCTTGATCCCAGGACCCTGAGATCATGACCTGAGCCGAAGGCAGCGGCTTAACCCACTGAGCCACCCAGGCGCCCCTCTAGGTGAGTTTCTGAGAGGCCCCTCTGAAGGGACTGAGGTATGTCTTACTTCCCTCCCAGGGCCGTGTCTGGTCCCAAGCACACTGACAAGTGCTGGACAAACCAAACTGCCATGCTCCCGACTTTTCAGCCTCCCCAGGGAGGGGGGAGCACTCCTCTGAGATAACCTGTGAAACTTCGGACCACGTACTGTGTCCGTGCAAGGGCACCCCGCTCAGGGGCCGTGACACCCCACAGGTCCCTCCCTGTGCTGTTTGTCTGCTAAAGTCCCGACTCCTCCCCTGACTTGGTGGGATAGGAGGGATCACATCCACAGGGAATCTGGAGGGAGGGAGGAGAGAGAGGACGAAGTGGGAGGAGGAGGAGGGCGAAGAAGGGGAGAAGAAGGAATCACCCCAGCTCATGGCTGCTGCCTAGAGGCAGGCCACTGGGTCCCTGTTCCCCATACCCGATATTGCTAAAACTCAGCAGAATCTTGCTCTTACAGATTCGGCTAATGTGCTCCACTCAGCGCCCGTTTCAGGCCCCTCAGCCCGGCCGCCGTCCCCCCGGCAGGACACACATCTTCTCCAGGCTACCGTGGGCCTCAGCAGCTTTGCCTTCACACAACCATCCGGGCCAACAAGACCTGACGGCATCCACCATCCTCCAGGAGCGCAGCTGTGACCTCTGGGGACCACCGCTTCCTCTAGCAAGCGTCAGTGGACCTGCTGCTTCGGGTCCATCATCTGTCCATTCTCTCCGGCTTCTGACGACAACGTGTCCCTCTTCTAGAATTTCTGCTTCAGTCAGATGCAGGCAGCTCCTCAGAATCAGCTCCAGGGCAGCGGGCCCCGCTCACGAAAGGCTCAAAGATCCGGCCAAACTCAGCCAGCGGGCCCTCCCTGCGGGCCTCCGAGACTCCACCGCAGAGACCCGGGCGACCTCCCCTCCCGTCCCCGGGGCTCTCTGGATCACCCTGATGGCCCTTAGTTGTCCAAAGTCTTCTGATGCAAGAAACTGCCTCTCTGCCTTCGGCTCAGGTCATGATCTCGGGGTCCTGGGATTGAGCCCCACATCGGGCTCTCTGCTCTGCAGGGAGCCTGCTTCCCCCTCTCTCTCTGCCTGCCTCTCTGCCTACTTGTGATCTCTCTCTGTCAAATAAATAAATAAAATCTTAAAAAAAAAAAAAAAAGAAAGAAAGAAACTGCCTCTCTCGGCCTCATGCTAAACACCATTAAAACCAGAATCTCTCCATACCGGGCTTTCCTGGAAATACGGGCACTGACAGCCCCGGAGCCCGGGACCCTCGCAGTACAGCTGCCCCTTAGCTGGGGTCAGGGGCTCAGAATGGCTGACCAGGCCTCTTACAACAGGAAGGAGCCGGACCTGAGCGCCCTGGCACATCTCACTGGGCCTCCCCTGTCCTCAGTCCCTGGCCAGATGCCATGTGCTCCACCCAGGGGGGAGGCCACCCCTCCCCCAGGCACCTTGCTAACCAGCAGCGCCCCTTAACCGAATGAACATCAACCAGAGCTTGCTGACTATGTGGCTTGCACTACCAGCCATTGTAAGGATGACAGCACTCGTTGGAACCCTGCTGCTTTCCATCCCTCAGGATGTCCCAGACGAAGGTCAGGACCCAATAGTCAACACAACTGGCCAGAATTCAGGCAGCCATCTTGGCACTGGCGCCTTGGCCCGCAACCACCCCCCTCTGCACGTTGATTATACACACTGTTGGGTCATTGAGGGTAAAGGATTCAGAATCTCTTGCCCCACAGATACCCCAAATCACAACTGTCTCCTCATATCTGGAGGCCAAAGGCAAGGCCTGGCCAGCCCACTCCTATACCGTCTGGAGTTACAAACAGGACTGGCAATGATCAGGTACACATGTTACTTCTCAGAATCCACAGTGCTAGGCTCTTGGAAAAGGCACTTGGTAGAACTTTTCTGTCCCTGGGAGGGGCCAGAGAGGCTGAGCTCAGGGACATAATGGTTTCCTCAAACATCTTTACAAATTCCAATCCAGCAAATGGACTCCAAACAGGGCCTCTTTCTTGCCCCAGGGCTTAATATCTCTTAATTCAAGGTCCTTGGCCAACTCAAAACTCAACGTCAAATTTTAAAATGTCCTACACTCCCTTTCCTACATTTAAAGGGGGATTTGTCTCCCCTCCATGGTCATAAAGACATTATATATCATATATAGGCCTCTAATACTGTCTCCCCCATCTTTATAAATTTCTAATCTTGCCCCCATCCCAGAAGGGCTGGCGGCCAGAGCGAGGGCACCTATCTTCTTAGACCCCATTAACCATAGGTTGTCCTGCGGGCCAGACGGCTACTCATCTGATATAGGGCCCATCTGAGCCTAAACTTCACACACACACACACACACACACACACACACACACACACACACACACGGAATAAACACAAAACCTGTCAAGTGTAACCATACACCATGCTGTTGATTACTGGTCTCAGTACTCTCCTGGGATTTTTCCCTGGTTTGTAATCCAAGGCCCAAACCTTGCAGGTGAGCCATTGCCTCAACCAGGTGTCAAGTTTGCTTAGTACAAGTCCCACAACCCAAAGACCACACCACTTTTCTATCCCCAAACAAACCAGCTGAAGCAAAGGGCCCCCAGTCACTGGCCAGATGGGAGGGCCTGCCTATAGGCTCCTGCCAGAGCCCAGCCCAGCCTTATCCCAACCCCACTGAGTCCCAAGAACAGCCGCCACACACCCCCGAGCAGGGACCCGGGCCCACACCGCAGATGACGTCTCCACGGCCCGCGAGCTGGCTGCTGGCGATCCCGGGGACAAGTTCACCCTGACTCTTGAACTCCTGCCCCAGCCATGCCCACAGACCGCCTCTGCGAGGCACAGTGGACGCAGACCCTGACTGCTTTCCTTCCTTTAGGATTAGGGATTCTGGGATGTTTCTGAACTTGCTGTCCGCTTTGCCAGGATCCTGGTTAACTCCTTGCTCCCCGTGGAAACACACACACCTACATGTCCGTGCAAACATGCCACACCCAAAGGGAAATCTGGCCCAGGTCACTACTCTGGGCCAGCCAAACAATTAATGGAGATAATGCTTTCTCCCAGGGGGCGCCTGCCTCATACTAGTCAACCCAGGACCCCCTTGAGGAAAGGACTGCCTAACCCCTAGTGCCTTTCCTTATTAACCCTCCAGCCTTCCACCAGGATCTCTGGCCCTGGGGTTCCTACCAGGACCACCACCACCCGTCCACCTGGTCACACACAACACCACGTCGCCTCGCACAAACTCCACTAAACCAGGAGATCATAATCCCGACAGCATCACTGCTGGACCTGCCAGCTTGACTCCCCCCAAAACCCACCACGATAATATTAGTGAAATCAAAAAACAAACAATAACAAAACAAACAACTATATGTGTGCACACTTTTTTTTAAAATTTTTTTTAAAAGATTTTATTTATTTATTTGACAAGCAGGCAGAGAGGCGGGGGAAGCAGGCTCCCTGCTGAGCAGAGAGCCCGACATGGGGCTCGATCCCAGAACCCTGGGATCACAACCTGAGCCGAAGGCAGAGGCTTAACCCACTGAGCCACCCAGGCGCCCCTATGTGCACACTTTTAACCCTCTACAACCCCACTGAGATACTGTTAGAAACCCTGGGGATTTCAGATTGATTGCCTTGGACAGTGCCACATAAACGAGAAACTTAGGTATGAGCCAGCCCAGAAGCCCTGATACTTCTAGTTGTATCACTCTTTACTATTCTTTTTTTCTTTCTTTCTTTCTTTCTTTTTTTAAAAGATTTTATTTATTTATTTGACAGAGAGAGACAGAGAGGGAACACAGAGGGGGAGTGGGAGAGGGAGAAGCAGACTCCCCATGGAGCAGGGAGCCCCATGTGGGGCTCGATCCCAGGACCCTGGCATCATGACCTGAGCCCAGGGCAGACACTTAACGACTGAGCCACCCAGGCACCCCTCTTCTTTCTAATGATACAATTTTTTTCTATGCTGTTCAGGAAAACTTGTGCCCTACGCTCTAGAAGTCCCCTTATCATCATCACAAAGAGTCCTTAACATAATGTCAATGCACCAGAAGGCCTACAGTACTATTCCTGCCTTTTTCTTTTCTGTTATTTTCCCGTTTGGCTATCTTGTTTGACTGGGGGAAGACCACCCCTCCTGGGGCCATTTCCTAGAGATAGTTAATGACCAGCTTGGAAGGGTGCCTTTCACATGCAGATTTAGCCAGGAGGAGCCCAAGCACCACAGTGGGATGTAATAACAAAGGACTAGATTTGTAGACTTAACTCTGAGACAAGGGTCCTGGGATCAATCCTTTAAGGGGCTCCCTTCTCAGCAGGGAGTCTGCTTCTCCCTGTCCCTCTGCTGCTCCTCCTGCTTGTGTGTGCGCCCTCGCTCTCTTTCTCTCTCTCAAATAAAATCTGAAAGGAAGGAAGGAAGGAAGGAAGAAAACAGACACACAAATCAATGTAAGAACAGAAAGCGAAGATACTGACCCACACACATGTACTCAACTGATCCTTGACGACAGTGCAAAGAGAGTTCAGTGGAGAAAGGACAGTTTCCTCAGAAAATGGTGTTACCACCACTGGACGTCCATATGCAAAAGAATAAATTAACCTAGACCAGACCTTACACAAGAATATACTCAAAATTGGGGCACCTGGCTGTCTCTGTCTGTGGAGCGTGGCATGCTTGATCTCAAAGTTGTAGGCCTGAGCCCTATGGTGGGTGTAGAGATTACTCACAAATAAAATCTTAGAAAAAAAATTTACTCAAAATGGATCACAGACCTAAATGTAAAACGCAAAATGACAAAACTTCTTGAGGAAAACATAGGAGAAAAACCTACATGACCTTGGGTTTGGTGATGAGCTTTTAAAGACAACACCAATGGTATAACCCATGAAAGAGAGAAAAAATGTATAGTTTCAATTTTATTAAATGTATAACTTTGGTTCTGTGAAAGACAATGTTATAAGAACACGAAGAAAAGGGGCGCCTGGATGGCTCAGTTGATTAAGCAACCGCCTTTGGCTCAGGTCATGATCCTGGAGCCCCGGGATCGAGTCCCTCATCGGACTCCCTTCTCGACGGGGAGTCTGCTTCTCCTGCTGACCTTTCTCCACTCATGCTCTCTCTCTCATTCTCTCTCTCAAATAAATAAATAAAATCTTAAAAAAAAAAAAAAAAGAATATGAAGAGAAGTCACAGATGGGGAGAAGATATTCGCAAAACACAAGTCTGGTGAAGGACTTGAGTCCAAAATATATAAACAGATATTAAAAGTCAACAGTAGATAACAAATAACCCAACCAACAAATGCGCAAAAGACCTGGACAGCTCCCTGCAGGAGACACAGATGACGACGGACACTAGATGACGATGGGCACATGAGAAGATGCTCAGCATCATTTGTCACCAGGGAAATGCAAATGAGAGCAATAATGAGCCACTACTACAGACCTACAGGAATGGATAAAATCCACAACACCAACCCCAGATGCCACCGAGGATGTGGAGCCACGGGAACTCCCATTCATTGTTGGTAGGAATGCAGAATGGCATGGCCACTTTGGAAGACAATGTCAGCCTTTTTTTTTTTTTTTTTTTTTAGTTTTTATTTATTTATTTGGGAGAAACAGAGAGAGCATGGGGGAGGTGCAGAGGGAAAGGGAGAAAGAGTCCCAAGCAGACTCCCCACTGAGCATGGAGCCAGATGTGGGACTCCATCTCCCGACCCTGAGATCACAATCCAAGCTGAAACCAGGAGGCAGACGCTTCCTCACTTGACTGTGCCACCCAGGGGCCCCATATCGGGTGTAGGGATTACTTAGAAATAAATAAACATTTAAAAAAAAGGAAATGAGCTAACAAATTACTAACGGACACGGAGGAATCATAAATGCGTACTGCTAGGTAAAAGAAGTCAGTCTGAAAACACTATGTACTGTATGATGCCAACTCAATAACATTCTGGAAAAGGTAAAACTATCGAGACTATAAACAGACCAGTAGTTGCCAGGGGTGCTGGGGGTGCTGAGGGGTGAACAGGGGCGGCACAGGGGAATTTTTAGGGAGGTGAAATCATGATATAGAAGACCGTAACAGTGGATAAAAGACACTAGTGTTTGTCAAGATTCATACACCTTGATATCACAGAGCGGACCTCCATGTACATATAATTTTAAAAAATCATTTAGGAGTCATGAATCCCAGGAAAGAACACAGAATACAATGGAAGAATCTAATCGATGGGAAAATACCTGAACCAGCTTCGCGGAAGGACTGGGGAGAATCAGACGCTGCCCTGAGTCACTTGGGAAATGAGGAGACGCAGGACTGTACCCTCGCTGATGAAGTTGCTTCCCATGTGAACACCAGCTAACAATTCTAGAACCACTAAACATGTACTGGGATTGAACAATTAAGTTCTAAAAAGGGGGGTGGGCCGATGGTGAGAGCCAGGTTTCTCCAGGTTGGAGAAGCAAGGGGAAGAGGCTAGAATGTTCCATGTGGTAACTGATCAGAGGTGGAGACACCATTATAAAATTAGGTTGAGCTTAACGTAGATACAGATGGTTACTTGTAGAAATAATTACAGATGCGTATACACAGGAGTTAGAATACATACATGTACTCCCGTGCTTTGTCAGCGAACAGCGCCCAGGGGCAAGGACATCCCAGTACCTTTGATCACATGTGATCTTGATTTTTTTTTTTAAGATTTTATTTATTTGACACAGGAGAGAGATCACAAGTAGGCAGAGAGGCAGGCAGAGGGGGAGGGGGAAGCAGGCTCCCCGCTGAGCAGAGAGCCCGATGCAGGCTCCATCCCACGACTCTGAGATCATGACCTGAGCTAAAGGCAGAGGCTTAACCCACTGAGACACCCAGGCGCCCGTGATCTTGATTTTTAATACCCTTCTCCGACAAGAGGAACCAGGGCTCCCTGCAGAACTGGCAGATTCTAGGACTGGAGCAAGGAATGCGTTAAGACGAGCATCTTGCAACGGCAGAAAGTAAGGAAGTACTCAGCACACACACACACACACACACACGTGCGCGCGCCACATACACACACTCCACATACCACATACACACACATGCCACACACACATATGCTACATACACACATGCCACACACACTCTTCACACACACGCCACATACACACATGCCTCATACACACACACCACATACACACCCAATGATGGGGCACATCAAAGGGACACAGAAATCAACTGAAAGAGTTCCCAGTGGCCAAAGCTAGAACAATTTGAGCAACAAAATAATAAGACAGCATTAGATTATAGCCCAAAGTATTAAACAAATCTCATGAGTCCATACTGGTATCAATAAATAATTGCACAGGGGCGCCTGGGGAGCATGCTTAAATAAATCTTTAAAAATAAATAAATAAATAAATAAATAAATAATTGCGTAACCAAATGGAGAAGCGAGATCTTCCACGCAGAGGAATTCCAAATAATTCAGGCCAATACCCCACCTTCAAGGAGGAGGAGCCCACCTCCCTGCTCCTCAGGCATGGGCTGCACAGAGACTTCCTTCCAAAGTGTGGAAGCTGGGAAAAGAGTCACATTACATTGGAGGAAACTGCCCAACATACCTCCACCAGGGGGCCGAGGTCAACAGGAACAGTGACGTGTCAGGTTGACAGGACGTACCCTTGCAGTGATGAAATCAATCGTCTGATGAGGAGGGCAGGTCACCTCTGTGGTCTTCCTCTCCCAAACCCACGACTCCAGTCCAACCCTGAGGAAGACATCAAGGCAAATTCCAGTTCAGGACCATGACACAAAATACTGGGCCAGCACTACTTAAAACTGTTAAGGTCATCAAAAGGAAGGAGAGTCTGAGAACGTGTCACAGCCAAGAGGTGCCTAAGAACACATGACGACTGAAGGCAATGCGGTGTCCTGGCCGAGATCTTGGAACAGAAAAAGGACATTAAGAAAAACTGAGGATTTCTGAATGTCGTACGGGTTCTAGTTGGTAACAGTGTATAAAGATTTGCTCATTAGGGACGCCTGGGTGGCTCAGTTGGTTTAAGCAGCTGCCTTCGGCTCGGGTCATGATCCCGGCGTTCTGGGATCGAGTCCCACATCGGGCTCCTTGCTTGTCAGGGAGCCTGCTTCTCCCTCTGCCTCTGCCCCATTCTGTCTGCCTGTGCTCGCTCGCTCTCCCTCTCTCTCTCTGACAAATAAATAAAATCTTTAAAAAAAAGAAAAAAAAGATTTGCTCATTAGTTGTGACAAATCTATCATACTAATGTGAGATGTTAAGTAAAAATGTCAGGCAGGCTGCCTGCCTGACTCGGCGGGTAGAGCACGGGGCTCTTGATCTCTGGGCTGGGAGTTCAAGCCCTATGTTGGACATGGAGATTACTTTAAAGCTTTTTAAAATAAATTTTAAAAGGTGGGGAGCAGCTGGGTGGCTCAGTCGTTAAGCCTCTGCCTTTGGCTCAGGTCATGATCCCAGAATCCTGGGATCGAGCCCCACATCCAGCTCTCTGCATGGCAGGAAGCCTGCTTCTCCCTTTCCTACTCCCCCTGCTTGTGTTCCCTCTCTCCCTGTGTCTCTCTCTGTGTCAAATAAATAAATAAAATCCTTAAAAATAAATAAATTAATTAATTAAAAGGAAAACAGAAATGGAGTATACAGAGTTTTCTGTACTGTCTTCCCAATAACTGTGTAAATCTGAAACTGTTCTAAAATTTAGAAGTTTACTTAAAAAAAAACAACAAGCAGACAAAAGCATACCACTCTGTGTTTCCATTTATGAGAAGAATAGCTAAATTAGTCCGTGGTATTAGAGGACTGAACAGTGGTTTCTTCCAGGGATGAAAGGGAGTAGGGGGGAGTGGAGTGAGGCTCAAAGTGAGTAGTCTGCATCTGGCCCCAAGTGGTGATTACCCCAGTGTAGACAAAGGTAAGACTTCACTGAGCTGTATTGTTAAGATGTGTCCATTTTACATGTTGTACTTTAATTCAAAAGTGCACACAAAGGGCGCCTGGTGGCTCAGTTGGTTAAGTGTCTGCCTTTGGCTCGGGTCATGATTCCAGGGTCCTGGGACAGAGCCCCATGCCTGCCTCCCTGTTCAGTGGAGAGCCTGCCTCTCCCTCTCCCTCTGCCCCCCACCCCCGCTCATCCTCACTTGCTCTCTCGCTCGCTTGCTCTGTCTCAAGTAAATAAATAAAACTCTTAAAAAAAAAAAAAAAGGGAACACTTAAGCTGCTGCCTTTGGCTCAGGTCATGATCCCAGGGTTCTGGGACCAAGTCCCGCACTGGGCTCCTTGCTCCACAGGGAGCCTGCTTCTCTCTCCACCTCTGCCTGCCATTCTGCCTACTTATGCGTTCTCTCTCTCTGACAAATAAATAAATAAATAAAATCTTTTTAAAAATAATAATACTAGGTTTTGGGGTGCCTGGGTGGCTCAGTGGGTTAAAATCTCTGCCTTTGGCTCAGGTCATGATCCCAGTGTTGTGGGATGGAGCCCCGCTTGGGCTCTCTGCTCAGCAGGGAGCCTGCTTCCTCCTCTCTCTCTCTCTCTCCCTGCCTCTCTGCCTACTTGTGATCTCTGTCAAAAAAAATAAATAAATAAAAATAAAAATAAAATAAAAATTTAAAAAAGGGGAACACAAAGTAAAACAATACCAACAACCAAAAAGCCGGACATCACCATCTAGAAACACTGTGCAGAAATTTCTGAACGCCCAACAAAGACAAAAATCCCAAAAGCTTCCAAGAAGAAGCGAAAAGGCATTACCTGCAAAACAAAAAACGAAAAGAGGGGCGCCTGGGTGGCTCAGCGGGTTAAAGCCTCTGCCTTCGGCTCAGATCATGATCTCAGGGTCCTGGGATAGAGCCCCGCATTGGGCTCTCTGCTCAGCAGGGAGCCTGCTTCCCCCTCTCTCTCTGCCTCTCTGCCTACCTGTGATCTCTGTCTGTCCAATAAATACATAAAATCTTTAAAAAAAAAAACAAAAAACACAAAAAAACCCCAAGCATCGGCCTGGGCACAGACTTCAGCAGCAACACCGTGGTCAGGAAGATGGTGGAGCAGGGGGTCGCTGCTGCCCCCTGCCCCCATGCCTCTCCCACCGCGGACCCCCAACCTGCCTCCCATGCATGCACACACGTGTGCACGCACACACACATGGCTGAGCGTACACCCACCCCCTCCCCGTGTGCTCAGATCTCTCATTCCGCCCGCCTGCCTCGCTGTGTCCAATCTCTTGTGCCCAGTCCAAGTGCCGCCTTCTCCCAGAAGCTTCTTGATCTTCCCCTCCCCTCCCCTAGGCACTGGGCACCAGGCCCCCAGTTATTGGCAGGGGTCCGTGGAGAGAACCAGGCTGTGGAGAACGGGAGCGCGTGGGGCTGTAGGAGGTCACCAGCTGCCCGTGAAGCTCACCAGATCACCCGAGGCCATCAGGCCCTGGGAGCCGAGCCAGCACAGAGCCAGGCCCCGAGACTGAATTCAGGGCTCCACTTTGATTAAATCATTTTCAGTGGTGTGGCTTAAGGACAAAATAAAAACCGGTTGGAGAAGTTGGCCCTGTTTTGGGGAGGGGAGAGGGATTTCAACTGCACACCATGTCCAAACAAACTTAGTCGGGTGTGGACATTTGGGGCCTATCATGTGGTATCAGCCCCAGAAGTCGGGACCTTCTCCAGCTCCATGCCAGGGCCAGCCTGGGTCAAGGACAGTTCCTGTCCTGCTGTAGTCTGGGGACCCTCACTCTCCCCTGCCCCAAAGGAGGAAGCGGGCTCAGCTAGAAGCAGAGGCATGAGCTCTGGCCCCAGCCTGTCTGGCTGGTGGGCACTCCACCAGAGTATTGACGGCCACAGAGCTGAGGCTTCCAAATCAATGTTCTAGAATGTTCTTGGTCTCCAGGGCTGGATCCCCAGGCCCGGGTGTGACCGTGTGGCAGGCAGGCACTGGAGCAGCCTGGGGTTGGCACACTGCACACTCATTCCCCTCTTGTCTCCTCCCTGCCACCTGTCCATGGGTCTCATCAGGAGTCACCCTCCAGGGGGCCAGCTCCTGGCTCTGACAGTCCCAGAGACCCAGTCGGAAGCTCAGATCGCATGCGGGTGCTGCTGGCACGACCTGGTGGAAACCCAAGCTGGAGCCTGGAGCTGGTCCCTGGACAGCGGAGGCTGATGACTCAAAGGCCGGACAGGGCGGCAGGAAGATGCTCAGCTCCCCCCACCCAACACCCCCACCCAACACCCACACTCACAGTGGAAGTCATTGTCAACCACCGGGCCAGCCCCACTGAGGGACTCTGCTGGGCTTATGGTCACCCTCCCCATTGGAGGACAGTGGATTTGAAGAGGAAAGCTCCCCAGAGCTTCACAGAGTGGGGGGGATGGGGAATGCCAGGCGGAGTGAGCGGGGCGCACGTTCACATACACCAAAGCCCTTGGACATGGGACAGCCCTCCCCTTAGGCGTCTCAGTTCAGCAGGATTGCAGTTGCAGGGGAAAATTCCACACTGGTGACTGTTACACATCTGGAGGGCCCCAAAGGCCTCAGACATGTCCCTCGCAGAGGTCCAGGGTCAGCCCCTGCCCAGCTGCTGACCTCTGCCGTCTCCTCGGGTCGGCTCTGCCCTCACGTCCCTGGCATCTTCCTGAATTCCAAGGCGTGGGTGAGCCCCCAAGCCTGCACGCAGGGCACCCCGTCACCACCACCCAGACAGCCCTGGCAATGTGTCATCGGCCACCTTGCACCGTGCGCCTCCAGCCCCGCCTCGCCCGCGGCGGGAAGCATGGGTTGGAGAAGTGGGTCGCCCCGTGGATGGAGCGCGCGGAGCAGATCCGGAAAACCTGCAAGACTGTGTGTGTAGATTCGTCACCGGACACGTGTCTGCGTGGACACACCCACAGCCCGGAATATTCCGACCAACCTCCTCCTGCAATCCGAGCGTCCCCACGGGTGTGTGTCTGTCTGCGCGCGTGGTGGTATCCGCAGGTGCGCGTGCGCGGTGACGGCGTCGGAGCATCTGCTCTACCTGGAAGGGAGCTCCCAAGCCCGAGGCAGGGGTGACTTCCCGGAGGTGAGGCTGTGGGACCAGGGTGGTTGTTTTAACGCCCCTGCTCTGTTTCACAAGGGCGGATCACTTAAAAGAATAAACGATGCCTAATTAATGCTTTAAAACTAGCGCACCCCTCAGGGCCAGCATCCCTGAGCCTCGCCCTCCTCTCGCTCCCCGCCCTGCACCCCCTGCAGGTGGAAGGTCAGCCAGCGCGCCCCGCGCCTGCGCCAGGGTCCCGACGGCCCCTGGGCCTTCGCGTCGCTGTTACGTAACTCCCAGGTTACGCCCCTGGGAGCACCACCCTTGGGCTCCGAAGTAAGGTGCCTCAGCTTTCCGCCACCCGGGCTCTCCTGGGGCCCGGATGTACCTGCGGCAGGTAGGAACCCCGGCGCGCGTGCCCAGGGGCCCCCGTCCCACCCGCCCGCAGGACCACAGAGGCGGAGGACATCTCAGCACTGGGCCAAAGGAGGAGCAAAGAACTTAGGTTTCGGAATTCTCATTTTAACCTCTTTTACACCGGTTCATTGGTCCCCTATCTGGGGCCGGTAGGTAACACCCCCTACCCCTGCCCTGTCTCCACCCTGGAACGTGGTCCAGGCTCTGTGGACCCGTTCCATGGAGGGGAGGATCTCCGGTGGCTAAAGCAGTGCCACGGCCTGGGGTTGGGGACGGGTGAGTCCTGAAGGTGCAAGTGGGTCCGTGGGTTCCGGCATCCAAGCACAAGGAAGAGAGAGAGTTCCTGACCCACAGAAAAGAGATTTCCAGGAGAGGAAAGGCCTGGTGGTGGGAAGGAGCCAGCTTGCTGTGTTCCTGGGTGGGGAAGGGTCATCTGGAAAGGCTTGGGAGGGTCTCTAGCCCTGGGGTGGGGGGTGGGGGTGAGAGGCGGTATGGAAGAGATACAGCCACAAGAGAGGACCGTTAAAAGTCCTGTAAAACAAATCCATCCACCAGTGAATCTTCCTGGAACATTTCTTCTTGGGTCCCCTGGTCCTGGGGCCAACTTGGCGGAGTCTGGGTCAATGATACTTCCACCTCTGCCGAGAGCAAAGGCACGGGGGGGACTGCAGCCGAGATCTTGAAAGAGACGGGCACATTTAGCCTGTTGGTCACTGATTGAACCAGGGGCTGCCAAGGCTCTTGCCTGCCCCACCAGATATTGGCTCCCCTGGAGAGTGGAGTGCAGGAATGGCCTGCTCCAGGAGGTAAGACTAGACAGCATGCCTGGGACTAATCCTCATGCTGACCTAATTGCCTCATAGGCCAAGGGTCCTGGCTCATTCAACCCTATCTGCCTACCTGGCCCTGCCTGCTTTTAAACCCCACTCACTCAGCCCCCATTCATCCATCTGCCGCAGAGAAGGATTTATTGTGGGCCAGCACGGGGTTACACCGAGGGTGGAAGGGAGAGCCTAGGGGTGGGGTCCTGCATCTGCCCCAGAAAGAGTCTCCGCGTTCACCAGCACACCCCTGAGCAGGGTCTTTGACCAGCCTCATCCAAACCCCCTTCTGAGTGCTCTGCTGTCAGTGAAGCCCATGGCCTTCACGCTGGTACACTTTTGCTTGGGCAGTTCCTCTGTTGGGAATGTCCTTATTTGGGGCTGGCACTCACACTTCAAAGGCCGCTTACTTGGTGAGGATTGCCCGGACATCTCTCCTGAGCATGGCTGTCCTTGGCCCGGACAGGTCGTCTTAAATCTGAGTTATCAGTGCCAATACAGGGCACACAGTAGGTACCTAATAGGTGCAGATCCAGGGCAGTCCTCATCCAACACTGCATAAAGACTCAGTCTACACTCTGAGCCTTGGTTTCCCAGCTGTGGAATAGATGCTGGGAAGAGCAGCCATGGCCTGTCCCTCTAGAAGTGACCTGGTGCACAGGGACCGTTGGGAATCCACCCCCTAGGAGCCCCCTGGCCTGCCATAAGCCCAGAGATTTCTATATGGGGGCTTTGGAGCAAGATGAGGGAATGTTTTCTCCCTTTGAGAACAAACCAGGGGCATCTTGCGTGTCTCACCTCCTCGGTGCTCAGTCTAGACCACAAAGGACAAGAGCAGGAGTCCTCTAGACAGGCAGAGACACCAAGCCTAGGCAAGGAGCTGGCCCTTCCCCCCGCTGGGCCAGGGAGAAGAGTGGGAGCAGGGCCCAGCATGACCCTAAGGGAGGATCACAGCCACCACCCAAGGTGACCCCGGGGTGCTCCAGGGGCATTATAACCAGCCAACCCAAACCACAGACACCAGTGACCTGTAAAATGAGCTCCTTAGTGAGCTGCGATGTTCTAATTTCCACCTCCAGTGCCTTTTTCAACAACGGGTTTGGTTCCGGTCACATTCGAGTGTACAAAAAAAGCTGACGGGTCAGATTCCCTCAACTAAGTCTCTTAACTAAGCACTTGCCGTGCTATTATGGTCATTACAACAACATACAGATAAATAACGTACAGTGTGAAAGCCCTAGATGGGAGAGAGTACATGCGGCGTGTGCCATTTAAATAAAGAACCAAAAACCAGCAAAATTAATCTGTAGTGGCAAAAGGCAAAATAGCAGTTGCCCCCAGGAGAGGCTCCCGGGGACCTGAAATGTGTGAGCACCTGACCTGCGCTGAGTCGCAGGGTGGCATCCCGCAAGCAAACATTCATCTGGTTGCTCACTTCGGATTTTATACTTTTTTTTAAAATTTTTTTTAACTTTTAAAAAAGTTTTTATTTCTTTGACAGAAAGAGAGACAGCGAGAGAGGGAACATAAGCAGGGGCAGTGGGAGAGGGAGAAGCAGGCTTTCCACGGAGCAGAGAGCCCGATGGGCTCTATCCCAGGACCCCGGGATCATGACCTGAGCCAAAGGCAGATGCCTAACACCTGAGCCCCCCAGGCGCCCCCAGATTCCGTATTTCAATGTAAATACACCTTAGTGAGCTGCGATGTTCTAATTTCCACCTCCAGTGCTACTGTAATAACATACCACGAGGACTAATGTTAGTTCGAGCCTCTTCCATGCTGGCAGGCAGGACTGTCTCCACTGCTGGGTCCCCCGGGTCGAACACAGCTCTCTCCACCCATCCGCATGATAGGGACCACTGATCCATGTCCCCCTTGTACAACCCTGGAGACTGGCGTTCTGGGGAAGCCCATCCTGTCGGACTCCAAAGCCCTCCCCAGAGAGTTCTGTAGCCACCCCAGCTCGGGGAGGGGAGGCAGAGATGTGAGTCAGATGATGGAACCTGAGCGTCCAGGGAGCACGGGGCCAGCTCCCCTAGCCAGGATTGAGGAGCCAGAGAATGAGGAACGGAAGCTTCTGGGAGGTGATGTACAGGCTGAGTCTCAGGGAATGGGTGAAGTTCTGACCAGCAAAAATAGCCCTGGGGGTGGGGGGTGAGGAGAAGCAGCCAAAACAAAGGCCTGGAGAGAGGTGAGCACAAGGTGTGGTCGGGATGGCGATGCTCTGGACTGGCTGGCACACGGGAGCTAGAGGAGGCTCAGCAGGGCGGGTGTGACTGGCACAGCCACAGGCGGGAGCTGGAGAATGCTGGGTTCTTCTGGGAACTCTGGGGTCCTGAGAAATGTCCAGAATGCTTTAGTAAGTTGACATCAAGCCTGACTTGCTTCTGAGCTAGTATCAGCCAGCTATGCCCGGATTCAGAAAAGAGGAGCGTCAGGCAGGATGGATCCGAGGTCAGCTGTCTCAGCGCAGAGCCTTGGGCCACCTGAAATCCAGGCTGACACAGCCCAGCCCCTCCACACCGGTGGCTCCTGCTGAGACACACATGACTGTGGTCCTTGGCAAGGACACGGGATGCCTCTTCCAAGTGGTGGTAGGCAGGACAAGGATCTCAGGCAGCCTAGGCAGGGACATAGGGACAGAGGGAAGGAAATCAAGATGCCTTTGAATTCCATCTCAAGCATGGCCGCTGTTAACCCTCCTCAGGGCATGTGGGATGGGACAGAATTTTATTTTCCTTCGAGAAGCTCTGAACTACCTCAGTGGGCATCTTAAAATCGATGACATCCTAGACATAAGGATGTCTGCAGGTATAAATGACGTTTGTTTCCACTTCAATTTATATTGTGATAAGGACGGTGGAAGAAAGGAGAGAGAGCTTAATAGTGTCATCATTACTCATCGTTGGGGGCCAACAGAGAATCTTTAGAGAAATAAAGGATGAAGTGTGTTATATGTAAAATTATAAAGGTGCCTGGAAGGTGGTTCACGTTCAGCTGTAAGCTGGGGGCAAGAGACACTCCCCAAACAAGAAGACTCAGAGAATGAAAATAAAAGGGCGGGGCAAGGGGCAGTGCCAACAAACAGAAAGCAGCAGTCAAGTTCAAGGCAAAATATTGATTGAGGTCAAGAGGAACATTTTGTAACAATGATGAGTGCAAGTCACGATGTTGATGGAACGTATCTACTGAGTGCCAAGGAGCAGACGTTAGTACGTGTGCTTGCAGTAATACGTACCTGCATTCACACAACGAAAGGGATACAGGGAGGACGAGTAAAAAGTACATCAGTAGGAGGAAGTATTTTTTTAAAGATTTTATTTAGGGGCGCCTGGGTGGCTCAGTGTGTTAAGCCTCTGCCTTCGGCTCAGGCATGATCTCAGCGTCCTGGAATCAAGTCCCACATCGGGCTCTCTGCTCAGCAGGGAGCCTGCTTCCCTCCCTCTCTGCCTACTTGTGATGTCTCTCTCTCTCTCTCTGTTAAATAAATAAAATCTTTTTTAAAAATAAAGATTTTATCTATTTGAGAGAGAGAGCCTGTGTGCTGGTGAAAGGAGTGGGGGAGGCAGCAGGGGACAGTCTCGAGAAGGAGAGAGAAAATCTCAAGCAGACTCTTCGCGCTGAGCACGGAGGGCACAAGGCAGGGCTCAGTCTCACAACCCTGAAATCATGACCTGAGCGGAAACCAAGAGTTGGATGCCCAACCGACTGAGCCACCCAGGTGCCCCCGTAGTAGGAAATTTTAATATATCTCTCACAGATATGTGTACAAAAAAATCAAGATTAGAGAAGACCTAAAACTTAATTATTGAGCTAGATTTAATTAATTTATATCAGTCTCTCTACCCTAAAAACAGACTATTCCTTTGTTACTGGACATCTGAGTATTCACAAAGATCGACTATATGTTAAATCTTTTTTCTTAAGATTTTATTTATTTATTTATTTGTCAGAGAGAGAGAGAGAGAGAGCACGCACAAGCAGGCTGAGTAGCAGGCAGAGGCAGAGAGAGAAGCTGACTCCCTGCCGAGCAAGAATCAAGGAGCCCGATGCAGAACTTGATCCCAGGACGTTGGGATCATGACCTGACCCAGGCTGGTTTTGTTTGTTTGTTTGTTTGTTTGTTTGTTTGTTTGTTTTTAAAGAAAATGATTTGACATATGGGACGCCTGGGTGGCTCAGTCGGTTAAGCCGCTGCCTCTGGCTCAGGTCAAAATCTCAGGGTCCTGGGATCGCCTGCTCCCCCCTCTCTCTCTGTCTACTTGTGATCTCTCTCTGTCGAATAAATAAATAAAATCTTTAAAAAAATAAATAAATAGTTATAAAAAATAGGAAAGGACTAAAACACGAACACGAAGGAAAGGATCGCGGGGTGCACTTTTCACTGCACCACCTCGGGTGCCTGGAAGCAGCCGCACATAGCACGATGAAGCAGTAAGGTCGGATTTCACGCCCCCTGCTTCGGCACAGCCCCTGCTGCCACCGGGGTGAGTGCCCTGCAGCGGGGGCCGCTGCCCTCCAGGAGAGTCTCTTATCCGGATCCGCTCGGTGCTGTGTGCGTCCCAGCGCGTCCGTACCCCGACGCCGAGCTGCGCGACGTGCCCGTGGCTTGAACCTGGGCGCTAAGGAGCATGTCCCCTTCTCCCACCCCGACCGTCTTTAGGGCCCGGGCCCCCAGCCGTACCCCATCCGGACCAGCGCAGGCGAGAGTCCGGAGAGGGACGGCGGGGCTCCCGGCCGCCCAGCCTCGCACGCCCCGAGGGGCCGCCCGCGTCTCCCTGCAGTCAGCGGAAGGTACGGGACGAGAGCTGGCCCCGGCCAACTTCCGCCCTTCACCTCGCCTTGACGGGCCCCCGACGAGCCTGGGGTCCCGTCTGGGGAGGGGCCGTTGCCCCGGCCGTGCCCTCTGGGAGAAGCATCCCCAGATGACTATGCTCCCAGGCCCGGAGATCTGACATGCGGGGAGTCTGCCGCGCGGCCTGCAAGGAAGGCTTCCCGGAGGCGGCGGCCTGCAGGTCGGGAGCTCACAGTAGGGGAGGGGCGTCCCCGCTGGCCCCCGACCCTCAGAGGCCAGGAACTGCGGCTCGGCAGGGCGCGGTGGGACGGCGACGAGGTGCCAGACCGCACGAGAAACGACCGCGGCCCGGGGCGGCCTCTGAGAACACACGTCACAGGAAGTTCGTGGGAACTGGTCATTCGGCCACGGGGACGTCCCGGGAATTGCTAACTGCGGACTTGCCTTGGGGCCGGAAATGGTGTGTCCGGACCACCCGGCCCGCCCTGTGCCGCCCCCTGCCGGTGCTCCTGTCAGCGCTCGCCGCACAGTTCGGGCCGGGGCCGGGGTGGGCGGGGCTCCGAGACCCGGCGCGGCGATTGGTCGCTCCGCATCAGGTGTCCCCGCCCCGACCAACCAGCGATGGAGGAGGAGCCTCGCCGCCGAGCTGTGGGCGTGGTGGCAGGGCCGAGGGCTCCGCCCAGGGCCGTGTGGTGTCGGGAAAGCGGTGGGTGGCTGCTCCCCTCGCGGACCCCAGGGCCCAGTGCCTTGGAGCCGCCGCTGCCGCCTCCCTTCCCCACCCAGTGGCCGTAGCTAAATTTTCAAACCTCGGAGTGGCTTTCTGGGGATAAAGACACAAGTCCTTGCGAGGGCCCAGGCCCTTCGGATCTCAGCCCTGTGGCCTCCAGATCCCTCCGGGTCCCTCCTGTGGTCTCGAATTTCTCCCCAGCTCCTTCGCTCCAGCTACCCTGGCCTTCTGCCCCACCCCCCTCCAGCCCCAGGCCCACCCCCGCCCTGGGTCCTCTGCCTAGCCTGCGTTTACCCCACCGACTCCCCCTTCTTCTGGCTTGCTCTGACTGATCTTTCCAGAGCCTGCAGCTGGGAGCTGCTGCAGACCCTGGACATCTTCCTTTTCCCCTGCAGGGAACCCCTTACCCTGGGCTGCTGGCCTGCTTGTTTACACCCCGTGATCTTTCATCTCTCTCTCTCCCCGCGCCCCAAGCCGAAACCCTGATATATGACAGGCACTTAGCCCTGCCTGGATAGGAACCAAAGAGAGAGATGATGGCTAAGGAACTAACACCCCTGGGCATCACCTGAGTACCAGGCCCCGTGCCAGGCACATCTCAGGGGTGACTGCAGTTCTGTGGTAGCCCTGGGAGTGAGGAACTGGGATCCCCTCTTTCTGGGGGGGGGATGCAAGAGGCTGAATGGCTGGCCCAGGTTTCCTCGACTGCACTAGTTAGGGGCAGGACTGGCAGGCTGGCCCTTGGGTCTCTGCTGGGGAAAACTGATGGGTGCCCCCCCCCAGGGGAGGGTCAGGGTCTGGGGCAGATTGGAAAGGGAAGGGGACCTGGGAAGGTAAATGCTGTGTGCACTCAGCACAGCCACAAGCCTCCTCTACTGTCCAATGACTGGATAGCCACCTTGAAAGTCCTTGAAACTTCAAAGCCCTGCTGACCCCCTCAACCCCATCTCGTCAACTGCTACCCTGACCCCTTCTCCAGCTCCACTGACTCATATTGGCTCCAGACCAAGGCCCCTGGACCTTTGCACATGCTATTTCCTCCTGGGTCCCCCTAGTCCTACCCCTTCACATTGTCATGACCCATGCCTGTTTTCCAGACCAAATCTTGCTCAGCACTCCCTCACGACTGTCCTGAGGACAAGCAGATGCTGAGACCCGAATTCAAACCCAACCCTTCTGTCTGACACAGGTGTGACTGCCCTCAGTGGGCTTGCAAAACAGGGCAGTCTACTTAGGGCACACTCTGCTAATTTGCTGGCGTTGAGCCAGGGCTTTGGTGGACATTGAATCCCCAGGACACAGCCTGCAAGGTCAGACATGCCAAAAGGGCCTTTTGGTTTCCAAGAGACTTGTTGATACAAATGCCTCTCACTTCAGCCTCATCTGAGAGTGAAAATAACCTACTTCCTCAAAGGCTGGTCCCTCTGCGCAGACAGCCTACCACCCCCGACTGGCATCAGGCCAGTCCTTCAGGGTCCTCCTCCATCTCGAACCTGAACTCGGGACAGGCTCAGCTCTGAATCCTGTCTGACACCCAGCAAGTTACTTTGCCCCTCTGAGCCTCCATCTTCTTCCTCTAGCTTTCATTTCCAATAAAATTCGTAACGGATGCACGTTTTTAAAAGGACCCATAGAACTATAAGGCTTATCCTGGCGAGCGGCAGTCCCCTGCACCCGCCCTGCACAGCCCGGTCCTCCCTCAGAAGTGGCTGTTTGTGCTCTTGTAGATGTATTCTCTGGCTCTCATCTTGACCCATGGCAGGTTTCTGCTGACCGTTGCTGATTCTCTGCCTTTAGATACGATCCGATGACTGCCTGTAGCTGAAAGACAAGGATTGTTAATCTGCTGTCTCTTTAGATTTGCTGGTTCTGGGAGTTTCATATAAATGGAATCACGTATGTGGCCCTCTGTGGCTGGCTTCTTTCCCCCAGTATCATGTTTTCAAGGTTCATCCGTAAGGTAGCCCAAGCCACTACTTCGTTCCTTTTTATGGCCAAATAATATTCCATTGTTGTTATCCATTGTTTGATCCGCTTTTTAAAAAAATAACTTTTAGGGCACATGGGCGGCTCAGAGGGTTGAGGATCTGAGTCATGGTTTCAGCTCAGGTCAGGATCTCAGGGTCGTGGGATGGAGCCCTGTGTCGGGCTCAGTGGGGAGTCGGCTTGGGATTCTCCCTCTGCTTCTCACTCTGCCCCCTCCCCTGCCCGCCCTCCCTCGATCTCTCTCAAATCAATACATCTTTAAAAAATATATACCTTTTTTTTTTTAAAGATTTTATTTATTTGACAGAGAGAGAGATCACAAGTAGAGAGAGAAATCACAAGTAGAGAGAGAAATCACAGTTGAGAGAGAGAGAGAGAGCAGGCTCCCCGCCTAGCAGAGAGCCCGATGAGGGGCTCGATCCCAGAACCCTGAGATCAGGACCTGAGCTGAAGGCAGAGGCTTAACCCACTGAGCCACCCAGGCAGCCCTACCTTTTTTTTTAAAGTATATTCGGAAGGTAACAGGGCAGTGCAAGCGGTTCTCTCTGAAACGTGAGGCCCGCAGGGAGAGCCTGTGGCTGGCAAGGCGTGACTTCGTCATTCATTCATTCATTCATTCACCCGCTCTGTCACTCATTCATAAGTTTATTCAGCAAGCACCAACCAAGCCCCAGTGTCGAGCTGGGCGCTGGACACCTAGAGATGGAGCAGCCCCAGCAGAGGCCTTGGCTGGGTCAGTCCCTGAGCTCAGTGTAGATGCTCTGAGCAGACACCAGGGGCAACAGTGCGGGCACCACGTGCTGGGGGTGGGACACATGGAAGGCTTCCAAGGACACACTGGAGGTCGGGGGGGGTGCAGATGGGGCACCGATGGGAACGTCCAGCAGAAAAAACAGCATATACAAAGGCCCAGAAGCACAAAACTGGCCTGATCTCTTCCTTTTAAAGAGACCCACTCAGGGGCGCCTGGGTGGCTCAGTGGGTTAAGCCTCTGCCTTTGGCTCAGGTCATGATCTTAGGGTCCTGGGTTCAAGCCCCTCATTGGGCTCTCTGCTCAGCGGGGAGCCTGCTACCCCCCCCCCCACCTGCCTCTCTGCCTACTTGTGATCTCTCTCTTTCTCTCTGTCAAATAAATAAATAAAATCTTAAAAAAAAAAAGAGAGAGACCCACTCAATCAACCCCGGGGTCCCTCCCTGCCCCTCACCCCACCCCCTTCTCTTCTAGCTCCTCCTACACAACCATATTACCCAGGACAGGGGTTCTCAACCCGGGATCCACAGGGAGAACCTGGGAAGGGGGAGGCCAGGGGATGGGAGTTTGGGGTTTCTGAAATTGGACAGAAAACACTGACATCCTGACTTTCACCCACCTCTAATATTTACTTTCCCATCAGGGACAGGGGCCAGAAACCTCAGCGATGTCAAGTGCACCTATGACTTTGTCACCAACAGAAATCCAGATAGTTTTTTAAAAGATTTAAAAGATTTTTAAAAGATTTCAAAGATTTCATTTATTTACTTGAGATAGAGAGAGAGAGAGAGTGAGAGAGAGCATGAGATGGGAAGTCTGAGGGAGAAGCAGACTCCCTGTGGAGCTGGGAGCCCGATGTGGGACTCGATCCCGGGACTCCGGGATTGACCTGAACCAAAGGCAGTCGCCCAACCCACGGAGCCCCCCGGGCGCCCGACTTGCAGCGTTGGTGCTGTTATTCAACGCATTAATAAATGCACTACTACACGGCACATGTGTTTAAGAATTTTATGAATTGCTTTTCTTTTCTTTTTAAGAATTTATTTATTTATTTGACAGAGAGACAGAGAGAGAGTGTGTGAGCACACGCAGGGGGAGTGGTGGAGGGAGAAGCAGGCTCCCCGCTGAGCAGGACTCGATCCTGGGACCCCAGGATCATGCCCTGAGCCGAACTCAGGACATTTAACCGACTGAGCCACTCAGGTGCCCTGGATAGTTTCTCTATGTAATTGTTTCCCTCCATTTACTCATTCAAAAATATTGTTTTGGGGGGCGCCTGGGTGGCTCAGTGGGTTAGGCCTCTGCCTTTGTCTCAGGTCATGATCCCAGGGTCCTGGGATCAAGCCCCGCATCGGGCTCTCTGCTCGGCAGGGAGCCTGCTTCCCCCTCTCTCTCTGCCTGCCTCTCTGCCTGCTTGTGATCTCTCTGTCAAATAAATAAATAAAATCTTTATATATATATATATATATATATATATATATATATATATTGTTTTGGGGGGCACCTGGCTGGGTCAGTCACAAGAGCGTGCAACTCTTGATCTCAGGGTTGTGAGTTCAAGCCCCCTATTGGAGGTAGAGATGACCAAAATAAATAAATTTTTAAAACTGCATAAAAATATTGTTTTGAGGAGTCCATACTCTTCTCCAGATGGCCTCAGGGGTCCACGGCATGCCAAGGTCAAAGGTACCTCGTCTAGAAAGAGGACAATCACTCGGTTGGGGTGGGACCCAGCAGGAGGGGCAGGCCCACACTGCCAGGGCCAGGACCATCTAAGGACTGACCACCCAGCTCACGGAGCACAGAGACCCGGCTGGGCCTAGCAGGGCAGGAGGTCACCAGGCACGCCTCTACCCCAGATCATCCAGCAGCACCCCAAACCCTCAAGTGTGAGGACACAGCCATAGCATACCAGGTGTTCTGAGCACATCCTTGGTGTTACTTTTGCACCTCCCAGGGATACAGGTGAGGAGGCCAAGCAGGAAAGTGGGCAGAGGTCCCCAGATATCCCGCAGAGCTCCAGCATGGCCCCAGCCCCTCTCCCACCTCTGCCCAAAGCCCCAGAGCTCTGGGTTCTGTGCCAGGTAGAGTTCCAAGGGGCGTGGCCCCCTTAACAGAGAGGGGTCCTTCAGGCCTGCAGTGGTGTGACTGAATCCCAGCCTTGTTACAGACGTGGAAACTGAGGCCCAGAGAGGTTGAGTGACTAGTCTGAGGTCACACAGCCAGTTGATGGCAGGGGCACAGGAACCCAGGCCTCTGGACTCTCCAGCGGGGTCTGTCCCCTCCATAGCCTGCGAAGGGAGTGGGTAGAACAGATCTGAGATGATGCCAAGGGACGGGACAGAATGCACATTTCTGTGTTCTCCAGGTAAGATGTATGCAGTAAGAGAAGTGGGAATTTGGAGCCCCCAAGCAGGGATACACAGCTCTACCCATGATAGATAGATAGATAGATAGATAGATAGAGATTTTTTTAAATTTTCATTTATTTATTTGTCAGAGAGAGAGCACAGCAGGGGGACCAGCAGGCAGGGGGAGAAGCAGGCCCCCCTGAGCAAGAAGCTTGACACAGGGCTCGGTCCCTGGGATCATGACCTGAACCAAGGCAGAAGCTTAACCAACTAAGCCACCCAGGCGCCCCCCGTTATATATTTTTTTAAAGGTAGGGGTGGGTGGAGTAAGGTCAGGGGCTCAGAGCCAGGCTGCCAGGGTAAAAATCCAGACCCAGTCATTCCTGCAGCCTCTGGCTGGAGTGCTCTGTGCCTCCGTCTGCTCGTCAATAAAACAAGGTGGTACCTACCTATTCAGGAACGGGAGCATAAGCATTTTTTAAAGCTGGAAAGGAAGGCTCTATCTAATACATTAACAGCAGGATTCTAGGGGATTTAATTTTGTGGGTTTTTTTTTTTTTTATGTTCACCTGTATAGTATCAGCTGTTTTATTTCCCACTCACTGGACAATTCCGGAGTGGCTGGAATGCGTCTATCTTCGGCACCGAGGACGGAGGCCAGTGCCCGGGACTATCTGTTCACTAAGTGAAGGACCAGGAACACCCACTCCAGCAGAGAAAACTTCTTCTTCTTCTTCTTCTTCTTTTTTTTAAATATTTTATTTATTTATTTGACAGAGAGAGACACAGCGAGAGAGGGAGCACAAGCCAGGGCAGAGGGAGAAGCAGGCTCCCTGCCATGCAGAGAGCCCGATGTGGGGCTCGATCCCAGGACCCCGTGATCATGACCTGAGGCGAAGGCAGATGCTTAATGACTGAGCCACCTACGTGCCCCAGAGCAGAGAATACTTTCACGCAAAGTGGTTCTGATAAGAGGCAGACGTAGAGTGCCACAGGAGAAAGGGGACCCAGAGCAAAAGGGAAGGCGCACACTTGCTGGAAGAGGCGGCGTCAGTGGCAGAGGCCGGGGGAAGGGGGACAGATTTCTGCAGCCATCTGCATGGACGGAAGCCCTAACACGGAAGCCCAGGGGTCCCACAAGCTCCACAGGGCCCAGCAGCAGGGGATGGGGAGTCCCCAGTGGGGGCCCAGAGTGTCCTATTGCAAGTCTGGACTTGGAGACCGCTGGGCTCTCTGGAGCAGGAGAGAGCTTCAGGAAGACTCCCTAGGGAGGCCTGGGCAGTGACCCTGATGGGGACACATGGTCTGGGTGGAGTTGGTGTGGTCTGACAGGATGAGAAGGAGGGGATGCGATTTCTGCAAAAGAACGCCGGCCGCGAGCTGACCTTCCTACAGAGCAGACTCCAGGCCCAGGCGGCCCCATGCGGGGTTCTCCTATGCATTTTTTTTAAAAAAGATTTTATTTATTTATTTGACAGACAGAGATCACAAGTAGGCAGAGAGGCAGGCAGAGAGAGAGAGAGAGGGAAGCAGGCTCTCCGCCGAGCAGAGAGCCCGATGCGGGGCTCGATCTCAGGACCCTGAGATCATGACCTGAGCCGAAGGCAGAGGCTTTAACCCACTGAGCCACCCAGGCGCCCCTCTCCTATGCATTTTTAAAAAAGATTTATTAGGGCACCTGGCTAGCTCAGATAGTTAAGCATCGGCTGCCTTCAGCTCAGGGCATGATCTCCAGTTCCTGGGAACGAGCCCCACAGCGGGCTCCCTGCTCAGCAGGGAGTCTGCTTCTCTCTCTCCCTCTGCCCCTCCCTGTGCTTGTGCTCTCTCTCTCAAATGAATAAATAAAATATTTTTTAAAAAGATTTATTTGAGAAAGACAGTGAGCAAGAGAGAATAAGGAGGGAGGAGCAGAGGGAGAGCAGAACTTCAAGCAGACTCCCCACCGAGCACGGAGCGCCACGCAGGCTCGATCTCACAACCCTGAGATCCTGACCTGAGCCGAAACTAAGAGTCGGAAGCTCAACCAACTGAGCCACCCAGGTGCCCCCCTCGAATGCCTTTAGAAAGGAGCAAAGAGCTCGGGCCTTAGGTAAACTCGGAACACGGAGAAAGAGGAAACTGCCCTGTTTGTCTGCGTCCTTGACACCTAACTCCAATCATGCAGGGTGAGGAAGAGAAGCGCGGGGCCATCGCATTGGCGAACACAGACGCAAAAGTCCTCCACGAGTTACAGACTGGACTTGGCCAAACATGAAAAGGCTCGTACGACACAGTCACGCTGTCTGTGTCCCAGGAGTGCAAGACTGCTTCGGTAACTAGAAAAGTCAGCATCGGTGACTAGAGAAAAAAGAAGTCGAAGTCATGCCATCCTCTCCACGGCTGTAGATGAAATTGGAGATCCAATCACGAGAAGAACCCTCAGCAAACTAGGAGCGGAAGGGACTTCCCCGCCCTGATAAGGGGCAGTTACAAACCCCCATCACACCACAGGCCATGCTGTGAGCACGGACACACGACAAAGAGGCCCATTGTCACCACTTTCAGTGCGGGTCGAATGGAACTGGAGGTCCCGGTCAGGGCACTAAGGCATAGGGAAAAAAAGGTAAAAGATTCCAAAGAAGAAACAAAACTGGCATTATTTAGAGACTATACAAAAGTCAAAGGATTAACAGATAAGTTACTAGAACACAAGAGCTTAGCAAGGTTGCTGGGAATAAAAATTACCATGCAAAAAAAGCCCCCTACGTCTAAAAAACTCTAGCTACAGTTAGAAAATGAAGAACAACCATTTACAATGGTATCAAACATGAGCATCATTTTTTAAAATTTTACTTATTTTTTTAAAACATTTTATTTATTTATTTGACAGAGATCACAAGTAGGCAGAGAGGCAGGCAGAGAGAGAGGGGGAAGCAGGCTCCCTGCTGAGCAGAGAGCCCGATGCGGGACTTGATCCCAGGACCCTGAGATCATGACCTGAGCCGAAGGCAGTGGCTGAACCCACTGAGCCACCCAGGCACCCAAAAATTTTACTTATTTATTTAGAGTGCACACCCACACAAGCAGGGGTGGGAAGTTAGGAGCAGAGGGAGAGGGAGAATCCGAAGCAGACTCCCCACTGGGGTCTGGAGCCCACCTCGGGGCTCGATCACAGGACCCTCGGATCATGGCCTGAGCAGAAAGCAGACACTTAACCGACCGAACCACCCAGGTGCCCCTCTTCCCTGGGTTTGTAGTTTTCTCCTACATGAAATAGTGGGAATGAGGGGCACCTGGGTGGCTCGGTCGGTTAAGCATCTGGTCATGATCCCAGGGTCCTGGCATCGAGCCCCACGCTGGGCTCTCTGCTCGATGGGAAACCTGCTTCTCCCTCTCCCCTGGCTATTTCTCTCTCTCTCTGTGTCAAATGAATGAATGAATGAATGAATATCTTTAAAAAAGAAAGAAAGAAATGGTGGGAATGGTACCCAGCCCCTCGGGATGACTGGAAGGCACCTGGCACCCAGCCAACAGCCCCTAGAAGACTCTCTAGAGGAAGAAGGAAGGTTGAATTCCCTTCCCTTGCCCTGTGCCTCTGGGGGACAACGGTCTTGAGACTGATGCAGCTGGCGGGGCTCTGACCGGCTGCCCAGGTGCACTGGAGATGACATGCCACAGCTTGGAACCCGCACCGTTCTGCTCTCGGTGCTTCACCCCAGCTGCCTGCTTCCTGCGCCGCACTTCCTATGCGGTTCTGCTATCCGTGGCAGCTTGCGGTTCTGCTATCCGCGGCAGCTTGCGGTTCTGCTATCCGCGGCAGCTTGCGGTTCTGCTATCCGCGGCAGCTTGCCAAGCGCCCCCACCTGCCAGCCCCGTCCCACATGGGCTCCAGCGAGGTCCAGCTGTCACTACCCAGCAGAGCCCCCAGAGCAGGTCCTGTCCACAGCACGGCACCTGCTCGCACACCTGTTAGGTCTGGGCTGGACCCAGCTTCGATACAACTGTGTGCCCACCCACTGTGGCTCATATCTGTTTGGATCCACAACTGTTTCCGGCACTTCCTGTGCCCTGGCTGGGCACGAGGCAAGAGACAGGTGGCCCCTGTCTCCAGACATTCATGAGCTCCTGGGAGCGTTAGTGACCCCGCTCCCAGGTGAAAGCTCTCTTCCTCGAGGACGGCCTCCATAGCCAGAGGACCCCACCCACAGACTCGGGTTAGATGGAGCCGGTGCCTAGCCCTGCTGAGGGGTGCTCCGTGGTCTGCGGTCTCCCCGGTCCTGGGTCCTCTGGTCCTGAGCCCTGGACGCTATTGCAAGTTAGAGAGGAAAGCCCATGTAGAAACCAGCAGAAATGGGCCATGTTGTGATTTGGGGCTGGGGGTACTTTTCACAGATACTGTAAAATAGTACTTCAACCCAGAGGGGACCGACCCAAGGACACAGGGAGTTAGCAGCCGAGATAGCTAGAATTCAGGTCGACTGGGGGCCAGGGCCGCCCGTCCCCCTGCTTTGCTCTGTGCTTCCTCTCACGAAGCCCTGGTGGGAGCGCCCCCAGAGGCAGGGTGTGCGGCCGCTCGCATGGGGTCCCCTGCACCATCTCCCTCCACATCCAGAAGGTAGGGCAGATCCGGCTCCAGAGGCGGGGACCCCAGCCACGTGAGCTCTCACACCAACAGCACAGGCCGCTCAGCCCTCTCTCTCCTATGCTTTGTCCCACTTAACTTGCAGTCTTTTTTTTTTTTTAAGATTTTATTTATTTATTTGACAGAGAGAGAGATAAAGAGAGCACAAGCAGGGGGAGAAGGAGAGGGAGAAGGAGGCTCCCTGCCAAGCAGGGATCCTGATGCAGGGCTTGATCCTAGGACCTGGGGATCATGACCGAGCTGAAGGTAGATGCTTAGCCGACTGAGCCACCCACGTCCTATAACTTGTACAGTCTTTCTTCCGTCCTTTCTTTCTTTTTTAAAGATTTTATTTATTTATTTGACAGACAGAGATCACAAGTAGGCAGAGAGGCAGACAGAGAGGAGAGAGGAGGAAGCAGGCTCCCCGCTGAGCAGAGAGCCAGATGCGGGGCTCGATCCCAGGACCCTGGGATCATGACCTGAGCCGAAGGCAGAGGCTTTAACCCACTGAGCCACCCAGGCGCCCCACTTGCACAGTCTTTACTACAAACCATGAGGTCCTCCTGAAGCCCGACACAGGACAGATGCCCACATGGAGGCACTGCCTGGTAGTGGTCCCAGGAAGTCTCCACGCCATCTGCCCCACTTATCTCCCCTGCCAGCCCAGGTGCTTCCACGCCTCACCTGGATCCTGAGACGGTGGCTTCACGCAGTCATAGCATTACTTGCTTACAACGTTTGAGCTGATGTAGGTTCCAGCCTCGCATAATGCCGAGTTCTCTCCCTGGGGTCAGTCTAGAAAGCTGCTCTTAGGACAAGAGTCACACACCATGACCCTGGTCTTCCTACCGAGTTGCTTGATTCCAGCACGGGTTTGGGTTGTTTGGGGCATCAGAACCTTGCAAAACCCAACCCACGACTTGGCCTGAAGCTGGGGACGGGCCAGCTTCAAGCAACCCCTGGCACGTGCAAGGACTCCGGGCAGAATTTAGAGGGGGAAGTTCGCTCTGCCCCCTCCCGGACACCGAGGGCCGACCTCGGTGGTAACTGGGAAGGCAGAGGCTCCTGGAGGGGCTGTGCCCTCAGTCTGGTTCCCGAGAGGACGGCTGCAGCCAGCGGCGCTGCGGGCAGGGAGGGGCCCGGCAGACTCTGGCTTTTCCTCAGCAGGCCCGGAGCGAGCCCTTTGTGGGGACCCCCCAGTCAGCAACCCCCGCGCTCCAGGGGCTCCCGATCAGATTGGGGGAAACTGGCACCCACGCCTGAACACGGGAGGGGAGGGTGCTCCTTTCGGGGCAGCTGCTATATCAAAGTCCCAGAGGTGGGGAGGCTTCCCAGCAACAGAAACCCCATCTTACCATTCTGGAGGCAGCCAGGTGCACAAGGCCTCTGGGCCTCTCCCTTGTGGGACTGAAGGAGCAGAGGCGCTCTCTGGTGTCTCACTCCTAAGGGCGCTAACCCCACTTGGGAGGGTCCCACCTGCGTGACCAAATCCCCTTCCAGAGGCCCCGCCTCCTCACACCATCATGTTGGGGACCAGGCTGCAACAGGGGATTCTGGGGCGGGGGTGGGGTGGGCACAGACATTGAGTCCTTGGCGGGCTTTTTGCCGCGGTGGTATTTCCGACGGACAATGGCCAGCACTGGGAATTAGCTTATGGGACCATCGGCTGGGCTGGAAGCGCGCCAGGGACCCGGGAATGGCCCACCTGCCAGAAAGGGCTCAGGTCAGAAGGTGGGGGAGCAGGAGGACCCCTGCCAGGGCCGCGGAGCCACGCGTGTGCAGCAAGGTGGAGGGGGGCAGGGGTCGGAGCGCCATGTGGCCGCTGCTGCAGCACGGCTCGGGGCCCAGGAGGCAGAGGCCTTCACTCGAGGGCACCACGCAGCTCGCCTGGCGAGGCCCAGAAGACACGTCCCAGGAAGCCTGGTGCCGAGAGGGGCCTCCGCCTTCCCAGAAAGCAGGGGCCCTCAGTGACGGGAGGGCTGGGAGGGTGCAGAGCCGCTTCCTGCCTTCAGTTCAGCCCTTAATGCGTGCGCTGCTCAGGCCTGCATGCTCCAACGCTTACCCTTACCTTCGGCCTCCCAAATTGGGCATCCGATGGAAGGAACCCGACTTTCACCCAGAACCCCAGTTACCAGGGAGCCAGAGAGCGGGTCTTGACCTTCCTGGACGCTGCCTTCCCAGAGGTGGCACGGGGAAGGGAAGTGGGCAGCCGGCGCGAGGCTGGGAGGAGAGCAGAGGGAAGTGGCCTGGAGACCTGACCCCGCCTGCCCTGGCTGGCGGGGTGGTGGGGGGCGCGAGGGGCCGCTGCCCGCTCCCCGTGAGTGCCGTGGGTGGGCGGTGAGGGTGAGCAAGAGGCCTGGGGCTCAGCTTTGCACACACAGACCTCAGAGGCTCTGCGACTCCCTCTCAGGCCTGCATTTCTCAGGGTGGTGGCGAGCTTTTCTGCTCAAGATCATTGATCCATGGGGAGAAAAATCAATGAAAGCCCGTTGGCTGAAAAAAATAACCCGGTGGAATTTTTCTAGGGGAATAAAAAGCTCCAAACCATAAGTCATCTACCGGCTCTATTAATAACCCAGGAAGCCATGGCTGGCACACGACAGGTGTGGGACGCACACACACGGCCTCTGCATCAGGGAGGGAGGGTCTGTGGGAAGCTGTGTAGGGGAGGCAGACACACGGGGACAGGAAGGGCCAACAGCAGAGGGGGAGAGGGACACAGAGGAGAGCTGGGCGCAGGGAACAGGGACTAGCAGGTGAGCAGCCGCCCAGGCAGAGACAGGCGAGGAGGGGTGAGGCTGTTCCTCCTCCTGGAAGTAAGAACCCTGCTCAGTTCACTGTACCTGTGAAAGGTAACACCGTGCTTCTGGAAGCAGCTCCCAGCTCCCAGACTGGTAGGGATGGCCTTGGTGCCCTTCTCCCAGCAACCCAGGGGTGGGCCGCCAGCCTCCCTCCAGCCCCGGGCCCTCGCTCCCCGGCTTGCTCCAGTCCCACAGGGAGGCCTGTCTTCAGCGCGCAGAGGCAGAGCCTGGAGGAGGTCCTCGCAGACGGCAAGGAAGGCAGGGTGGGTGGGAGAAGGCACGTCGGGGCCGCAGAGGGCCGGCTGGCAGAGGAGCAGGGCCCACCAGAGGTTTTCGAGGGCAGGTCAGTGCACACGGCTGGCTCGGGCTGGTGGGGGTGGGGGCCGCCAGGTGGACGGAGAGGAGGGCAGAAAAGGCGTTTTCAGTGCAGCCTCACGCCCGGGCCCCCGGCCTGGGTATCTCAAGAGGCTGGACTCAATCAGTTCAAGGGCCGTTTCCTGTTTTTTTAATTTTGTTTACGTATTCTAGAGCGGGAGCGGGAGCGAGAGCGAGCGTGTACGCATGTCGGGGGGGGACCGAAGGAGAGAATCGTGAGCTGACTTCCTGCTGAGCGTGGAGCCCAATGCGGGGCTCCATCTCAGGACCCCGAGATCATGACCTGAGCCGTGGTCGAGTCCGACACTTAACCGAATGAGCCACCCAGACAACCCTGGGTTTTTATGCCCTGAGTGCTGTGCCCCCACCACGCTAGCGACTCCAGTGGCACCTCTCCACTTGAAGAGTCTCCCCCGAACCCCAGGCACCCCCAGGGGGTGGGACCCCAGGGAGCCCCTGGTCACCGGTGAACTGGCCTGTGGCTGCTCTGTCTTCCATACCGTCTCCTGCGGAAACAGACGGCCAGCCCGCCACGGCTCGGAAGTACGAGGGAGTGTGCGGGGCTGGGGGCAGAGCGCCAGCCTCTCTGGGAACGGCGTCGGGCTGGTCACCAGTGTGCCCAGCGAGGGACAGGAAGGACCCACGTAGGAAGCAGGGGGAGCCCCTGGACACGGCTAACCCTGTGTGGCCATCTGGCTTTCGAGTGGGGAGAGAGCACCCAGGTACCAAGTCCCCCTTCTGGCAGGGCAATGTTCCTGGGGGCTGAGTGTCCGAAAGATCTGATAGAAAACGAGAAACGATGGGGGGTAAGGTGCAAATTCAATATATAGAGGACTTGGCTTCCCCAAGATTTTCTTCATTTGCTACTTTTCTCTCTTTTCATTAGCCGCTGGGCCATATGTGGGGCCTGAACTCACGACCCTGAGATGAAGAGTTGCATGCCCTACGGACCGAGCCCCGGCTACTCTTCTGATTATGAAACACGTGCTGGTTTGCACCTGTGTGCACGGTCGCACTCTTCACAACAGCCACAACGTGGAAGCAGTCCTGGGTGTCCCCTGAGACATGGTGGGGACACACAACATGCGACTACCTCGCCTCAGGCAGGGATTCTGATACCTGCTCCCACAGGCCGGGACCTGGAGGACTGTTTTTTTTTAAACAACTGATAAATCAGTTTATTAAAAAGTTTGATTGAAGGGACCCCTGGGTGGCTCAGTGGGTTAAGCGTCTGCTTTCGGCTCAGGTCATGGTCTCAGGGTCCTAGGATCAAGTCCTGCATCGGGCTCCCTGCTCGGCGGGAAGCCTGCTTCCTCCTCTCTCTGCCCGCTTCTATGCCTACTTGGGACCTCTGACAAATAAATAAAATCTTAAAAAAAAAAGATTTTATTTATTTGACAGAGAGAGAGATCACAAGTAGGCAGAGAGAGAGGGAGAAGCAAGCTCCCCACTGAGCAGAAAGCCCGGTGTGGGGATCGATCCCAGGACCCTGACACCAAGACCTGAGCTGAAGGCAGACACTTAAAGACTGAGCCACCCATGGGGCGCCTGGGTGGCTCAGTGGGTTAAGCCGCTGCCTTCAGC
>NW_019154104.1:29359151-29372413 GCF_002288905.1 Enhydra lutris kenyoni
CGACCCTTTATCAGCAATTCTTGACATTATCAAAACCACTTACAAAATTAAAAATCAATGGTTTAATATTCCACATGGATGGACCATCAGATTGCCAAAACACTTCAGCCATGCAGAAGAGAGACTCCCCTCTGATGCACCATCCCCTCTATTCCACTCCCCACCCTGTTCCCAGAGGGAACTACTGACAGTCTGACCTGCTCCAGTGCATCAAGAACAGGTCCGTGCAATGGCTCACATGAGCCTGGTGGTACTGGTGGGTTCCTAGGTCCATGGTGCTGGACTGACGACCCGAATTCCCTTAGTTTTTTCCTCACGGTCCTAAAATGGCTGCCACAGCCCCAGCCATCATGCTTGTTTTTCGGCAGGAAGGAGGAAGAGAGGCTGTCTTCTCCTGAGGCTTTATCTTTTCATTAGGAGAGCAAAGCCATTCCATTATTACACACTCTCCTTAGTATTTCATTGGCCAGAACTGGGTCACAGTCCCTCCGACTCCTTCTCAGAACAGTCACTGGCTGAAGGAAATAAGATGGCCTTGGATGTTCAGCCAAGCAAAATTTCTCTCTCAGCCCCTTCCTAGGGGGATCATATTTCTCCATGCTCCCTGACACAAAAAAATTGGGGCTCTGTAGGGAGGGAGCACTGGGTAATAAGAGCCATCATCAGCCAGCAACAAAGTGAATGCCACAGGGCGCCCCCCACCCCATGCATGTGACACACAGGGCTGCAGTCAGCCATTCCTCCAGGTCATTTCTAGACCTTTCTGCTGTGGCACCCCAGGTTACATGAGGGCCCCCAGAGAGCTGGCACCTCCCCATCTCTGTGTGTGCGCAACAGACACGTCTACTGCGATGAAGATTTATTTACATGTCACATTTGGTTCCTGTAAAAATAGCAGTTTGCAGAGAGGATGGGGGAGATGGGAGTTAAAAGCCAGTGCATGCAGGGCAAGCGGTGGCTGGCCTGCAACCCGGAACAGTGGAAGAGGGCAGGTCAGATGAGCTCTGACACCGTAAGCTCGCTCCTGGCCACGGCCACCTGCCTCGCTTGTGGCCTGGAGTGGACGGCTTCTGTTTTCTCAATGAGTGGGCTTTGCATCTAGAATTCAGTGGTTGGGGGGGGGATGGAGTGAGCAGTGGCCGAGGGAAATCACTACTTACAGCTGGGAGAGGTACCCGTGAGCAGGTCTATGAACTACTTGGAGCTGCCAGGGACGCCCACAGCGTTGTCAACCTGCTGGCTGCTGGATCGATACATCAATCACTATGGCATTTATTCTCACCGGAAACAGTCCTTTTATGTGGACTCTCTCTTTGTTGTGGTGCTTGTGACAGGACCTGACTTGTAACACCGTTCTCTTCAAAAGGGCTGGACCAGGGGCACCGGGCTGGCTCAGTTCGTGGAGCGTGCAACTCTTGATCTCGGGGTCATGAGTTCGAGCCCCGCGTTGGGAGTAGAGTTTACTTAAATAAATAAAAACTTAAAAAAAATAAAAGGCTGGATGAGAGATTGGGTCAGCTTCGGCCGAGCAGGTCAAAATATGATTATCTTCCCAAAGTACGGTCTACTTGAAGAACTTCCTTTTGGAATATGCTTTTGAGAAATAATTAGAAATCACACATCACTTTCTTGTAGCTTGGGACAAACGAGAATCCTTCCTTTTTTCATATTATAAACTAATTTCAAGACTGATGATCGTTCACTGTATTTGAAATGAGTTTTCTAGAGTTCTAATTTCTAGGTACTTATTTGCTTGCAAATGTGGACATTCACATTACACAAAAAAATCTTACGGGCAAGTAAGCCAGAATTCGGAGTTCTCAGAGGGTTTGATTCCTTAAAGGTGCAGACAACAGGTTAACCCAGCAAAGAAGCGTTCTTCTGTCCTCCCAACACCCACCACAGTGAATAGTTCTTCACTTAACACTTAGGATGTTCCAGGCCCTGAGCGCTTGAAAGCACGGAGAGCTGCGAAGCTGAAGAAACACCCCTGTCTTCCCGAAGCTTTCAGCCCCGGAACTGTCTACAGGTAATGAAGACCTCTCGTCGTGTGGAGCAGCTGGAAATACCATCTGCTATGGGAGTCATATCTAACTGAGGCTCCGGGCATGTCTTGAGGCAGAATCTGAACTGGGCAGGGACACTGGTGGACTGAGGAAAGCATTCCTTAATGGAGGGAGAACCAGTAAAAGCGGGCAAACCAGCAGGGAGACCTGTGTGAGGCTCCATGTTGGGGGAGGGCCCAGGAGGGGGCAGGGGAACCAGTACCAGGGAGGCAACTCTTCAGCACCTCAAAAGCAGGCGCTCCGGGCATGATTCCAACTGAAGATCAACATTCCTATTTTACAGATAAAGAAACTGACCATAGAGATTAAGAAACTCATCTAAGATCACTCAGCTAATAAACGGGGAAACAAATATTCAAATCAGGCCTGCCTTCTGTTATTTTTTTGCTATGCCATGCTACCTTCAAACCCAGCGAAGGGTCTGGACTTCATCCCACCTGCAGGAGCGGGAGGAGGACAAGGTAGCAGCATTACCAAGTACTTCTGCTCGGACAGGCCCGCCCTGTGTCCTGCGCTGGGCTGGCCCTGATTCCCTCCAGGAACAAGATGCAAGCCACACACCGTCCCTGTCCTCAAAGAATGTCCAGTTTTGTGGGAAAGCACAGCCGGTAACAGCCACTTTCATTATAATGTGGGAACAATGGTAACTATGGAAATACCCTTCCAAAGAAAGCTTTCCAGAGAGGTCACCTGAGCAGCTGTGGAAGACGAGTAAAAGTTGGAGGAGGTAGGGAAGGACGTTCTGGAACAGTCTGGAAAGGTATATAAGCTAGCGGGGTGCACATGCCTGCAGGTGGCTAGGAAAAGAGGCAGCAGCGTCAGGAACGTCTTGCTGGGGAGCTGCCTAGTCCCGAGGCTCCCGGGGCCCCTGAGAAGTCTGAGCAGGGGAGCAATGTGGTCCCATCTGCAGGTTAGAAGGGGGACTGGCGGCGGGGCGAGCCCTGGTTGGTGAAAATGTAGGTGACAGAGAACCAGAGCCTACTCGAGGACAGCAGGAGTGGGAACGGAGAAAAGTTGGTTTTGAAAAATATCTAAGTCAACTCGTTAGGAGCTGGTGGCTTCACATGGGGGGTGAGGGAAAGAGAGGAATCCAAGATCAATTTCCAAATTTGGTCCCAAACAGGGGTGCGCTGGTGAGGGGGAATCACTGGGGTGCAGGGCTGGTGCAGACGGACAGACAGGGTAGGCAGGCCGGATGTCCGAGGGGCCGTGGGACACAGAGCAGGGCTGTCTGGCACAGTGTGGTGTGCAACGGTGCGCTGGGGTGCATCCAGGATAGACGCGGAAGCTGCGAACAGTCGGCACGCAGGGGTCAGCACGCGGAACAAGGAGGGGGGCGGGAGGAAGAGAAGTCATGAGCAGAAGATGGAGACCAAGCGGAGTGGTGAGGACAGCCACGGTGGGAAGTCTGGTGTCCGGTGCAAAGAGAAGGTGAGGAGCCTTCCTCTGTCCGGTCGGCGATGGGACGGCCGGCAGACTGCCGGGAGACGGGGGCCTGGGACTGCTCAGACCAAGTCAAGGCTGGAAAAACAGATGGACTCAGGACGCCTGGCTGGGAACTGAAAGGCAGAGGGGCCCGGAGGAGCGGGAGCAGGGAGTGGAGCACAGGTGGGGGGACGCGGGCTCGGCCAGCAGCACGCAGGGTCGAAGAACGGAGGGACCTGGCTGGTCAGTCTGTAGGGGAGATGGCTACAAAGGGACGGCTGGCATCTGGACAAACGAATCATGATCCCCCAATTTTCAAGTAGTAGACCACGGGGGGCGGGGGTGGACATAAGCACATTTCTTTTCTTTTTTTTTTTTTTAAAGAAGATTTATTTATTTATTTATTTATTTGACAGACAGAGATCACAAGTAGGCAGAGAAGCAGGGAGAGAGAGGGAGGAGGAAGCGGGCTCTCTGCTCAGAGCCTGATGTGGGGCTTGATCCCAGGACCCTGAGGTTATGACCTGAGCCAAAGGTAGAGGCTTTAACCCACTGAGCCACCCAGGCGCCCCACACAAGCACATTTCTTAAGGACTTTGAGGAAAGTAATTTAGAGAATTTGCTGAACAAAATGATGGAGGGAGGTGGGGTCAGGCTAAGCAAGAAGAATTAACAAGTGACATTAAACAGAACTGGGGCCGGAGACCGTAAGCTACAGCAAGAGCCTCCCTTCGTGCGTGGCATTTCCTCCAGCAGGTCCCAGGATTCCAGACGTACAGAGACAAAAGTGGGTCGATCCAAGGGTGAAGTTTTATCAGACAGGAGCAGGACAGGATGCTGAGGATGCTGGGGTTAACCACGGATTTCCAGTCTGGGAAGGAGAGGACGCATCAGAAAACTGCAGGTGTGAGGCTGAAGCAGAGAGAAGGGGGGAGTCGGAGAGGGCAGCGCATTGGGGTTTCAGATTCCAGGCGTGGGGCTGCTCTTCGGAGTGACAAGGACTGGGAGACGGCAGCTGAAGGGGGAAATGAGGAAATGGAATCACAGAGGCCGAAATGCAGACCCGAGAGCTGGTGACTCGAGTCAGCTAAGGGCTGACGTGCCTCAGGCTCAGGTTCAGGTTCAAGAGGAAGAGTGTAGATTAGGCACCGGGGGTCCGTAAATGCGGGAGCAGACGAGGAGATGGCAGAGAGTGGCGTCTGGAGCGGCTCTGGCCTCACGGCACGTCAGGGTGAACACTGCCTCTGGAAGGATTTGGTCAAGACATCAGCTAGGAAAAGAAGCAGGCCATCCACGATTGCGTTCGTGCCGCGAGGTCAATGCCATTTGTGCCGAACAGTGCAAGGACACTCCCAACCCACTCCTCGGGTAGTAAGAGGATGGCACGGTGTAGACAGGATAGTCCTTCCTGCCTACCCTCGTTCTCTAAATTCCAAGTTCGAAACTGCACGTGACCGAGCGAAGAAAAGAGCCGCGCACCAAGGCGTGCCCAGGAAGTCAGGCGGTAACTCTGCCCGAGACGTGGCTCGCTGGCACACGGAGGAGAGACCACCAGCCTCCCTCTTCCCCGGCCCCGCCTCAGGCTGCTGCTTCCGTGGCAGCTGCAGAAGCCACCATCGCAACACCCCGGCCAAGTCTCCTTGGGTTTACCCCCTACACCGGGCAAAGCCCCTGTAACACAAGAAGAGCGAGCGGTGAGACACTGGCGGCCGGACTGCAGCACAGACCCTTCCAAAGGGAGCTCTGATGTGGAGAAACCGGTTCTGATTCGCTCGGGAAACACAAAAGCAAGCTGTTTATTCTACTTTTAATGGACAGTAACCCACCTAGCTCACAGAGATTAATTACTTACCGCCAATATGGCAAATCTCTTAAAAAAAAAAAAGTCTGGCTACTATGTGATTTTTCATCTATTTTCAGGAACCAAGGGAGCGCGCTGGGTCCTATCTACAAACATCACTGGTGAAGCCAGCAGGGCCCAAAAGCAAAACGCAGGCCCCAAGCTCTGGTGAGTGGCAGGAGCTGGCGCACCCACGGAGGAGGAGGAAGAAAACACAACTGGTTCTGAAGAGTACAGCATCTTCACAGCCGAGCTGGGCATGTCACTCAGCACAGTAACGCCCGGAGACTGGCATAGTTAGGCCTGTTTTATAGCTCAGGAGACGGAGGGTTTAGCGGTTACGAGCCTTTGCTGATGTTACACGGGTAAGAAACGGCATCACAGGGACCCAGAGCCAAGCTCCGGTGACTCGTCTGCCCGTCCCACCCATTGGTTTTGCTGTTGGTCTATCTTGCGAGGCCTGGAATTCCAGAACGATTTCCGCTATGAATCCCCAAGTTCAAGTGTGAATTCTGAATGGGGGACTCATAAAAAACCCCAGCAAAACAAAGGACATGATGTGAGGAACCACGTGTGAGGAAGAAAACCGCAGCCAACCCCAGCAGCACTCACAGTGGATGAATCTTTAATTTGAATTTCCAGGGCTACACATGAGTATTATTGGTTTGCCCCAATATTTACAAATTTATCACCTGATTTATTTCATCTGCTCCTTTTTCACACAGAAATTAACATAAACGACATACACTGGTGGGCAGCCAAGTGCTGGGTCAGGTGCTTTCTCATTCCTTCCACCTGTGAGTCCCTGTCAACCTGCCCCTAACTCAAGAAGGCCTTTATCTGACAGCATCCCCGACCTCTCCCCTTCGTCCTAGGACTTCACACAACCAGAATCATGGCAAGTATCTGCGAACCATCTGTTCACCACCTATCCTCTCCAGACTAGTGACTCCAAGAAGACAAGTGTGTCATCCCACTCAGGCGGCTGTGTCCGCGGGGCACTTGGCAAGGGGAGTGACCAGCCGGACTCACCAAACTCCCTGGGTCATCCTTTTTAGAGAGAAAACCCACCACGGAGGCTGGTATCCCCCCACTCGCAGCAAGGCCAAGGTAACTCCCTCGCCCTTGCGAGCTGTCCCACTCCACCACAGTAACCCGTCTCAAGCACCCAAACGTGGCGCCTCGGCCGTGAAACAGCGTGTGGCTGTGAAAGTTGCCTAGGACTGGAAGAGAAATGCCTCCTCACTCCGCTCAGGGGCCCGCGTGGCACGTGCCTAGCTGCGCAGGTGGGAAGGGTAAGCCAGGCAAAGGAGTCGACTTAGCATCTCCCCGAAGGGCCACTGGACCAGCAAAGCGGAGGACAGCTAGTTAATTTATTACTGAAGACTCAGCTCTCCTTAGAGTTACGGGCAGTAACCGATCCATTCACTGGCCTCAGAAAGAGAATTTGATGAAGATCTTACAAAAGTAAAGGACAGGGCGCCTGGGTGTCTCCATGGGTTGAGTGACTGCCTTCAGCTCAGGTCATGATCCTGGAGTTCTGCGATCGAGTCCCGCATCCGGCTTCCAGCTCCAAGGGGAGTCTGCTTCTCCCTCTGACCCTCTCCCCTCTCATGCTCTCTCTCACTCTCTCAAATAAATAAGTAATCTTTACAAAAAAAAAAAGTAAAGGACATAAAATGACACATAAATGTCAGCTTAAGAGACAGGTCCTTAGGGTATCTCGTGGGGAGTGTCCTTTTTTTTTTCTTTTTAAAAAGATTTTATTTATTTATTTGACACAGAGAGAGAGAAATCACAAGTAGGCAGAGAGAGAAGGGGGAAGCAGGCTCTCCGCTGAGCAAAGAACCCGATGTGGGACTCGATCCCACAACCCTGAGACCACGACCTGAACTGAAGGCAGAGGCTTAACTCACTGAGCCACCCAGGCACCCAGGGAGTGTCCTTTTAACAGCCCAGATTTCACAGACCCCACAACCAAGAACTCAGTTTAGATGACTGAGACAGGTACACACCCATAGTGCTTCATTTGACCTGTACTGACACAAACTAGGCATCACTAATTTAGATGCTCAAACAGGAAATTTCAACCTGATTTTCCCAAATATTTTACTGGTAACTCAGTGTGGACCTAAATTGGAATAACATTCAACCTCCCCCCACCCAACCCCAAAACGCAGATCCTAGCTCTACTTGACCTGGCAATGTGACCTTGTGACCCAGCTGCTTTCCCTGGGGGCAAAATGCAAAATGCAAAAAAAAAAAAAAAAAAAAAAAAAAAAGGCCCATAGCTCTAACATTCTTCATCCTGCGCCTCGGGCGGAAAGCGCTAACTGCGTACTGGAGAGAACCTTGCAAGGACTACACATACTGGAGGGAACCTTGCAAGGACTACACATTAGAACGAACCCAGAGCGATTTCACAAAGAAGCTACACTCCGTGGTAAGGGAAACTACTTGGCATCATGAGCTCGTTACCTGAATCAGTCCCAATCTGTCAGGGATACACACAAAGTGGGATGAGATTTAACAGCCTCCTTATAATCCACAAATAAGACACTATCTGAAAAGGGGAGAAATACCAGCATCTTTTTTTTTTTTTAAGATTTTATTTATTTATTTGACAGACAGAGATCACAAGTAGGCAGACAGGCAGGCAGAGAGAGAGGGGGAAGCAGGCTCATCGCTGAGCAGAGAGCCCGATGCGGGGCTCGATCCCAGGACCCTGAGATCATGACCTGAGCCGAAGGCAGAGGCTTTAACCCACTGAGCCACCCAGGTGCCCCACCAGCATCTTTTAATTCACATCCTTTATTCTTCTGCTCACTCCTGACCTTCGTCCTCTCCATGAGTGTCCCTAAACCACACACTCTTAAAACTGAATTTGAGCTTTTTTTTTTTTTTTAAGATTTATTTATTCCACAGTGAGAGAGGGAACATAAGCAGGAGGAATGGGAGAGGGAGAAGCAAGCCTCCCGCTGAGCCAGAAGCCCCATATGCGACTCAATCCCAGAACCCCGGAATCATGACCTGAGCTGAAGACAGATGCTTAATCACTGAGCCACCCAGGCGTCCCCTGACTTTGAGCTTTTAATGGAGGTTTCTGCAAAGAAACGACTAGGAAATTAGAGAGGCAGGAGACTTCAAGGGTTATGGCTAACAGTCTGCATTTTGTCCTGCTTGTCCTGATCAGGTGGCCAAAGGGCACATTCCAGGCAGGGTATCTGCCACCACATCTCCCCAGCCATTACTGAGCTGGACTTCCCCAGCTTGGAGAAAACAGCACGACTTTTAGGATTCTTCCGATATTCTAATTTTTTCCCCTGCAGTTGTTGACATTCATCTCTGTAGTAGCCTGGAAGCCTTGTGCAAAGTCAGAGCCTCTGAGACACTTGAAACGTCAAGCACTACCACACAGCTCCCGTCATGGTGCTTTCAACTTCATTTTTTGATGAACCAAAAAAGCAAACCATCATTCCATGTACAAGGCACTCAGCTGTAGACAGACACAGCCATGGCCTTCGCCCTCATAGCTGGAAGGGTAAAAGCATTCAAACGCTGGTGTAAGAAATGCCAGCTTAATTAAATTATGCTGTTTGTCTAAACGCTTGTGGCCAAAACAAAAAGGGGCACACTCATTGGCTCAATCCATCCTGCCCAAACCCGAGGTAAAAGCAGTAAAATTCTCCCTACCATTAGAGTCTCATGGCTCAGAAGTGGCAACTTTTTTTTTTTAAGGTTTTATTTATTTGACAGAGGAAAATGACGAGTAGGCAGGCAGAGAGAGAGGGAAGCAGGCTCCCCGCTGAGCGGAGAGCCTGATGTGGGGCTCCATCCCAGGACCCTGAGATCATGACCTGAGCTGAAGGCAGAGGCTTAACCCACTGAGCCACCCAGGTCCCCTTAACCTGTCTTTTTAATTGATTTTCCCCTTCAGGAGCACGTGTAAGCAGGCTAGAGCAACGCAGCACACCCTCTTTGCACATCCAGTCATTCAATCCTTCACAGCCCAAGAGCTGAAGGCAAGAACACCTTCTGCCGCAGAAAGCTCTAGGCCTATGCTAACAGGTCACCTGCTCTGTGGCAAGTTTTGCTGCTGTAGCTGTTGTTTTAGAGAGAGGGGGAGTGTGAGTAGGGGAGGTGGAGGGAGGGGAGACGGAGAGAAAGAATCTCAAGCAGGTGAGCCCAGCGAAGAGCCCGACTCGGGGCTCAATCTCACGACCGAGATCACCACTTGGGCCTGAAATCAAGAGTGAGACACGTAACTGACTGAGCCACCCAAGCACCCCTGCTCTGGGGCAAGTTTTTGTTCTTTTAAAAAAGATTTTATTTATTTGACAGAGATCACAAGTAGGCAGAAAAGCAGGCAGTGGGGGGTGGGTGGGGGAACAGACTCTCCATTGAGCAGAGAGCCCGAAGCAGGGCTCGATCCCAGAACCCTGGGATCATAACCTGAGCCAAAGGCAGAGGCTTTAACCCACTGAGCCAGCCAGGAGCCCCTGGGGGAAGTTTTAAAAGCTATTTGTGGAGGGGTGCCTGACTCTCCGTTTTGGCTCAAGTTGTGATCTCAGGGTTGGGGGATGGAGCGTGGATCCTGCTTGAGAGTCTCTCTCTCAGCCTCTGCCCCTCCCCACCCCACACTTGCTCCTTCTCTCTATAATAAATCTTTAAAAGCTATTCATGGAGCAGATGCGGGGACAGCACTTTAGGACATCTTAACACTGTGTCACACCGGACACCCTTCCCAAGTTTTAAACCCTTTCCAGCTTTCTCCACTTGTCAGTGAACATCTACAGGTCTACCGCTTAGAAGCAGGGCCTCCCCCACCATTTGTCTCGCATCCATGTGGATGTATCAAGTACTTACAAAGACATTTTCCCGTCAATTACAGGAGAGTAGGGAAAATGAAATTAAGCCACATAAAAAATTCTCCCACAATTGGTTTTCACTTGTGAAATATTTATGCACAATTTATAAACTATGAAGCCAGAAATGACTTATTTCAACAGATCTGACTTTGCCAAACTGTGTGGGTGCAGCACTCCAAGGGGAATTACTCAGGTTTTGAAACTCAGATTAAAAAAAAAAAAAAAAAATCTAATCTTTCACTCCTTACACTAAAATTCTCAAAAGTCTTTAAACGGCATTTAGAAATAAGAACCAAATTGATCAAGTCATTCTTTAGCCAGAACACATCGCCTTGTCTCTACCGTTATCAAGGACCCCTGCCTGTTTCAGCAAGTGCGACCTAAGATTAGCGATCACAGCGCAGAATCACGGTGGGCTTCAACGGCAGGACCCTGGTCCGAGCTCCGGGAATTCGCACGGCGTTGATCTGGCCACAGGAGTACTACAGAGAGAACGCCTTCCCGGAATTTCAGTTTTCCGAGATTTTCTCAAAAACCAGGGAGTCTTTATTTTTACTGCTTTAAACCAACTGTCGGGGGAACCAAAAGGCGGAGGGAGGGCAGTCACGTCGCGGCGACACAGCCTGCTAGTCGGACGGCGATGGCTTCACGCGTTAGCTCGCGCCCGCAAACGCCCAGGCTCTGCGGCAGCGCCGTGCGACGGGAACGCGGCGGGTGAACCGCGGGGCTCTCGAGGACGAGACCAATGCAGAGCCTGGTGGGCACAAGGAGGAGTGTCCACGAAAGTGAGAAATAGGTGAAGACGGTGGTCAAGGGAGACACTGATTGGCTGGAGCGCGAAGAAAGGGAAGCTCCGAAGGAAATTCTAGAAAGCCACAGGAGCCGAGCCGCGCGACGAGCGGCGGGAGCCCGCCGGCTCCGAGCTCCCCGGGCAGCGGGCACCCAACGGCCCGGTCTCGGGTTTCCGCGGGTCACAAAAGGATAACGGACATCCTCCCAACGGTGGACCCGGGGGCTCTGCGCGCCGCTTCCGCTCGGCCGCCCCGCCTCGGCCGCCCCGCGCGGCCCACCTGCGCTCTGCCCCCGGCCCACCGCGGCGCGGGACGGGCGCTCGCGGCGCGATGCGGGCCCGCGGCCATGCTCCTCGGCGGCCCACCCGCCTTTGTTCGCCGGGCCCTCCACACTCACCGCCGCCATCGTCCGCCCGCAGCCCGGCGCCACGAGCAAACGCCGCCCGACGCGAAAAAGGAGGCACAGGCGTTTCTCGTCAAAGCAGACTTTATTGGGCGCCGGGGCCGCCGCGAGCGCGCCGCCCGCTCTCCCGCGCCGCCCCCGGGCCGCTCGCCGGCCGGGACCCCGCGCGCGGCCCGCCCGCCCTCCCCTGCAGATCCCCTCCCCGCGGCGCCGGGGGCCGCGCACCGCTCACCGGCTCCCGAGGCGGCGGCTGCAGCGGCGACACCCCGCTCCCGAGTGCGGCCCGGGCCCGGGGCGGCGGATTTCGCTGCGGTGGCACCGCGGCGGGAGGGAGGGAGCCGCGCGACTAGCGGCGGCGGCGGCGGCGGCGGCGGCGGCGGCGCGCTGACGTCACACGCTGCGGCCAGCCGGCGCGCGCGGGGGCCGCCCCGTCGACCCCAATCCGGGAGGAGCCCGGGTGAGTGGGCGGGGTTGCGGTGGCGAACGGGCAGATTGATTGGCAGAGGGGGAGGAGCGAGAGGGCCAGCGGGCGAGTGGGAGCGAGGCGGGGCGGGCCGAGGCCAGCGCGGAAGTCTCGCGAGGCCAAGCCTGAGCGGAGTGTGGCGGCGGCGGCGGCGGCGAGATCTGGGCTCGGGGTGAGGAGTTGGTATTTGTGTGGAAGGAGGCGGAGGCGCAGGAGGAAGGGGGAAGCGGAGCGCCGGCCCGGAGGGCGGGAGGAGGCGCGGCCAGAGCGGGCGGCCGAGGCGCGGCGAGGCGGGGCGCCGGGGCGAGCAGCGGCCGAGCGAGCGCGGGGCGCACCGAGGCGAGGAGGCGGGGAAGCCCGCCGCCGCCGCCGCCGCGCCCGCCCCTTCCCCCCGCCGCCCGCCCCCTCTCCCCCCGCCCGCCCGCCCGCCGCCTTCCTCCCTCTGCCTTCCTTCCCCACGGCCGGCCGCCTCCTCGCCCGCCCGCCCGTAGCCCCGGAGCCGAGGCCGCCGCGGCCGTGGCGGCGGAGCCCTCAGCCATGGCCTCGGGCGACACCCTCTACATCGCCACGGACGGCTCGGAGATGCCGGCCGAGATCGTGGAGCTGCACGAGATCGAGGTGGAGACCATCCCGGTGGAGACCATCGAGACCACGGTGGTGGGCGAGGAGGAGGAGGACGACGACGACGACGAGGACGGCGGCGGCGGCGACCACGGCGGCGGGGGCGGCCACGGGCACGCGGGCCACCACCACCACCACCACCACCACCACCCGCCCATGATCGCGCTGCAGCCGCTCGTCACCGACGACCCGACCCAGGTGCACCACCACCAGGAGGTGATCCTGGTGCAGACGCGCGAGGAGGTGGTGGGCGGCGACGACTCGGACGGGCTGCGCGCCGAGGACGGCTTCGAGGACCAGATCCTCATCCCGGTGCCAGCGCCGGCCGGCGGCGACGACGACTACATCGAGCAAACGCTGGTCACCGTGGCGGCGGCCGGCAAGAGCGGCGGCGGCGGCTCGTCGTCGTCGGGCGGCGGCCGCGTCAAGAAGGGCGGCGGCAAGAAGAGCGGCAAGAAGGGCTACCTCGGCGGCGGGGCCGGGGCGGCGGGCGGCGCGGACGCGGGCAACAAGAAGTGGGAGCAGAAGCAGGTGCAGATCAAGACCCTGGAGGGCGAGTTCTCGGTCACCATGTGGTCCTCAGGTGAGCGCCGGCGCGCGCCGGCCCCCGGGATGTTTTTGTTTTGAAGGGAAGCCATGTTTTATGTGTGTGATGGGCGCCGCCATCTTCTTCGCAGGGCAAGTATGGCGGCCCCAAAAGATGGCGGGCCGCGGCGGGGGCGGCGGGCGGCGGGCCGGCGGGCCGAAGATGGCGGCGGGAGGCGCGGCGCCGCCCGCTAGGCCGC
>NW_019154104.1:29372813-29420564 GCF_002288905.1 Enhydra lutris kenyoni
CGGGCCAACGGACGGCCGCCGGCCCGTTGTCCGCCGCCCCCGCCCGGCCGGCTCCACGCGAGGCCCGGGGGCGCGCGGGCAGCGGGGCTGCGCGGACCTCACGCCCGGCCGGGCAGCCCGCCGCCGCCTCCCCCCAGCCCCCCGCCGTCCTTGGAGTGGGGGGCACCCGGGCCCCGCTCCGCCCTCTTCCCCGGACTCTCAGCTGCTCCCGAGAGGCGCCTTCCGCTCCCACGCCCGGCGCGCAGGCCAGACCCTGCCAGCGGCCGCGCTCCCCGCGCTCGCCGGGTGGGGCGGGACTTGGGCGGCACGTAGGGCTCGCGTGTGCGGGCTCCGCGCCGGCAGGGCCTGTCGCCGCGCTGCCGGCGAGGTCCTTGTCTCGGGCCCCCCTCCCCGCCGGCGGCACGGTGGGAAGCGGGTCCGCGGGGTTTTGTAGGTTGTTGTGAACCCTTTACGTTTGGGGGAGTGTCTTTAAGTGTGTGTCTGTGGAGACGGGTCGGTGAGCTGCCCAGCTGGGGACGTTTGACCCCGAATTAATGCAGCCGAGTACTTTAAGTGTCCGCTCGCTTTTCTGTGCATGTAGGCGGTCCGCTTCCTTTCCCGGGAAGAGAAAGATTCTGGAAGGCCGGAGAAAATAGGGCAGAGGGAACTTGTCTGCGTGTTGAAGTCTGCTCTCCTTTGCTTCGTGGCCTAGGACGCTGCGAGTCCGCGTGCTGGTACTTGATGCACATGTCACCTGGTTCCGCTGCTGGGGCCGTGGAGGGACGTGCGAGTGATCCTGCCGGCGCCGGTGGTCTAGCGCTTGCGGGGCTTACACTAGTTCTAAGTTGTAGGAAACCCCCACCGTAGGGCTGTGGCATCAGTTGTCGGGATGGAGCCTCACACTGCGATGACCCTTGAGTATGAATGGATGGCTGACTGCGAGGGGAAGGCTGGGCCGGCTGGGCTGCTGAAGGAAGCCCACGGGGAGCTACCGTAATTGCACGGCTCCGGGACTCGGGCCGGCGGGGCAGAGGGCTGCCGCTCTGCGTTTCCGAGTGCTCGTGGAAGTCGGAGCAGTTTGGGTTCAGTGAAGGTGCGTGTTTAGGCGAAACCTGCCCACTTATTTCGTGGTTATCAGAATACCTTCCGGAGAGTTGGTAGCGTGCACACCCGTGGTGTTGGAACCGAAAGTCTTCTCTTTCCATTAATATGCAGAATAAGAGTTGGGCCAATCGGTTGTTGCTGAGTTTCGCTGAATTCAGGGTCCCATCTGAAATTAGATTTTTTTTTAAGATTTTATTGGTTTGACAGATCACAAGTAGGCAGAGAGGGGGGGGGAGCAGGCTCCCCGCCAAGCAGAAATCCCGCTGTGGGACTCCATCCCAGGACCCCGAGATCATGACCCGAGCTGAAGGCAGAGGCTTAACCCACTGAGCCACCCAGGCGCTCCTGAAATGAGATATTGATAGATACCTTAACTATAAAACTAAACTTGCTTTATCTCATGGTGAGGACATGTTGGTTTTATAGAAATTTAGAAAACTAGGGTGTTTTAAATTTTCTGTATTCGATCTTATCAAATTGCTCGCCTGCTTCATATCCAGAAAACCTGGTAATGGAGAGTGTACTGGGTGAGGTGATGGGTATGGAGTCAGCCAGGCAAGGGGGAAGGTCTGAGGGGCCTGACTAATGGGAGTTAATTTACAATTAAGTCAGCATTTCAAAATCATTATTTCCCCTGTGCAAGTGGCTTCTTACAGAGTTGCACAGTGTGGGGTTATTTTAATGTCCATTTCTTTGCAGAGTTAGTTGCCTGGCGTATTCCAGAGTACTCGGTGTCTAAAGGTAGTTATAAATATTTGGTGGCAATAACATAGTAAGGCCTGATTCCTCAGACATGTTTTGTGGTGAACTAGTCCTCTTCCTTGTCCTTGTGGCTTGGAGTTATTTACCAAAGAGAAGCCTAATAGTTGGTGATTAACTATGCACGCCCCAAGTTCAAGTTCTGAATATAGTGGAATCTTAGGAACTAAAATGAGGAGGTAATTGATAATAGGTAAAGAAATCAAAGCAGTTTAATTGTTAAGCTGAATTTCTTGGTGTGTGTGTTGACTATGGTAGCCAGTATGCTCAGTGCTTTCACGGACTCCGTTTCATCCGATCCCAGGCTAGAAGGGTTTGAACACCACTGTGGTTTCACAGCACAGTCCTTTGGATGGGAATGAGCTGTGAGGTGATCGTTTTGCCCAAGTCTAAGCTCAGTTCCCTGAAGTCCTTATTTAAAAAATTGTACACGGGTATTCTCAGGACTCTAGTTATTGTTAGTTTCTAGGCTAAAAAAACTTAGTGGGAGCCAGCACGTTCGTGGAAACCAAATCTTTGGATTTTATGGGTTTCTTTTGCTTGTGTGCTGTCTTTCTTTAATTGCCCACAGAGTCACAGCGGTCTGTGTGATTGGCATCTCTTTAATGGAATAACGGGAAAGGAATCTAGTGGATCTGCTTTTTTCTTTCCTCTTTTTTAACTGATGTAATTCACGTGGGCACAGTTCAGTGGCTTGTGCTGTATTCACTAGGTTGTGTGGCCATCACCGCCAGCTAATTCCACAATATTTTCAACATCTCAGAAAGAAGCCCCATACCCATGAGCAGGCACTCCCCATTTCCCCTCGCCCTCCAGCCCCTGGCCACCACTAATCTACTTTGTGTTTCTCTGGCTTTGCCCATTCTGGACATTTAAATGGAGTCATAACCATCTGTGGGCTTGTGTCTGTGGCTTAGCCGGTGTGCAAGGTTCAGCCACATTGTCGAGTGTACTTCATTCCTTTTTAAGGCTGAGTAAGGTTCCGTAGTGTAGGTACTAGAGCAGGACCTGCTTGTCTTTGTGTAGAAGATGAAGGCTCAGTGAGGCTGAGCGTGTTTTGGTGTTTAATCACACCTCAGCTGTGTCTTAAACATGCTTAATCCACTGTTTTAAGGTCCTTGATTATTTTGGGGTCTTTTCCTGGCACATGATGAATGAACATTTCCATGTTGCCTGATGTAGGGCACAGTCTCCTGTATGTTTTTCCCTAGATTGTCATCATATGGGACTGATACTGTTCTAAAGAGCTCACTATAAACTAAACCGCTTAATCATGGACAGATAGAGATGCTCATGACAAAAGCTGAGTATTTAAAACATTTAGGGCTTTTTTTTTTTCTTTTAACTTATTTTTTTTTAGAGAGGGAGAGTACCCCTACCTGTGGGAGGGGGCAGGGAGAGAGAGAGAGAGAGACTCCCCGCTGAGCATGAAGGGCTTGATCTTGGGCTTGATCTGGGGCTCGATCTCAAAACCCAGAGATCATGACCTGAGCTGAAATCAAGAGTCACCCAGGTGACAAGAGCACCCAGGTGCCCGTAAAACATTTAGTTTGGAGAGAAACCTAAGAAGGCTGTAAAATCTGAGGCTTCACGTATTTATTTATTTATGATTTTATTTATTTATTTGACAGAGATCACAAGTAGGCAGAGAGGCAGGCAGGGGGGTGGGGGAGAAGCAGGCTCTCCGCGGAGCAGAGAGCCCGATGGGGGCTCGATCCCGGGACCCTGAGATCATGACCTGAGCCGAAGGCAGAGGCTGAACCCACTGAGCCCCCTCAGGCGCCCCGAGGTTGCAGGTATTTGGAAATCGTGACCTTCACTCAAGGCTGTTGGTATTTTACTTATCTTTTGTTAGACCAAATTACAGAAATGCTTCATGCTGGATTGAGCAAAACCTCTAAGACCAGCAAAGACCATCGATATTAAAATCAGTAAAGTGAAAGAAAGTTGAAAAGTATTTAACTGTTTGTCAGTTCTTTATATTCAGAAAACTCAAATTTGCTAAAAGTTACTAGTCCTGATCATTGGCCACTCCTGTGCGGGTTTTCCACCTCTTCCTCCTTTACCTGTTTATCCTTAGCTAGAGCTGCCATGCACATAAGTTCCCACGGAGCCAAGCTGCAGAACAACCCCCTCCTTCCCAGCTTCCGCCCCGCCAAGTGATCTTGTCAAGCCTGTGACCTACATAGGGCAGTTTAAGTCCAAGATCCTGATTCCTGACCCCGTAGTTTTGGAAGCCGGCTCGCTGACGCAGACTCCGTGCTGCGGGACTCCAGGTGCTTCGCCTGTTCTCTTCCCTCCCACCCGCAGCGGCTGACCCCCCTCGTGGGAAAGGAAAATCCCTATCAGGAAGAGGTCAGGGCTCCTGACCCTCACCTACTGGCTAGCATTTTAGACTTTGGAAGAGAATAAATAAAGTAATAAACTCAAAAATGTATGCTAGACTCCTGGGTGTTTATTCTCCAAAAGCTTCCTGGTTTTTTGTTGTTGCAGTCTGTTTAGTAAGGTGGGCTTAAGGCTGAGACGGTTAGGGTCCTGTAACAGGTTATTAGCAAAAACAATGACTAGAAGGAACATTTCCTTGGATTTTCATTCCTTTGTTAACTCCTGATCCGCTCTTCTCAGGGCACCATTTTATGAGCTCTGCTCTTCCCATAGGAGTATAAGAAAGCGAAAACTTGTTATAATTTTTCAATCTGAGTATTTACCAGTGGGTTGTATTCTCTGATATTGTTGGGTAAACATTCAAACCTTGTATTTGTAAAATTTGGCATCTGAAACGCCGCTGGGAGGTTGACAGTAACTTTAATTTCGTTACTGTTAGCAGAATATCGGGAAGGCATGTGGAGGTTTTGGAAGTTAATTGACCCTACCATATGCATTTGTACCTTCTTTCTTGGGGAGGACTTCATTACAGTCCATGAGAGGACCGTTCCCATTCCCAAGTGCCGTGTTTTAATGGGTCCCATTCTGTTTAATTTGTGATTAATTGTCAATAACAACAGGCCCAGTGGTTTCTGGTAATCACGTTAGTAACAGCATCAGATTTCCACTTTCGACGGCGCTGACCAAAGTATCTTGCCTTGGAGTATCTTAACTTCTGATCTCCGTGCCCTTGTAAAATGACTTCCTTTAGAAAAAGAACTTCTTGGGGCGCCTGGGTAGCTCAGTGGGTTGAGCCGCTGCCTTCGGCTCGGGTCATGATCTCAGGGTCCTGGGATCGAGTCCCGCATCGGGCTCTCTGCTCAGCAGGGAGCCTGCTTCCCTCTCTCTCTCTCTCTCTCTCTGCCTGCCTCTCCATCTACTTGCCTGCTTCCTTCTCTCTCTCTCTCTCTCTGCCTGCCTCTCCGTCTACTTGTGATCTCTCTCTCTGTCAAATAAATAAATAAAATCTTTAAAAAAAAAAAGAAAAGAAAAGAAAAAGAACTTCTTCCTGAACTCCTACATGACCATAGGAACCAGTGTACTCACTTTCTTAAAGCAGAACTCTTAAATTTTAACGTGACCTGCTGAATGAGGTTTTAGGAGCTCTTGAGTAAAATTCTTTTTTTTCCCCCTTGAGTAAAATTCTTGATAATCATTCGATGCCTTTGAGGTTACACCATGCTCTTAAGATTAACATGAAGACAGTGTAAGTGGTTGTGAAGGACTTTCCTTTCTTGTATCAATGATCTCCCTTAGATATAAGAAGCGTGGAGCGGGGAAGGAGGCTGCCATTGCTCTTCTGTTGGAGCCCAGACCCTGTCTCTTCTAGGAGAGCCACAGACTTGAACAGAATCTCTAGTGTTTCACAGGGGATCACGCCTGAAAACACCCCGAAGTGTCTTTCTCTTTTTGCAGTTCTCCGCTCAGTCCTCTTTCCTTCCTTTCCTTTTGTCTTCTAGCTCCTAAGCACCCAGAAACTTTGAGGGAGAGAAGCTGCTGCTGCTCCTCCAGATTGACAGTGGCTTTTCATTTCTGACTTTGCCAGCAGTTCACTTACAGTTTGTGCTAATACATAGGATTCCTGTATTAAATAGATGCTACAGATTCTTTTTTTTTTTCTTAAGATTTATTTATTTTAGAGCGCATGAGTGGGGCAGAAGGCAGAGGGAGAGAGAATCTGAAGCCAACTCTGTGCTGAGTGTAGAGCCCCACGTGGGGCGAGATCTCATGACCCCAGATCATGACCTGAGCGGAAACTAGGAGTCATACAGTTAACAGACTGAGCCACCCAGGTGCCCCAATTTTTATAGATTCTTAACAAAGACTACATACAGACTTCTGGATTTCATGTCTGGGGAATCTAGGCGTATACTCTCTCTACCTTCCTGAATTTTCTAAGACTTCATCAGATGGCTTCACTCCTCTGCTTGAAAACCCCTTTAACAGCATAGATATAGTTAATGTCACCGAACTGTAGATTTTAAAAGGGTAAATACCGTGTTTTGTGTCTTCACCTACACACACAGCCTTCAGATGTCGCATCACATTCAGTTGAAGTCCAGAGGCCTTACCATGAGCAACACATGATTTGGCCCCTGCTTTCCTTCCCTCTTTCCTCCTTCCTCCCTCCCCTCCCTTCGTGCTCCAGCCTGATGAGCCCTCTTTCCATCCTTGGGCTTGTTTCTCTGCTCTGACCTCTGCCTTCAGTGCAGTGACCCCAGATGTCCCATTCTTGTGCTGCCGTGTTCACATCTCCACTCTCGGGAGGCCTTCCCTGGTCCTCCACTCTCACTCTCACTCCTAATAAAACTCCTGTTTTATTCTCTTTGTAGCAGTGTCTGAAGCTGTCTTGCTTTTTTTTCCTTTTAACCTGCTTCTTTCTGCTTCCTCTAGGGAGTAAGTTTTGGGCTTGTGACCCTCAGCCTTAGGATGGCACTAGGCATTTAGAAGAGTCTCGGTCCGTAACTGGGTGAACGATCAGCATATGGAAATGACGCAGTAAGGCGGAATCGCAGCCTAGTGACCCAAGTACCACCCTCCTCCCAGACCGCATAGGTGGAAAAGAAGTATAAAGGGTGAGGAGAGGGTGTGCAGGAGTGTTCCCTTTTTAGGAAAGGCATGGACTGCACAGTCGATCCTAGTTTCAAATCTTAGATCTGCCACTTAACTGCGTTTCTTCAGGTACATGACTTGGCACTTCTGGGGCTTGTTTCTTAAGCCAAACACATGAAGTTAGTGTCTTTGAGGTTTTGTCTGCGTTCAGATATAGGACAGTTACTAGCATGACGCAGGTACTCTATCTTGTCCTAAGGTCTCTGTTAGTGGGGAAACATGGAAACAGCCTGTGACTGATCTCTGCCTGTTGCTTAGCAATGAATCTCAAATAGTTAGCACCACCCCCCGCCATGGTTTCCCCAGTGAAGGTTTGGGTGAGGGCAGTGGTGAGTTGGTGATGTCGTTTTTGCCATGAGTCTCCCAGAAAGGTCAGACCGAAGCTGATGGCCTACGATGAAAGGTGCGGGGGAACAAAATCTAGCCAACCCATGTGTAAGTAAGTAGTTGGTAAATAAATACGGGAGTTGGTGAAAATAGAAAATCAGGATCACAGGAAAAAAGGAAGTGTGAGGGTCAACCCTCATGAGTTTCCTGGCAGTTGAGATAAAAAAGGAAAGCATACTACTGATAACGGATTCTAGCTACAATGAGAAAAACTTGTAGGGAAATCAAGCTTTTCTGAGGACTGAATTCTTAGGTAAACGGCTTCTATATGAAGAGGACCACCGGGTCACAGTGCGGATTCCAGCCGGTGTGGTGTCCAGAATTTCATGTGGTGTCTTAGAAGAGCCAAAGATTGAAAGTGTAACCTAATAGAAGGTGACTCAGGATTTTCCATGTCCTTTACATGCTTCCTCTCCTCCAGCATTCTTTCACAACCATTAAGTGTGGGACCTACTGTTCCCCTTAAGCCCAGGAGGGTGGGAAGAGTGGAACAGAGGGGTCTGGCTCTCTCCTCCTTGTGTTCCCAGACGCGGAGGCTGCCATTTAAAGCATTCTCAGGCTTCAGCCTTACCGGTGGTCTTCTCTTTTTTAAGAAACGAAGAAACCAAGCAAGGCTCACTGACAGAAGTGAAAGACCTCTCGAAGGAAGGAGGTCCGGGCTTTGGAGAGCAGAGTGGATGTCGGGGTGGGGGGTGAGAGGTGGGCAGAGGGAAGATGTCGTTGTATTACCTTAAACCTTTTCTCCCACGTTGAGGAACAGGGCCAGAGGGCCGCCTTGGTAGGGCCGGGGAGGGCAGGTCAGACCACTTTTTAAACCTCTTCATGGACCTGTAGAGTTCTTCCAGCCTTTCCATTTAGTTTAATTCTCTCTCTTTTTAAATATATTTGAGTCTTTATTCAAAGATTATTTACTTATTTAAAGTACAGTCCGCCTCCCCCCTGTGGAGCTCCAACTCATGGCCCCAAGATCCAGACTCACATGTTTTGCCAGCTGAACCAGCCAGGTGTCCCAATGCTATTTTTTTTTTTTTTTAAGATTTTATTTATTTATTTGTCAGAGAGCGAGAGAGCACATAAGCAGGCAGAGGCTGAGAAAGAGAAGCAGGCTCCTTGCTCACAGGTAGCGCGATGCGGGACTCAATCCGAGGACACTGGGATCAGGACATGAGCCAAAGGCAGCTGCTTAACTGACTGAGCCATGCAGGTGCCCCCCCATCACTATTTTTTTTGACCGAAGTTATTCTGAGTCTCTTTGCTTTGCCTCTTAAACCAGGATGAGAATGAGGATGGCTTCGGTAATGGAGACGTGAGTGGGATAGTTGAGAGGTGGGGATAGGATGGGCTTGTTTATGCAGGAGCCCCCTCCTTAATCTGTGGGGGTGCGTTCCAAGACCCCCGGTAGAGGCCTGACACCACACCCACTTAAAACTTAACTGCTGAGGGGGTGCCTGGCTGGCTCAGTGGGTTAAAGCCTCTGCCTTCTGCTCGGGTCATGATCCCGGGGTCCTGGGATCGAGCCCCGCGTCGGGCTCTCTGCTCCGCGGGGAGCCTGCTTCCTCCTCTCTCTCTCTGCCTGCCTCTCTGCCTACTTGTGATCTCTGTCTGTCAAATAAATAAAATCTTAAAAAAAAAACAAAAAAAAACTTAACTGCTGAGGGGCGCCTGAGTGGCTCAGTCGGTTAGGCGGTTGCCTTCCGCTCAAGTTGTGATCCCAGTGTCGTGGGATCGAGTCCCACATCGGGCTCCCTGCTCGGTGGGGATCCTGCTTCTCCTTCTGCCTTCGCCTGCCACTCTGCCTGCCTGTGTGCTCTCTCTCTGACAAATTAAAAAAAAAAAAAAAAAATCTTAACTGCTGAGGGGCACCTGGGTGGCTCAGTGGGTTAAAGCCTCTGTCTTCGGCTCAGGTCATGATCTCAGGGTCCTGGGATCAAGCCTGTGGACGGCTTCTTGCTCATGGGGCTTCTGCTTCTCCCTCTCCCTCTGCTCCTAACCGCCCCCATAAATAAAACCTTAAAAAATTGCTGATTAACGATAATAATAGAACAATTACAACCATATGCTACAATAAAAGTTAAGTGAATGGTTTTTCTCTTAAACTATCTTAGAGTGCTGCACTCGCCCTTGTGATGGTGGGAGATGGTGAAATACTTCCCGTGAGGAGACTATCGAGGGAAGGACCTCAGGGAGCATGGGAGGTAGCGTAGGGTGCCTGCGGTTGGCAGAAAGAGGATCCCCTGCCTCCAGACCATTTGAATACAAAATGTGTGCCCCATTTATAGGTGGCACTGTCTAGATTTTGTTTTTCCATATCTTCCAGCTAAGGCCATTTTACTTTGGTCCGATTGTTGTAGGTTGTCTGCCTTTAGCCAGTGTTAGTGAGTACTGGAATCACCTGATCCAGATGTGACGAGAAGTTCTCATTAAAACGTTTTCTTAGAGCGCCTGGGGGGCTCAGTGTTTAAGCATCTGCCTTCGGCTCTGGTCATGATCCTGGAGTCCTGGGATGGAGCCAGGCATCAGGTTCCCTGCTGGGCGGGAAGCCTGTTTCTCCCTCTCCCACTCCCCCTGCTTGTGATCCCTTTCTCACTGTGTCTTTGTCAAATAAATAAATAAAATCTTTTTTTTTTTTTTTAATAAATAAAATCTTTTTTAAAAACCCCCAAAAAACTAGAAGAAGGCAAACATTGTCTTTAATTTCTCTGACCATAAAACCAAACATCTTTTGTCATTTCTCAAGCAGCTTTCTTCAAAATATGATTTTTATCTATATAAATAGTTTATTTCCTGACATTGTGTTGTTGAGTAGTTAATGACCCTTTTGATGATTTCTGTGTGCTGGTCTTCAAAGAGTTCACTCATTGAACTTTCCTGGCATATGCGGTTTATGAAGGAATAAGTAACAGAAGTGGTAATGTGAAGTTGAAACATATTACGAAAGTACACGGCAATTATCTAGAAAGACCCAACAAAAGTTTTTTTAAGGCAAGAGTATTGGATCACGTTCAGAAGTGTAGGTGTATGTGTGATGGTCATCAAAAGCAGATTGTCTTTAATCAGTTTTATTTTGGTTTTAACATTACGTACAGACCATGTGGTTATTGTCTGTACTCAGGACGGACGGCCTCAACGGTGCATCACTTTCACTTGGTAAGTCACTGAGTTCAGTAATCATGAGGCAAAGCATCTAGACTTTTCTTTGCGGTCTCCCTCGGGGTTGCAGTTACCCAGCTGTTCGTTCTGAACCCTCTCCTCTCTGTCTATATATTTTTTTTCAGTAGATACCATTTATCTCTCTGGCTTTAAATATAGGCCATGTGCCAGTGATGTCTGTATTCCTCTTCAACCTCAATTTCTTTTGTCCCCACACTCGCATATCCAAGTACCTCCTTGAGGTCTGTCTGTCCACAAGGTGTCTCCCAGGCCCCTCAAATCAGAAGGGAACTCCAGGTCCTCTGCTGCACGTGGCCTCTTCCCCCTTACTCTCCTGCTTGGCCCATGACCTCCCCCCAGAAGTGCAACCCAGAGGGGCGCCTGGGTGGTTCAGTGAGTTAAAGCCACTGCCTTCGGCTCAGGTCATGATCCCAGGGTCCTGAGATCGAGCCCTGCATCAGGCTCTCTGCTCCGCAGGGAGCCTGCTTCCTCCCCTCTCTCTCTCTGCCTGCTTCTCTGCCTACTTGTGATCTCTGTCAAATAAATAAAATCTTTTAAAAAAAAAATTAAAAAAAAAAAAAAGTGCAACCCAGAAACTTAGAAGGCATAGTTAACATCCTTTTCCTTCCACCTTATCCCCCTTCTCTCATTTATTACCCAGACTTGTGTAGTCCTCCTCCAAAATAGAACTCAAATCTGATCTGTTTTATTTTATTTTATTTTTTTTTAAAGATTTATTCATTTGACAGAGAGAGGGGAGGAAGCGAGCTCTCCACCGAGCAGAGAGCCCAATGCGGGCTCCATCCCAGGACCCTGCGATCAAGACCTGAGCTGAAGACAGAAGCTCAACCCACTGAGCCACCCAGGGGCCCCTCTAACCTGTTTTAAAGACAGGTTGATGTCTCTTTTGGAAGTAAATCCCATCATTGGGTAATCTCACTGTTGTTCCTATTTCACTAGAAAAATCTCCACTATAGTTTTAAATCCTGTTTTCTAAGTAAAATTCCATCATATAGGTAAAAGGTCAATAAGCTTTTTTTCTGTAAAGGCCTAAATAGTAACGTTACAGGTTTCATAGGCTGTCCTAAAGCACCTAATCAATGCCAGTGTCATTGCAGCAGGAAAGTAGCCAAAGGTAACGTGAACAAACAAGCATGGCTGTGTTTCAGTAAAGCTGTTTCTAAAAACAGGTGGCCTGTGTGCACACCATTGTCCATAATAACATGATTCTCAGCAGCCAGAAGGGGGAAGCAGCTCCTGTGTCTATCAGTGGATGAGTGGATAAACGAAATGTGGTTATGTCCATGCAAGAATATTATTCAGCTGTGAAAAAGAATGAAGTTTTGTACATGCTAGTACATGGGTGGACCTTGAAGACGTGAGGTCAGCCAGACACAAAAGGACAAATACTGTTTGATTCCATTTATAAAAGGTACCTAGAGGGGCACCTGGGTGGCTCAGTGGGTTAAAGCCTCTGCCTTTGGCTCAGGTCATGATACCAGGGTCCTGGGATCGAGCCCCACACCAGGCTTTCTGCACAGCGGGGAGCCTGTTTCCCCCTCTCTCTCTGCCTGCTTGTGATCTCTCTCTCTCTCTCTGTCAAATAAATAAATAATTTTTTTTTTTTTTTTTAAAGGTACCTAGAGTAGGCAAATTTGTAGAAACAGGAAGTAGAATAGAGGCCACTGGGGAGCGGGGCAGGTTTGCAGTGGGTACCGGGCTTCTTTCTTTTTTAAGATTTTATTTACTTATTTGTCGGAGAGAGAGGGAGAGAGAGAGCAAGCACAGGCAGGCAGAGGGAGAAGCAGCCTCCACGCCGAGCAAGGAGCCGGATGTGGGACTCGATCCCAGGACGCTGGATCATGACCTGAGCCAAAGGCAGCCTCTTAACCAACTGAGCCACCCAGGCGTCCCTGGGTACCGGGTTTCTGTTGGGGACTATGAGTCTCGGGTATAGATGGTGGTGATGGGTATACAGCATTGTGAGTGTACCTGATGCCACTGAATTGGACATTTCACAGATGGTTGAAATGATAACTATTATGTTCATGTCTGCTTAACCAGAATTTGTTTAAACAGTAGAAAGGAGGGGGCACCTGGGAGGCTCGTTACGTTGTGTCCAGTTCTTGATTTCGGCTCAGGTCATGATCTCAGGGTTATGACATCTAGCCCCACATCAGCTCTGTGCTGGGTGTAGAGACTGCTTGAGATTTTCTGTGTGTGTGTGTGTGTGTGTGTAAATAAAAAATAAAATAATAGGAAGGAAACCATAAGTGGTGGTGGGAAGGTTGTCAGGCTGGGTCGGGCTCACTGGCGGTACTTGGGGATCATAAAACCTGTCAGTCTCTGCTTAGACTCACTCCATACACGTATTATAGTTCGTGGTGATGTTGGTGACTGTGCTGGCGTTGGTGTCTGGTGCTTGACGTTGTTGAACGTTGAGTCTAAGAACTGAGTCTCAAGCCTCAGGAAGCATTTCCTCATTTGACTTGTTTGTTTCCCCCCAGAATTCATGAGTTAAAGTCCCAGTCTCCAGCGTGAAGGTGTTTGACGGTGGGGCCTTTGGGAAGTAATTGGGTTACGAGGGTGGAGCCCTCCTGGTGGGATTAGTGCCCTTTTAGGTAAAAAGAGACAGAGACGACGATCCGTCTCCCCGCCATGGAAGGGCGCAGCAAGAAGGTTCTGTTGACAAGCCAGGGTAGCGCGCCTTTACCAGGAACTGAATTGGATGGCACCTTAGTCTGCAAGACTGTGAGGGGTAAATTCTTGTCACAGCCCCCAGTCTGTGGTATTTTGTTAGGGCAGCCTGAGCTAAGACAGCTTCGCCCACTAGAATAAAAGTTCCCTGAGGGCAGAGACTTTGTTTTGTTTCTGGGGCCTTGGCACAGTGCCAGGCGAGGAGTCCCTCGGTTAATAGGTGTTGAACTGCAGGGAGTGTGAGCTAGCCTGTGATCCCTTTTTTTCTTTCTTTCTTTCTTTCTTTTTTTTTTTTTAAAGATTTTATTTATTTGACAGAAAGAGAGATCACAAGTAGAGTGAGAGAGAGGAGGAGGCAGGCTCCCTGCCTAGCAGAGAGCCTGATGTGGGACTTGATCCCAGAACCCTGAGATTAGGACCTGAGCTGAAGGCAGAGGCTTAACCCACTGAGCCACCCAGGCAGCCCCCCCTTTTTCTTTCTTTTTAAAGATTTTATTCATTTATTTGACAGAGATGCAGTGAGAGAGGGAACACAAGCAGGGGGGAGTGGGAGAGGGAGCAGCAGGCTTCCTGCAGAGCAGGGGGCCTCATTCGGGGCTCGATCCCAGCATCTTGGGATCATGACTGAGCCGAAGGCAGCCGGTGGCGCCCCTGGTCTGTGAGTCGGTAATCCCGGAATGTGTCCCAGTTTACTGGAGACGCGGCTCTCATCACAGCTTCCTCGCAGAGGCAGGGGCCCTCCGCCTTGCTTCCATTCTTCCGTCGGAAGTACCCAAAGTCAGGGCGGAAAAACAGCTCCCCGCCCGCCCGAGCATTTCTGGAGCACCTGGAAGGCGACGTGGTGGTAGTTGCTCCTCAGGGGAAGGCTGGAGGGTGAGGGGATCACCGCAGCCCCGAGAGAAAACCTGGTTACAGTGCAGAGTCCTGGCCTTGTCACAAACGCTAACCACATTTGTCACAAACGATAACCACGTTTCCTGCCCTTCGTGAATGATCTGCTGTGTTTCCTTGGGCTGTGTCGTCTGTACGGAGGTTACCGGGATGTAGAGATCATTCTGGCTCGGAACTGAAGGCCGCTGGGCTTGACAGCGAAGGACCTGGGGCCGGGAGGAAGGCTTCCTGTGTTCACGAGGCCCCTGGCTGACTAGTTATTAGCCCAGAGCGAGCTGCACCGCCTGTCTGGGCCTCTGTTTTCTCCCGCGCAGGGTGGACTTGCGAGTTTGCCACCTCTCGGGCGCTGTGCGCGGTAATGAAAACCGCCTGCCCAGTAACCATTCAGTGCGATGCTGCTGCCCTCTGATTCCTGGCAGTGACGTGTAACGTTTTCCAGAATGAGGGGGCGGTCCTGGATGGCTCAGTTGGTGGAGCGGGCGACTCTTGATCTCAGGGTCAGCCCTACAGTGGGTGTAGGAGATGACTTAAAATAAATTTTTTGAAAAATAAATGAGTGGTGGGAGGAGAGACATTTATAATTTAAAAGTATCATAAGCCCGGGGCACCTGGGTAGCTCAGTGGGTTAAGCCTCTGCCTTCAGCTCAGGTCATGGTCTCAGAGCCCTGGGTCTCAGAGGTCTCAGAGCCCATCGGACGCTCTGCTCAGCAGGGAGCCTGCTTCCCCCTCTCTCCCTGCCTCTCCGCCTACTTGTGATCTCTGTCTGTCCAATAAATAAAATATTTAAAAAAGAAAAAGTATCCTGTTCTTTGTTTTTCATCTGCGTGATTGAACATAATGACCACTTGAATCAAATGAACCTACATTCTGCCCTTTTTAAAAAAAAAAGATTTATTGGGGCGCCTGGGTGGCTCAGTGGGTTAAGCCGCTGCCTTCGGCTTGGGTCATGGTCTCGGAGTCCTGGGATCGAGCCCCACATCAGGCTCTCTGCTCAGTGGGGAGCCTGCTTCCTCCTCTCTCTCTGCCTGCCTCTGCCTGCTTGTGATCTCTGTCAAATTAAAAAAAAAAATTTTTTTTTTTATTTATTTACTTGGCGGGGTTGAGCGCGGAGCCCGACACGGGGCTCAGTCTCACAACCCCGAGACCTGAGCTGAAACTAGGAGTCAGAGGCTTAACTGACTGTGCCACCCAGACACCCCAACATTTTGTCTTTAACTTGCCGTTGTACCCTGATGTCAGAGAACCTGATGATAAGCAGCTAGACATCATTTTTTGTGATGTCCCTTGTAGGGTTTGGTTTGGTTGGTTTTGGTCTTGTGTTTTGTTTTTGTCTTAAGAATTATTTGAGGGAGAGAGAGCGTGTGCACATGGGGGCAGAGGTGGAGGGGGAGAGAGCATGTCCAGCAGACTCCGCGCTCAGCACGGAGCCCCATGCAGGGTTTGATACCCTCAGATCATGGCCTGAGACGAAATCAAGAGTCAAATGCTTAACTGACTGAGCCACCCAGACGCCCCTTTACTCTTGGTTTTTTTTTTTTTGTTTTGTTTTGTTTTTTTTTTTTAAACACTGGTGGAAGGGTGAGAATTGAACAAGCCAATTTTCACTTCAGAAAGTCCTGTTTGTTCCTGCCCTTTGTGAAACATTTTCCTGGAGAAGCAGGACATTTCAGTCAGCAGGGAACACTTTGGAGCGTCTTTATTTTCTGCTTTCAGCACTGCATAGTTGTAGACCAACCAGTTTGGGCCTCTGGGCACTCGACCCCAGCGTAAGAGGCAGGGCCACCCAAAATTCAGCACAGCATGATTTAGTTTGTCGGTGTCGTGATCAAGACTTAATGTAGGAATTCAAGGAAAAGGTAAGAAGCTGAGGCCAGAGCAGCAGAGTCAACAAGCCCTGGGAGGAGCACGGCCTGGTTGTGTTGTGGAGGGCTCCTGCCTAGGAGAAATGGAAGGCCGGGCTAGCCGTGTAAACGGGACCCGGGCACAGGGGGCCCAGGAGGCCCAGGAGGCCCAGGAGGCCAAGTGTAATTTACACTTCTGAAGGGTTCGTAGGAGGTGGAAATATATCAGCTGCATTTTCTGTATCAGTTGGTCCTTTATAGCGTCATTACGGCAGAGAACAGAATGGGGAAGGTAAGTTAAGAAATTACGTTAGTCGTTGAGGTATGAGATACTAAGAGCTAACTTGATGGCAGTGGGACAAAGGGCGAAGACGTTCTGAAAACCAATAGGATTTGGTGTTTGGGGTGTAGGAGATTAATTACGGGGATCCATATCCCTTTTTTTTTTAGCCTGTTGGATTTGTGACAGTAGCCGTACAAGTAGAGATGTCCTGCATTCCTTGAACACGCGTCTGTTGAGGGCCAGCTCTGTGCGGACTGCACCAGGCTCTGGGGATACCTGGGGATCAAAACTGACAAGCACTCCTGTCCTCGTGGCACGTACTGTCTAGTGGGAGAGGCCAACGAAAATCACATTGCTGTGATTGTAACTTGCCTGCGTACGAGTCATGGGATCAGCATGAAGAGCTGAAAAGACCACAGAGCGGGATGGAAGAGTGAGGGGAGAGCCGCGAGAGGAAGGGCTGCAGGGCAAGGCAGGAGGCTGGCTGCAGGGCGGAGGCTGGGGCATCAGACTCTAGTCCGCGCCGCTGTGTTGCTGGCTAACAGAAAATGTGTAGGGTGGACAGAAAACAGAACTCTGAGGAGTGGTGGGAGGAGAAGCAAGGAAGCTTGCCAAGGAGCCCGTTCAAAAAGTGGGAGCAGAACCAGGCAAGTGACCGCCGAGTCAGGAGTGGGGAACATTTCCGCCAGGCTGAGGAGCACGAGTGCAAAGGTCTGCTGGGTTTGGCATCGCAGATATTGGTGACCTTGAAGCAGAAACAGGATTTCAGGAGACTGAGGAGAGAGACTGGGTGGTTAAGAAGTTGGGTTAGCAGCTCTAAATCATCTGCTCCCAAAGCTGCTAATGAAAGCACATTTCATAGTTTTTGAATGTATTTGCCCACATACACATTTTCCTCCACTAAAATAATCTTATGGTGTGTTTCAGATGAAAAAAAAGATATTGACCATGAGACAGTGGTTGAAGAGCAGATCATTGGAGAGAACTCCCCTCCTGATTATTCAGAGTATATGACAGGGAAGAAGCTTCCTCCTGGAGGGATACCTGGCATTGACCTCTCAGACCCCAAACAACTGGCAGAATTCGCTAGGTAAGCCCTCAGAACTTTCCTTTCTTTCTAATTATAGAAAGTACTTGAGAGCCGGCAGCTATGTTCCTTGTGCATGAGTTACCATGGTAGCTGGTGGTCTTGCTCTGGGGAAACTTGGGAAAACAAAAGCAGTTCGTTTTGTTTGTGGGGGTAACTCTGCTAGTGATGTGCGTGGCCCCATTTTAGATCCTGGCAGACAGTGAGGTGAGGCAAATGCTTCTTAATTCCGTAGCTCATAATTGCTTGTGAATACATAAAATTGCACAGAGATTGATTGGAAATGGGGGTCCTCACACCAGCTGGACGCCTTGTGAGCTGGAGCAAGCCGCGGGGGCCTGGCTCGGTGCCGGGTGGGCAGAGCTGACCGTGAAGGAGTCCTCAGATCCTTTTCCAGCGTGTCATCACTTACGCTCCTGGGCTTTGGCTCACTGAAGCGGGCATGACAGGAAGAGATCAAATATTTATGGTGGAGGCCCCTGTGACCGACCAAGGTGGGCAGTCGGGAAGGTCCAGAGGCTTGTTTGCCTGAGGCAGGCAGGGCTCCCGCGGAAGCCTCTCTCCCCTTTTGTAGTATTTATTCCCCAGCACTGTTGGGCAGTTTCTGTGAGGACGTGAGAACACGCTCAGAGACTGTTTTCAATAAAATGTGAAATGAACTCATCAGCTCTGGGGCAGACGGATGAGTTTGCCCACCCCCACCCCCCCCCCCCCCCCCCCCACCCCTCCAGGTTGCACAGAGCCTGGAATAGCCAGGACATTTAGGCAAGGGCAGGATGAGGAAGAGAGACCTCTTTGTGATCCCACCCATCTAGAAACAGAGCAGGGGCGCCCTTGTCTGTCTTTGTCTTGCGAGCAGAGTGGAGTAGATAAGAGCTGGAGGCCCTGGAGTGTGCCCTGCCAAAAAAGAAAAACAAGGTGGGTGACTTCCTGCCATTTGGAGCCTCAGTTTCTCCAAGTGTCAGAGTCAGGGGTATTATAACAAAGGGGTTTGTGTCCTCTTCTCCTATCCTGTGAAACTGCGGCCATAGGGAAACTACACCTGAATTTATTTCTGATTGACCACGGCTGAACAAAAAATGTTAAGGCTTCTGTCCTTTTGTTCATGACATTGTGTCTCCCAGCTTTTGTTGGCTTTCATATTTTAAGTACGGGTATGCTATGTAACTCCATGATCCCCCCCCCCCCCGCAACCCCCGTACAAATAAAAACGGAATCTGTAGATAGAATCAGCAGTGAGGTTAGAGTTTTGGGGCAGATTGAGTCGAATTGCATGCCAGTGTTTAGTATTGTCGTGTGTTTTTAAAGTTAGTCATCTCTTGTTAATGTCTTTGGAGTTTATCGAGGGTAGAGGCTGCAGTCCCCATGGATAGAGCTGTGGAAGGCAGGAGTCAAGGAAAGCCTTGTAGAGGGGATGGCGTCTGACCTGAGCCCTGAAAAACACTGAGGTGGGGGGATTAGGGGGTGTCCATGGTGGGCCTAATGCTAGTGTGGCGTGAGCACAGTGGAAAGGGAGATGCTCCACACCCATTTGGTGTGCGCTCCGAGAAGAATAAGTAGGTTTGGCTGGGAATTTGGATGCCTGCCTATAGGAAGATAGTTGAAGTGTAAGAGATCACCGAGTTCTCTGAATACTGGCCCCACATCTGTGGATGTTTCTAGTGCGCGACGGACAGCCGCCGGAGGGTGCGAACAGTCGAGCGAGGCTCTGCGGTCAGGTTGATGTGGAGGGAATAATATGTCTGCTCTCTCCAGGCTGGGTCGGCGCAGGCACAGACAGCGAGTGCGAGAGGTCCTGAAGGCCTGAGCCGGGATTGCAGTGGCCAGACAGATAGAATAAATGAGATCAGGGTGTCAGGAGATGGTGGAAGAGATGGAGAACCACCCCAGCTGTGTGTCTCCAGGAGGGGGAATTAGAATGGAAGCTCAGTGCCTTGCGAAGCTTCAACTGGCGTGAGATTGGAAGAGGGTTGCTGGTTTGGGGCTCAGGGTGGACATTGTTGGGTTTTAGGTGTTAGTCATCCCTGTTGGACTTGGAGGTGTCAGGAGGTAAGTCAGGGCTAACTCATCTGCACTGTGGCTGTGGCTGAGAGCGGCGTGGCCGTCCATGGTGTGGAGACGGCGGTTTCGGAGAGGACAGTCTGGGGATGACCCTGCGATCGGCAGCTGAGGGAACCAGCAGCAGGACACAGGGCTCATTCAGACAAACCGCGGTGCCTTAGGGAAGTGCAGACGGTATCACAGAAGCCAAGGGCATGCTCAGAAGGTCCAGGAGAGGGACGGGGCCCATTTCTCTGAGTTACTGCTGCGGAATGATTTCAGTGTAGGAGCCGAGGGCTGGGGCGGGATTTCGCAGAGAGCAGGAACCTGGGGGTAGTGAGCAGACGTGACTAGGTGTGGTGACCCTTGGCGTTGTTTACCCTCACTGCTGAATTGGGGCAGCTGATCTGAAAGCTTGTCCCCAGTTTCCTGAATAGAAGATCTGGGGTTTCAGCCCTGCACTCGGGAGGTGCGTGTCACTGTTGGCAAATAGAAAGAAGCTTCTGCTTGTTTCCCAAGTGGCTTTGCGCCTGCCTCAGGGCTGCCTTCAACCCTACCTGATCTGAATGAGACTTTTCTTGACCTGCAGTATATAATTAGAAGACGGTGGAGCCAGGTTCTGAGAGTTGTAAGGCAGAGTTTCTGTAAACAGCATTCTTGATTGAGCAGAGCTGTCAGTCAAATACAGGGCAGGAAAGTGGCCACTGTAGACACCTAAGGATTCGTTTTATGTCACACTTACCCTGTCTGAGGGGGTTACTGGAGGATATACTTCAGGGAGACGAGGACGCACATCAAAAGGAAGCCTTCCTGAAGAATCTGGTGAACCAGAAAATTAGGAGGGCAGCTCTGCGGCAGGCTGGACACCCATTCAGTTGAGAACAGACAGTCGGTGAGCTGTGGGGCTTTGTTCAGGAGAAGTCCAGTTCATTGAGCAGCGCACAGAATGAGTAAGAAGCCAGAAGGTCTTGGTGGTTTGGGAGAAGAGTTTTGTAAAAAGGAAAAGATAATCAGAAACCCCCTGAAGAGAGAGGCAGTGCTAATAAGCCGTGGCCTAAAAGCGGGCATAAAGTTGATGGTCGTTGAAGTTCAGAGAACTTGTTGGCCTGACTCTGCAAGTCTCTCCTTGGTCCTGAAGCTGCTCTTTTGGACTCAAAGAGCAGGAAACGTGATCCCCGCACCCAATTAGGGTCCACAGTAGGCGATCTCTTTCCATAATCATCTGAATGTAGTGTGTGTGTCTTTTCTGATCATTCTGTAAAGGTTGCCTTTTGTGCACCGAACGGAATGAGATCTCGCTCATCCCGACAGTGTATACAAAGTGGGGGGGGGGGGTTGCTCTCCTGCTCATCTCCGTTATACACCCCCCCCGCCCCCCAATCCTAGAACAGATCACAGAAAACTGTCACGTCTCTAATTGGACAGTGGCGGTGCTGAGAGAGACTGGAGCCTGGAATGGCCTCTCTTGTTAGGTCTTTGCATTTTGAGAATGTGTAGAACCAACCGCTGAAGAGGATTTTCTGGAGTCCCTGGCCGTGGTGACTGGGACTCAAAGCTGAAGACAAGAGAGGCACCAAGTTGCAAATTGTTGTGGGCCAGACCCCGTCTTCTCTTGTAAAGATGCACAGAACCTCCTTCTTCCACCTGTACCCCGTGGCTCAGCTGTCGGCTTGGGGTAGCGTGTTGGCTGCTTTTCCCTCTCCTCCGTGTGCTGGGGTGAGGGGCTTCTGCACTGGGCTTGGAACTAACCAAAGACTGGCTCGGGTTCGTGCCGCACCGAGCCTAGAGAATCGGTTAGGAGTAAGTAAATCAGTTACGGGGCGGGGCACGAGTGTAAGAAGTCCTTGTATTGGGGGGTGACTGTCCTTTTTTAAATACTTCAGAATGTGGCCAGTTCTTGTTCCAGATTAAATGAACAGCCGCTTTGCCTTTTCTGTTACCTGTAGTTAGCCCTTTGGAAACTTCTGATCTGGCCAGATGAGAATTAAAAGTGGTTAGGTCAGCCACAAGTTGTTATTTTTGTTGTCGTCCGCCACCCGCCCTGAGACTTCTCAGGAGCAGCTCGAGGATGAGCCAGGGTAGCGGGGTGGAAGGAATGTGGCGGGGCTGCGCGCTGTCTCCCTGGGACGTACTCGGTCTAGCAGTAGTCTCGTTTGTCAAGGGGCACCGCTCTCCTCGGCACCAGGAAGGAAGGGGAGTTGGCGGTTGCAGAGAGGAGAGCTGGAGCTGGGTTCCGTTGGGGCTTCTGGCCACCCCACCCCCTGTCCCCCAGCGCAGGTCCCCTTGGGGCTTCCAGGCTGCCGGGGACGGGCTTATCCTCATTTGAGAATCTTTGCTTCAAAAATGGTCCATCTCGATGTCTGGGACCTCAAGCTTTAACTTAGATCTCTGATTTCTCCTTGCTGGAAGCGGTGCCAGGAGACTCCTGCAGGCTTCTGGTCCCAGAGTCCAGCCTTTACAGCGCTGCCCGCCCGCACCCCCCCCCCCCCCCCCCCCCGCCCGCAGCGTGCGGAGAGCCAGGGCTAGCAGCAGTGCCGCACAGAGCGCGTGCTCGCTCCCCTCGTCGGCACCTGGCGCCTCCACGCCGCTGCCCAAGGTGCCTTTCTGCTCAGCTTAGGCCGTTTTCCTCTAATCTCGCAGCCCTTTGGTTGGAAACGGTGGCTTGGAGCACTGGAACCTTCTGGGTTGTTAAGTATGATTGGGCCCCCCCCCTTTTTTTTTTTTTAAGGCATGAACTAATTTTTAGCTAGACCCATTTAACCCACAGCTGGGGATAAGAATAGCTGTCATTCCCTGAGAGCTTCACGTACAGGCTGTCTTTGAGTCTTGGCAGGTACAAAGCTGGTAGCATTCCACCTTTTTACAGAGTGAGAAACTGAGGCTGAGAAGTGCAGTGATTTGCTCAAGGTCGTGCAGCTGGTAGGAGTTGGCGTCAAGCCCGCCGCAGTGTCCCTGCTGCCGTCGGTGGCCTCCTGTGTAAAGTATCCAGGAAGAACTCCGATCTTCATTATTCAGAATAGTTTGGGCGGGTTTAAGGGATGTTCCAGGTAGCAGTATATGATTTTAGTCTTTTCAAAAATGACTTTTTTAGGATTTCAAATACTTCTTTTTATTTTGTAGGTTATATATCAGTTGGTGCCACAAAGATTTTAATTTTAGTCTTTACTCACCAAAAAAAACCCCCCACTTTGAATCTAGTTTTTGGAAAATGACCTTTTCAGTGTTTGCCTTCGATTATATAAAGGCACCAACACACACTGCCTCGTTTGCCACTCTGTGGTGAGGAAGGCGGATCTGCCAAGGAGCTTGAGTAGCTGCAATTAAACCTTTCACTTCCTTCTTGCGTCCAGGGGTGTTTGCCCAAATACATTTTAAACTTTCATTCTAAAATCAATTATATTGCTATGTGCTGGCCCCATACTTTGCAGATGACATTTAAAAAAAATACCACTTAATGGTAATATTTAAGAAATCGAGAGTTTGGTTCACGGTACTTGGGACCATGACCTTTAATTTTGTGTATGTTTGAAAATTTCCGTGATAAAAAGTTTTTAAAAATCAAGTTCCTGGGAATAAATTTAAGAAAATGTGGGGGTGGGGAGTAGGCTGGCCACATCTGTCCCGCGGCAGCAGCTGCCTCACTGACAGGGACCCCGCATTGGAGCCCCAGATGGGTGGGGCAGGAAGTAGTTGTCTTTGCGACTTACCTGTCAACCCAGTGGGCATTTCAAAAAGTTGGTGTATTAACATAATTTTCAAACAATAAAATTCACCCTCTTTTAGGTGAGTACCACTCTTGTGAATTTGGACAGACACGATCATGTAGCCGTGTCCGCTGCCAAGAGAGAGAGCACGTCAGTGTGATCATCAAAAGAGGAAATGTTATTCATTGGGAAGACGGAAGCCTGGCTCTTAATAATACCCTTTTTTCTTACTAATACTTGATTGAAGTAGAACCCGTTCATGTGGGTCGCTGTTGTTTTCCAAACTCTGATGTAACCTCCAGGTGGCGCAGTGGCACCAGATTTTTGTCTTAAGCTCCGTGAGCTCAGAGCAGCTCCAGGGTTTACGGGTGTTTAAGATAACAGGCAAGTTCAAGGCCCTGTATGCAGTAGGCATTTAGAAAACACTTGCTTACTGATGGGGTAATCCCCCAAGTAGAAGAAAGAATGAGTGTTTGCCGGCTTGGAAAGGGGGCAGATAGCAACCTGGAAATATTCTCAGAATCTTGAACAGACTCCCCTTAGCGGTAAGTCCGGCCACACACAAATTGGTTCAGCCGCGCCCTGCCAGGCTTGGAGAGTTTAACTAGACGACTTTGTCAGCTCAGGTCATCCTTTTCCCAGCTCAAGAGTGAAGAAGGACTTTGCGCTAGGGCCTTTGCTAACTTAAAGATGACTGCAGAAATCTTTTGTGATGAGAGAGTGCTGGTAAGTTAGCTCTTACTGGTAAGGCATTGCTGACCTCGTGGCTCATTGGCGAACTGCAGCCTCACGTAGGACAGTGAGGGGACAGGCAGCGGGACAGGAGGAACATCTGTCTCGGAGATGTAAATCTGTGTTTGTAGTCTCTCTAGGAACTCTTAATCTCTCACCCCTCTACCACACACAGATCTGTAGGGAGTATTTGGAGAGAAAGTTTTGACAAAAGACCAAAGGTTGGTTCAGTGGAAATAGCAGGTAGGTAAGCTACCCAGTCAGAAAGCTCCCTGGGCAGTGAGGCTACACAGGGCTCTGCTGCCCACGCGATCAGGATCCTGTTACACCCCCGTCCCAAAGCAGGGTCAGAAATCTGTTGTGTGGGGTTTTGTTTTTTTTTTTTTTTTTTATTTTTTTTTGGAAAGCAGTAACCTCCCTCCTACCCCCACCATCAAAAGTAGTATAGCATGATGAAATTCAGCAGTGGGGAAGGGCATGGGGTGTTCCCACCTGTCCACCAGTCCCTGGGGGCTCCTCCCCAAAACACCAACACCAAGTTCATTTACTATGTTTTTTTCTGGAGATAATGTATATAAATGATCTTCTGTTTACAAGGACTCTTCTGTACCCTTTTAAAAAATTATCTCTCAAAGATAACATCTGTCAGTATGAAACGAACCCTCCCTCCTTTTTTTTTTTTTTTTAAAGCAGTTTTGTAGGATCTGTGTTTAAGACCCTCCCCCATCTGCTGCTCCCTTTTCACAAGGTGTCTTTGTTATCACAGCAGCTGCTCGTGGACACCTTGCTCTGCTCCCACTAAGAGACTCCTCTGTGGTTTGGGCTGGTGGTCTTGTGTTATTTAAAGGGCTTAGAGGAAAGAGCAGATACACGAAGCTCGCAGACCTCAGTTCCGGTCTGAGCTGCCCCATCTCGCTCCCTGCGAGACCATGGCTGCGACTCGGGCTTTGGGAGCACCAGCACCCACATCTGTGAGCCGGGGCGGGTGCGCTCCAGTCACGGGCACTCAGCAAATGTGGTCGGTCGCATCCCTTCCTTCCTGGACACAAACTGTAACCGTAGATGTTTGTATCTGTAAGGAGAACATTTTAGGGACTATATGATTGATGCCAGATGAGTCTACCCACTCCTACAAATCTCTCTTTCTCTCTCTTTTCTTTTTTTTTTTTTTTTTTTTTTCTTTTTGGTAAGAATGAAGCCAAGAAAAATTAAAGAAGATGACGCTCCAAGAACAATAGCTTGTCCTCATAAAGTAAGTAATGCTAGGGGAGTGCTCGCTAGACGCCGATGAAGATGTAGAGAGCCCATAATCAATCTGCACTGTTACTTCCATCGAATAATTAAATGAGGAACTATAATCTTTGTTTTTGAAATTCAAGAGGCTATATATGTGATGTAAGTTTTGTTCAGTAAAGGCCACTTAAATTTGAATACTGTAAAATGGGGCTGCTGTAGGGCGCCAGTGTTTTTGCTCTTACTGTATATCGAAAACACAATGTTAGGGTTTTATTTCTTCTTTTTGGATGATGAACAAGTCAGTCTTAAGACATTGGGTTTTGTCTCACCCGTGGACCTTTGTGGGGCTCTAAACTATGAAAATTTGGAAAGTATTTGGATGCTGCTAAAGTAAGCCTCATAAAACTACATTCCCTTCACGATTTTCTTCATTTGCCCTGTTAACTCCGTGTTACTTACAGGGGTGCCTAATTGTTTTCAAATGCGGTCAGTCTTTCGAAGAAAACGATCACCTAAAAAGTACTTGGAATTTTTGGTTGGGTCTGTTTCACACTTAATTGGATGGATATAAAACTAACAGAAAAAGAAGTATCACGTAGGTGGGCAGAGAGTTTTCATGGGATAAAGAATTTTTGAAAATCAGTAATTGAGGAAGGATGAGTTTTCATTTGGCGATGTCCGTCGAATGACGGTTCTTTGTGTGGTTTTTCGACACGCTTAGTGTAGCGATTTTGAGTTATAAAATGAGTTCCTCTGGGGGCCAACACGTAAAGAAGCATTTGAAAACAGTTAGGCCCTAAGTGCCTGTGCTCCTTCTAGCTTCTCCTTGTACTTCCAGATTACATTTTTAAAAGAATTCCATTTGCTAAATGGAAACACATCCTGGGGGTCAAGGTGCCAAAGCCGCAGCTTCCCCCTCCCTCGTGCCTGTGAAACTCTCCTCCTCTTGTGCTGTCCGCTCGTCCCCCACCCGCTCCTCCCTGGACAACAGCTGCAGAGGAAATTGGGAAGGCCGTGCCTGTCCCGAGAGCCCCACGCCCGTCCAACCCTCTCCCGCTCCAGTGTCCATGTGCTGCTGCTTTTCCTAGTGTCTCACAAAATCAGTTTCTTCTGTAGTTGCCATTCCTTGGAGACCCTCTTCTTTCTCTGTCAAGGGGAAAGAGGCAAAGAAAGAAGAGGGAATAGTATGCGATGGAGAGTGACAGCCCACTCTTGTGGCACAGAATATGGGGCCCACCAAAGGCGGTGGTGGACTGCTGTCATTTCAGCCCCGTTGTTTGCCAGGGCTTCTGGTACTTGGTCTGGGGACAGAGTTGGCTGAGGCAGCTGTGGTGTGGCTGGAAGCCAGGCTGCTGGGTTCTAGTCCCAGCTCGGCTCCTCTGAGCAGTGTGACCTTGGGCAAGTCTACTTAAAGACATCTCTGAGCCTCAGTTTCCTGGTCTGTAACACAAGGGCTTGCATTTAACGGGAAGGTCTTTTCCAGCTGTCTGGGTTTTGTCTTAAGTCATTTAATATTTCTACTGTGCTGCTGAGTAATGGAAGTGGGGGTCAGGGGTGGTTTCGTTCTTGGGTCGGTGAAGGCTGTTTTCCGTGGTTGGGTCCTTCGCGTAACAGTTCGCAGTGCGAACCGCTGAGCTGCTCTCTCTGTCCGAAGGGCTGCACGAAGATGTTCAGGGACAACTCTGCCATGCGGAAGCACCTGCACACCCACGGCCCCCGAGTCCACGTCTGTGCAGAGTGTGGCAAAGCTTTTGTTGAGAGCTCGAAACTAAAACGACACCAACTGGTTCATACTGGAGAGAAACCCTTTCAGGTAGAGCTGGTCCCTTCCCCCTCCCCACACAGCTGGCAAGTGGAGGCGGGGCTGCGGGCCCTGGGGAGACGGACACCCGGAGACCCCAGGGGGGCCCTCGGCGCTCCTTAAGGGAGGAACCGAAGCGGTGTCCCGTTGGAGGGCCCGGAAGGGCTGCCCTGGCGCTTGCCTTTCTGGTGTGCAGCCGCTCTGGTCCTGGAGGGGGGCACAGGGTGTATCGGGGTGTCAAGGGGGTGTACTTCATATCAGCAGAAAAACTGGATTGCTCAAGAGCAAGCCTGAAACTGCATTTCCAGTGCATTCACTGTGGGGTGGAAGCAGTTTGTCTTCCATAGTTGATGGAAGGCACCGGATCACTCATTGACGGGGAGTCCCACAGCCGTACTGTGGGGAGTCAGCGCAGTGACCTTCCTCTTGTTTTAGAAACCGTCACCGCGGACGGACGGGCGGGGCAGCTCCCGTGTCACAGGCTCTTTCGGCTACTTGACACCAGAAACCTTCCTGATCTGCTGTATTTTATTACCGTGGAGCACCGGCACAGTGCTGAGACCTTAACCTGAGCCGGGAAGGTTCTGGGTGCTTGTTTTAGCAAGCGCTTCTCTTACCCCGTATTTCAGCAGTGAGGGCTGCGCCTGGGTTTCGGAGAGATCCCGCGTGCAGAGTTAGAGCTCCGCACCCGCTTGTCCTGGGGTGGGACTGGCGCGTGTGCCCGGAGCCGGGGGCACGAGGTGCGCGGCGAGCCAGGCCGGCTGTTCTCCGGCGCCCGCTGCCCGCCCTCTCGGCTCGGTCACGGTCGCTGAGTTGGGTTGTCTCTGTCTCTCCTCGACAGTGCACATTCGAAGGCTGCGGGAAACGCTTTTCACTGGACTTCAATTTGCGCACGCACGTGCGAATCCATACCGGAGACAGGCCCTATGTGTGCCCCTTCGACGGCTGTAATAAGAAGTTTGCGCAGTCAACTAACCTGAAATCTCACATCTTAACACACGCTAAGGCCAAAAACAACCAGTGAGAAGAAGACGGAGAAGACCCTTCTCGACCCCGGGGAGCATCTTCCAGGAGTGTGATTGGGAATAAATATGCCTCTCCTTTGTATATTGTTTCTAGGAAAGAATTTTAAAAAATGAATCCTACACACCTAAGGGACATGTTTTGATAAAGTAGTAAAAATTAAAAAAAAAAAACTTTAATAAGATGACATTGCTAAGATGCTCTATCTTGCTCTGTAATCTCGTTTCAAAAACACGGTGTTTTTGTAAAGTGTGGTCCCAACAGGAGGACAGTTCATGAACTTCGCATCAAAAGACAATTCTTTATACAACAGTGCTAAAAATGGGACTTCTTTTCACATTCTTATAAATATGAAGCTCACCTGTTGCTTACAATTTTTTTAATTTTGTATTTTCCAAGTGTGCATATTGTACACTTTTTGGGGATATGCTTAGTAATGCTATGTGTGATTTTTCTGGAGGTTGATAACTTTGCTTGCAGTAGATTTTCTTTAAAAGAATGGGCAGTTACATGCATACTTCAAAAGTATTTTCCTGTAAAAAAAAGTTATATAGGTTTTGTTTGCTATCTTAATTTTGGTTGTATTCTTTGATGTTAACACATTTTGTATAATTGTATCGTATAGCTGTATTGAATCATGTAGTATCAAATATTAGATGTGATTTAATAGTGTTAATCAATTTAAACCCATTTTAGTCACTTTTTTTTTTTCCGAAAAATACTGCCAGATGCTGATGTTCAGTGTAATTTCTTTGCCTGTTCAGTTACAGAAAGTGGTGCTCAGCTGTAGAATGTATTGTACCTTTTACCACCTGATGTGTACACCCCATGTAACAGAAAAGGGCAACAATAAAACAGCAATCCTACAGAAAGAATACGGCAGAAAAAGATCTGTAAGCACAGTCTTATTTCCTTTTGTTGTCCAGCAGAATTATAATTCTTGAGCCTCCCAGAAATTGGAAGCTAAATAAAGCAACTCAAGTTTCCTTTATTTTGCACTCAACGACAGTGACTTGTGGTGGCAGCGGTGTGTGGAGGTTGCAGGACTTCCCACGCGTGCTGAGTTCTGGGAGAGAGTAGGTGACAGGCACCCCGAGTTAAGGAACTACCTCAGAGTACCCCAAACCGGGCCCCGTTGGTGGTAGGATTTTGATTTTAGCCTCCCCACCCCCCTCCGACCCCCAGCAAGAGAGTGACTGGAGCAGTTGCGCCCCGGCCCGTGGGCGTGCGCTCAAGGTAAGCGGTCCCCGGGACGGGGCGCGAGCAGAGGGGAGACCCGAGGGCACCTGCCGGCGCGGACTGCCTTCAGGGCGGCCCCAGCAGGTCCTTGGCTGGTCTGGCGGGAAGCACTTCGGGTTCTTGGCTGTCCTAGGAGAGCCTTGGTTCCTCCGTCCAGCGAAGTCTCTCAGGGCGGGCCCAGGTGGCAGTTGTGCGCCGGTGGCTTCCTTTCCCGGCTTCTCCCCGGCCACCGAGCGCAGGCCGGCAGGGTGATTGGATGGTGAATACCGTACTCAGTGAGTACTTTACCTCTCACGTTGTGACCTCCTAAGCGTCCGATTATAATTTTTGCATTTTACTTCGAGTCGAGAATGACTCGCGAGACTATTTTATAAACTGCCATGATACAGCAAAAATCACATTTATTCCAAACGCAAACATGCCGTGTGTGCCGCACACTTGACTCCGCGAGGTCACTGGCGAGCTGGCTGCGGTGTGAGGTCTGCGTACCAGATGTCCAGGACACCCGTCAGGTCAGAATCGCGGCCCTCCCTGTCTTACAGTTTCTCCATCAGTTGGTGACCTAGTAACAGTGACCCTGGGGCTCTCCAGAATTTTGAAGTGCCTTCTGAATCCTAAATGACGAATTTAACTCGAGACACTTTCTCTCACTCATTCAGAATCTGGTACCCCTTGGGTAGTTTGATGGAACTGAGTTAATCAGAAGACCCCCGCTGTTCTCGGGATAAGCCCGGCTTTGCTGTATCTGGCAGTCAGGAGACAGGTAAGCCGGTGGCGGAGGTCCCCTTCGAAGCTGCGTGCCCCAGTGCCAACATGAGGTTCTCTGAGCAGACCTGGGGCTGAGGCCTCCACCGAGGCCCGTGGTGTAAGCGCCCCCACGCCCCCTCTCCACCATCAGGGGAGCAGTCTTGGGGCGGTGGCCGCATTAGCAGTCCGGCGCCACGCCGTCCTCGCCCAGCACTGCCACATGGGAGCCTGGGCCCGGCGCTGTCTCCAGGACTCCCGCCCTGGGGCCCACGGCCAGGCCAGCTTGGCCGTGGGGAGGTGTCACCAGGAGCCCCCACCCTGAGCCACGCTGAGACCTACAGAGAAGCCAGGCTCCCGTGCGAGCAAGGTCCCCCCTTCCTCTGTGCCTTGATCCCTTGGGGGATGCCCCGGTCATCTCTTCCAGCCCTTCTGTCTCTGAGGGGAATAGCCATCGCTCCCCCGGCCCCTTTGTCTGTGTGTCTTTCTCTCACGGTCTGCAGAGTTCATCTCTGACAGGAGTTGAAGTGGGGGTTTGAAGGCGGTGGCGGGGCGCTCTCAGTTCCCGTTAGTGTAGGAAGCTCCTCGGGGAGAGGCAGTGGAAGGAGAGCCATTGTCCTCGCTGGCTGTAACCGAAGCCCGTCGTGCTTGTGGTTAGAATTTATAATTTTGCTAAAGATGTAATTTACTGCAGTTTGAAGTGGTCTAACAGTGAGTCCCTTGTCTGGAGAATTAACCGGATTTGTAAGTAATACTGATAGACATATTTTCTTACACCTGAACTGAAATAAATGCATGTTTCTAGCATATGTAATATAAAAGCTCCAGAGGATAAGTTTACATTTAACAAGATGTTGTTTTCTATTTTTGGATTTCTTATGATTTTCCCCCCTTTTTTGGTAGCGGGGATTTAGGGGGAAGCATAATATTTGTATAAAGAACTGTCACCCCAGAGTGACATTTATTTTCCAAGGTGACATTGAACTCACGCTGTTGGTTTCATATGGTGTTTGTGTGCTGTGCCTAGATTCGAGGCCTGAGGATTTGAGGAAAATCAAGACTTTTCCCCCCTGTTTGGTTTTCACGTGCGGGTTCTTTTAAATGTCACTTACTTTGCTGAATTTGTGTCAGGCGAGGCCCTTTGACAGAATAGAATCTCGGTGCCCGCCACTGTTGCCAAGCAGCGTTCTAGATGGTTTCTTCACAGGTAGAGTCACTTCCGTTCAGCAAGAACCCAGAGACCCCTCGGGCCGCCCGAGTGGTCGCCGCAGTGCATCGGATGGGGGTGGGGGGCTTGCTGCCGCCCCCGCCCCGCCCAGCCAAACCTGGCCGTCCTCGCGCACCTCACAGTGTGTGTCCGTGGCGCCGGGACACCTGGCCGCCCCCGAGTTGCTGAGTGGGAGACGACCACCCGCGCCGCAGGTAGAGAGAATTGATGGCTCCTTGTCTGACTCCTTTGTGGCCTGGGATTGGCAGGGCTCAGGAAAGCCGTGTTTCGAATCTTGGATTCCTGAAGTTCCTTCTGTTTTCTGGACATCTTGACCACCAGCAAGAGCGAGGATCCCGAGAGGTCAGTATAGCGGGGGAGCGGAAAGCTGCTGACAGGCGTCCCTCCGCGCGCCGGTCCACCCAGAGGCTTCCTCCTTGGCTGCTCCGCTGGCCTGTGGCAGCCGGCCGCCCGCCCGTTGTCGAATGGCCTCAGACCCGGACGCTTGTCTGACGTGGTAGCCCGTGTCCCAGCTCCCGTTGGCATTAGTGGAAGTCCAGCAGGCCATGGCCGGTGGGTGCCACCCGGACTCCAAGCTCTGCTTCCTTGCAGCTCCTGTCATGCATGCCGTGGCCGGCACTTGGACTTGCCAGAAGGTCCTTCAGAATCCCTCTCACGTGCGCAGACGCAGTTGAATGTCTGGCTAGGTCTCCTGCGCCCGCGCTTACTGGCCTTGGCCAGCTTGGTTACTGCCCATGTTGGGCTCAGGTTCCCTGGTTGCGTGAAGTCAGTGTGAGTGCAGGCCCGTTAGAGCAGCGGCATCGGGCTTCTAGAAGGAGGCTGGCCCCTGCACAAGTCGGGTATCCCTGGCTGGAAGGCTACTGGTGTCCTCTCCTGGGCGGAGCGGTCAGCAGGGTGCTGGAGGAGACGTTTAAGCTGGGACCCTGTGGAGATGTGGGAGGGGTGGGTGGCCTACTGTCGACGCACCTTCTCCATTCCCCTTATCAACACGGGAAGGGAATGCTGACGGTGAACATGGCTGTTAGTGTAGGGCAGCAGGCGAATCTCGCTCACCGCGGGCCGGTCACCCTGCTTTGCCATTTCTGACCAGCGTCCTGGGAGTCTGCCGTGGGCCAGTGTGTGGTGGTGCCACGTTCTTCTGAGTCCCAGTGATTTTCCACCAAGTGGCAAGTTGGATCCAATTGCTTTTCCTCCAGGACATTCAGACGCCATAAGAAACAGCGTCGGGATGTGGTGGGGAAGGGGCGGCTGCCATGCTGTGTTCTGTCGGCCGCACAGTGTCCGCACACAGAGCAGAGGGGAGAGGGCATCAGTACCAAACAGAATAACCTTTTTCTACAACATCCGTAACTGTTGTGAGGCTCTGTGATCTGCAGATGGTGATTGGTCAAGCCATTTTCATAGAACAATTCTGTTTTTATTCACTTTCTGGTAACTTCTGTAGGCCCTGACTCAAGGACTTAGCATTGTGTCTCATGTACATCTTTTCTTAAATGTTCTTTGCCATTTCTGGAATTGTCGTCCTTGGTTTTTCCTTAGCTCATAGGTCATAGATGCAGAAATATTATAGTATTTAAGGCATCAAGCATCAGATGGCTTTGCATCCAGAGAAACACTTACCGATAACTCCGTTTGAAGCACCACGCATGTGTAACATGGCTCTATAAAATACAATAAATGCATAATGTTGTGAAGCTTTCTAACGCGTGTGGTTCTTGTTTGTCCCTCCGTCCTCCGAGCCTCCTGCGGAGCCTGGTAACAGCCTGGCGGCAGGCTCCTGCCAGGCCCGATGGCTACCCGGACCTCCTGGGACAGCCCCTCATGGCTTCCCTTCTGGCGCAGGAATGGAAACTGACACGCCTCCACTCACAGCAGCCAGAAAGGCGTCCTTCATCTCTCAGCTCCAAGATGGGCTAGCAGGCCAGAGTTTCAATGAGAACCTCACCCACTTTTCGGAAGGCCCAGCCCAAAGAAATGGTCACGCACTGGGGCCCACGACCCCCAGTGTTAGTTCTGGGAGCTCTGGCACCAGAAAGAACTTACTAATGGGGATAGGCTTAGAAACTGGACTAACTATACCGAGAGCTCGTGAGGATTTGGCCGAAAGGCAGATGAAGAGAGGGGCCTTGCTCTCCTCTCCCCTGGCTGGAGCCCTGGTGTTTGAAGTATCGCACCCGGGGGCTTAGTCTTACTCCATAATTCGTGTGACTTTCCCTTTTTGTTAATGGCAGAAGGGGCTGCTGACAGTGCCGGGAGGTGGTGGGCTCCAGGCCCACGTAAGGCCTGGAGCTGCTGAGTGATTTGAGCTGAGGGGTGGCCGCGGTGAAAAGTCGTGTGGGCAACTTCGAATTTTAGATTGGAAGGAACTGAGGTGGTTGAGCGGCTTTCTGCGGGCGTCCCCAGGTAACAATGAGGCCAGTGTCCCTCCTTTACTCTCCTGCTGGCTGTGGCCATGTGTAGAGGACCTACTGGGCCTAGGACTGTGCTGAGCGTCGAGGACACGGTTGCGTGTACTCCTCCAGACTCAACTGAGGAGGAGTTCTGCAGCTCTGCCTCATGGAGGGGCGAAGGCCGTTGGCCCCTCTGACCCCTTACAGAGAAGCCCCTGTCCTTATTTATACCGAGAGGAACTACGCCCTCCTCCACGCCCAGCCTTGACCTTGGAAGCTGGCTCCCTGCTCGGCCCATGGCCAGCGCGCCTCAACCCCTTGTTCTGGCCCCAGCGGCTCCTCTCCCGCTTCCCGGGGTCACTGTACTGTGCTAGTCTCCTACCCGGCTCTTCGAGCAGCCCAACCCGAACCCTGCAGAACAAAATCCACAGCTCTCACCTACTGTCGAAACCGGGTCACAGCCCCGAACCACGGCTCCAACCTCTCCTACCTCTCCTCCCTTCCCTTTGCAGTTTTCATTTCCAAGCCTTACCCTGTCCTTGAATTCCTGGGTTCGCTCATTCATTCAGCAATCTGGAGGCCGAATTCTGTGTCAGGGGCTAAGGGAACCCGCTTTACACGTGGCAGGGCCGTGGCAGGGCCGTGGCAGGGCCGTGGCAGGGCCAGCTCCGAGGACGCTAGCGCCGGGCTGCCAGTGACCTGGCTCGAGCCCCCCCACGCCCATCGCCTGCTGCTATATTTTGCTTGTGTACTAGACCCCGTGAGACCAGCCCCAGCGGGGACTCCTGCCTGTCCTTCCGCGACTTGCAAATTCCTTCTGGCCTCGGCCCTCCCCTCCCTCCCGGGTCGTCCCGCCCCGCCCGGCCCGCCGCGGCGGGTGCGCCTCCACCTCCGGCCGCCGGGGGGCGCTGCGCCCGGCCGCTCTCGCGCCGCGCGGCGTGGGGGTCGGGGGACCAGGTGCGCGTGCGCGCGGCCGGGGCGGCTGGGACCCCGGGGAAGCCGTCCCTTCTCGGGACGCTCGGAGACTTCCGGGGCTCGCTGGGGTGGGGACGCTTGGGGGCCCCTCCGGCGCGGCCCTCCCTGCCGCCGAGTGTGCCAGGGGCCCGAGCACGGCTGGTGGGAGGGGTGCGGGGGAGCGCAGACCCGCGTGCGGATGACCTTGGGTCCCCGGGGCTTCGTCTTCCTCCGCCCGGGGCGGGAGGCCCGCTCGCTAGTGAGGCGTGGGAGGGTAGCCAGGGCCGCGAGAGTCCCTCCCGGAGGAGGAGGCTCCTGCCGCCAGCCAGCGGCCGCCGGGAGAGCCATTCCAGGAGGGCTGGGGAGTCATTCCAGGAGGGTCCTGGTGTACCCCCAGACCACTGAGGGGGTGGCTTCCCCAGAGATGGGGGGAGATGAGGCAGGGCGAACAGAGGTCCCCCGTGGCCGACCACGCTCGTCCTGGTGAAGTCAGGACCTGGAGTCGCGGAGGGTGGGCGAGGAGCGGCCGGGCCGGTGGGCTTCAGTGGGAGCAGGGGCGGGAAGCCCCCCACCCCCGCACCGCATGGCGGCGTGGGCGGGTTCCCCCTCAACGGAGCATTTCCGCTCGCGTCTTACCCTGCCCCTCCACACGCCGCTGTGCCCGTTCAAATGACTGGTCACTGGCCCCCACACATCGTCCCTGGTGACCTCAACATCTGGCCCCAGGGATGGGCCACCTCCATCTGACCAGGCTTTCTTTGGCCTCCTCATGGGGACCCCACCACAGCCTGCGTTGGCCATAGGGGCTCCCAAACCTTGTCTTCCCGGACACCTGCCCACTGTAGTCTCTGCCCTGAGGTCCTGCGCTCTGCTCCTCCTGCCTCCCCAGGGTCTAACCGCAGCCTCAACCTGGGCTCCCCAAACCTAATACTGTCCTCCAAGCCCCTTGTCCTGGCTTCACTTCCTCCTACCTCGCCCCTGCCCCTCTGACTTGCCTGGCAGAACCCCACGGGGCCCTGTACCCCACAGCTTTTGCCCCTATCCATCCACCCTCTCACGCATTCGCTAAACCCCCGTGCCCCAGCAGGTCCCTCCACGTGTGCTCCCTGTCCTGTGTTCCCATCGTAGTGAATGTTCCCACGACATTCCAACCAGAATTCCCGTGGGGCCTGTCCTGATGGCCCCCTCCCTCCTCCCTCACCACCTCCCCACCATACACTCAGGTATTAGTCCTGCCCACTTTGCTGCCCAAACCTGCTCGGATGTCCCCAGGGAGGCTTTCAGGGTCTGCCCACCAGGCCAAGGAGCCTCCCAACCCTTGAGAACCACATGGTGGTGACACAGCGAGGGGGCTCCAGGGACGAGACGCAGCTTGGCAGAGGTTTTGCCAGGCTTCCCATTTGGTGGCACTTTCATGGAAACTATGGAAGCACTGTGGCCTTGCGGGGCGGCGGGGGCGGGGGGCTTCCTTGAAGGAAGACTGATCATCATAGCCTGAGTGATGTCGGCTGGACCGGGAGAGTGAGGCCAGGGCAGGGTGGGAGTCAGTGTCCCCACAGGCTGGGCTGTCAGCCACTGCCCCTTCTCTGGTGTGCCCGGGACACGGTGGACACCAGAACCACCAGCCCCAGGGTGGGTGGGTGCCAGGAGGTCAGGGTAGGGGGCCATTGTCGAAAGGAAGCAGAAACCAAGGAGCACCCAGGGTCCCAGTCCTGTCCAAGTTTCCCAGGCCGATCCTGGCTCTCCTGACACTCCTGCTGCAGGGGGAAGGACGGCCCAGCAGATGCACCTTGAAGTCCGCAGCAGGGGTGTGGCGAGGGCTGTGCAAACCCCTCCCCCCCACCCCGGCTGGTGCTGCAAATGGAGGGCTGAGGTGGGGAGTGGAGGCTGCCTGAGCTGTCCTCACTCGCAGAACCTGCCGGCTACAGGTGGCTCAGAAGGCCCCGCTCTGGGACGAGGGGCTCTTGATTTCTGGGTGCCGCTGCATAGCTCCTTGAAAGTGGCCAGTGAGGAGAGGGGGCTGAACGGGACGATGCCATAGTCCGTACTTGCACCAGGGGCCCAGAGGGGGAAAAAAGGGCAGTCAATCCCTGTGTGTGCACCAGAGGAGGTGGCCGGAACTTCCTCCCATGGCTGGCCTCCAGCACGGGAGCAGTTGGGGGAAAACAGTCTCTGTTGACTCAGTTTCCCTCAAACTGCCACGGGGGGGGTGGTTTCATCCATCACCATTTCTTCCTGTGTCCTCTGGCCTGCCTGTGGCTGGAGCCCTCCCTTCCCAGCCATGAGATGCCCTTTGGTTCAGAACCATCCCCCCGGCACCCAGGCCTCCTCTTCTCACCACTGTGGCCTCCTGTGGGGTCTCTAAGGCACGAACCAGAGCCTACTACCCCCCCCGGGGGGGGGGACACCAGCAGACTTCTGGATGTGGCCATGATGCATGGCAGAGACCCCGAGGAAGAAGACCAGGCTGGCCCAGGGCTGCCTCTGCCTTCACCGTCCCTGCGGGCGTCCCAGCCCCATTTCCTTGGGTCAGAAGTCACGGGATGTGCTGTGGGGCATTTGTCCCTCTTACAAACCTTTCTCAGAAGCCTCAGCCACTGCTTTCCCTGCCCAGACCTGGGACACGTGGCCTCCTCCAGCTGCAAGGGAGTCTGGAAGGGTATTCTCATCCAGACGCGCTGAAGCCCAGAACATTCTGGGTCCCATCAGGAAAGGACACCTAGGAGGCTCCGCACTGCTATGTGACCTGGCCCGGTGGCCCTCTCCAACCTCATCGCCCCTGCCACGACCTGCACCGCCCTTCCCTCCTCCGGCCTCCGCCCATGGGACTCAGCTCCATCTGATCCCAGGGCTCCAGCCCCACTGTCCCCGCTGTGGCCCCGTGGGCTGCGGCCCCACTGAGAATTCAGATACCTCCGAGAGGACTGTCCCGAGCCTGGCGGGGTAAATACAGTAAGGAGCGCTTATCTGGAGAGACCCCATAGGACTATTAACAAAACCGTGGCCAACTAGAACCCACTCATCAGGGAGAAGGTCACTGTTGTGAGTTGGACTGTGTCCCCCAGAAAGGCTGAAGTCCTCAGCCCAGGTACAGGGTCTTTGCAGATGTCCTCAAGCTGAGATCATACTGGAGGAGGCCCTGGCCATGTGCCAGTGATGGTGTCCTGATAACAGCAGGAGACACGGGCGTCCAAGCGGGCGGCCGAGTGCAGACGGAGGGGCAGTCTGGAGCACGATGTCTCCCAGCCAAGGTCCACCAGCCACTACTGCCACGGGATCCCACACTCCTGGCCTCAGACCTTCAAGAGAATTAACGTCAGGTTGCACCACCGGCGTGCGGGATCTGGTCATGGCGGCTCGGGGAACTCCTGAAAGTTCACGGTCAAAAGCGCAGAACAGAGCTGTCAGCGCCCCTCGCCCCGGAAACGACCCACCAGGGAGGTGGGAACCTGTCCCGCCTGCATTCGTGTATATTTGTAGGTTTTTTTTTTTTTTAAACACATTTATATATTACTTATTCCAAATAAACATAAATTCCAATCAGGGAGAAAATAAGATGTCCCAATTCATTAAAAAACGCACAGCTCGGGGCGCCTGGGTGGCTCAGTGGGTTAAAGCCTCTGCCTTCGGCTCAGGTCATGATCCCAGGGTCCTGGGGCATCGGGCTCTCTGCTCGGCAGGAAGCCTGCTTCCCCCCACCTCTCTCTGCCTGCCTCTCTGCCTACTTGTGATCTCCATCTGATAAATAAATTAAATCTTAAAAAAAAAAAACCAAAAAACCCCACAGCTCTCCCGATCCTTCCTGCCTGATTCGCTGGGAATGTTCCGCCACCAGCACCTGGGGCGGGAGTGGGGGCATTTGCCAGGTCTCTTTCAGAGGAAGAAGTGAGAGAGATGGGGGTGGGGGGGAATCTCCGCAGGTGGAGGAGCTGTTCCCTGGGACTCCAGGGAGGGGACCCTGGGGTCACCAGCCGGCTTCTGCAGACAAGCTTGATGTCACAGGCTGATGCAGGGCATTAGGCTGGGTGGGGTGAGGCAAAGACACAGGAGAGCCGGCGCCCTTCTTGGAGAGCTGGGGGCTCCCCCTCTCCTGCCCTCCCTTAAAGTGGGAGTTGTGAAGGAAAGAGACTCCAGGCCCGCAGCTATGGAGACGCCCCGTGGGGCACTGCCTCCAGGAAGGTGAGCAGCAGTGAGGGTGGGCACACAGTGAGACACCCCTTTGGCAAACGAAGTCTCCTCCAGGAAGCCCTCCAGGACCTCTTAGGCTGGATTAGGTCTAATCTCATATAAAAAAAGATCCACTCACCTCTGAGAGCTCCGCTTAGACCTCCCCTTCCAGCCTCAGCAAGTGTCCCCTCTGTGCCCTGACCATACCTCCGTACCCCAAAAAGCTCACAGCACACCCTGTCTGGCCTGCCCAGGTGAAGGATGAGCAGGGCCCAGGCCTCCCACTCCTAGGAAACCACAGACATCTGAGGAGCATGTGCCGAACGGCTAACACTTTGCCCAGCACTTTTGTGAGCTTACTCCCCTCATCCTCATGCCTACGTCAGCCCCATTTTGCAGATGAGGAAACTGAGGGCGTGGACAGACGCTGGCACGTGCCCAGGTCACACACTTCTGGCTGCCATCGGGCCAGAGAGCACAAACCCCCAAGCCGGCCCCTCTGACTCCAGGAAGGGGGTGGGGAATGGACACAAACAAGGCTTCACTCTTAAGAAAACAAAGAATATTTTATTCCTTCAGCGGGTTCTACACAACGACACCACGTGAATAGGGTAGGAGTCTTGTCTTCCTTGACCCCAGTCTCCCTCCCACTGCCCAACAGGCTGAGCCCCGCTCAGGGCAAAGGAGGCCACAGTCACCTCCAACTTGTGCAAAAGTATCCGCCTCCCTGTGCAAATACACGGCCACGCTGTACCTGTACCGTGTCCACTAATAGGCCCTTCCCTCGTGGCCTCATGGGAACACCAAGCATGAGGAGACTCCCTGGGAGAGACACCATTTGCTGGGGAGTGGCGGTCCTCCTGTGCCCATGTCGAAGAGACACAAGCTCAGCTCAGGGAACCCCAACCAGCGGCCAGAGCCCCACACAGTGGCTGACCAATGTCCCCATTTTACAGAAGGGCAGCCTGAGGACGGCGGGGCGACCAGCCTTCCCCTCCCGCAGCTGGATTTCACCGCGGAGCTTCCCTCCCCCTGGCCCCTGCCCGGTCCCCATCCCGGCCCCTGCCCGGTCCCCCATCCCAGCCCCTAGGCTACTACGGGGTCACCAGCAGGGGCACTCCCCTCTGTGCCACGTGGAGAAGCTGGAGTGCATCAGCGGAGTGCTGGGTTCTGGGACACCAGGAGGCACCCGGAGCTGCCTCTCCGTCCCTAATACAGAGACCGGACAGGTGGCCGAGGAGTGCCCCCAGAGCTCTGCCAGGGGGATGATGTGAGGTTAGCCGCTGGATGGCCCATCGGTGCAGCATCGAAGACCCCGCGGTGGCGGCGGCCAGGATCCCAGGCAAGGGCTGGAGCGTCGGTGGCGACTCCCGGAGACCCCAAGTGACAGCGCCAGGCTCCGCGCTGACACGCCGTCCTCTCGGAGCTCGGTGACCATACAGTGCGGGCAGGAGGCTTCCTGTCTCCGGGCGGAGACCGCCGCGGACGTCAAGGGCGCGGCCAAGGGCGCCCCCGCCTCCCCCCCCCCCACCCCCCCCCCCCCGCACGTGGCAGGCAGCCCAGGCCCGCTGGCGACCCTGGCGCCCGTCTCACAGGCTGGAGGGCTGCGCCAGGCCAGGCCCCGACGGAGCGGCGGGCGCGGCGTCGCCGTCCGGCCGGGCCTCGGGGCCGCGCGCGTACGTGAGCACCACGGTGACGGTGGCGAAGGTGGCGGCGTTGACGGGGAAGGCGCGCAGCAGCGTGGAGGCCAGGCCGCGCGTGAACACGCGCCAGCCCTCGGCCCGGTAGCTCTGGCGCACGCAGTCCACGAAGCCGCCGTAGCGCGGGGCGCCGCGCAGCCCGTCGGCCTGCAGCCGCGACTTGACCACGTCCACGGGGTAGGTGGACAGCCAGGACAGGATGCCCGACGTGCCGCCCGCCAGCAGCAGCTTGGGCACGAGCAGCGGCTCGCCGGGCTCGCAGCCGAGCGCGCGCGTCAGCACGTCGTACGCCAGGAAGTAGACGCCGAAGCTGGGGGTCTCGCGCAGCAGCGTGGAGCCCATGCCCCGGTTCACGCCGCGCAGGCCCTCGCGCCGGTAGATGTGCGCCAGGCAGTGCAGCGAGCCGCGGTAGGGGCGCGCGGGGCCCGCGTCCTGCAGCTGCAGCCGCGTCTTGGCCAGCTCCATGGGGCAGCAGATGACGCACTGGATGGCGCCCGCCGCCGCGCCCGCCAGGAACTGGTGCAGCGGCGTGTCCTGGCCCAGCGCCCGCAGGGTGTTGCCCTGCACGCCGAACACCAGCGCGTTGATGAAGGTGAGGCCCATGAGGGGCGAGCCCAGGCCCTTGTACAGGCCCAGCACCTGCGGGGGGAAGCGGGGGGCACACGCGCGCGTCAGGCGCGCTCCTGCTCCAGCTGCCCGGCCCTCCTCCCCTCTGCGACCCCCGCGTGCTCAGCCCCAGCCCACCCCCACGCATTCCGGAGGACCAAGCAGAATTCTCCCAGGAGCCATGTCCTCAACAGCGAGGCCTGGGCGTTCGCACCTTCCCCTTTCCCAAGTCCCCGTTGTGCCCAGACTCTCCCTCCGCCTTCTTTTTTCAGGCCGAAAGCATTCGAGAAGCTGGTTCCCCACCGCCAACCCCCTGGGCCCAGGCCACTCACACTCTCCTGCTTGATGATCGACTGGAAGCAGTGCAGGGTCCCTCGGTACTGAGGCTTCTCCGGGCTATGCACCTGAAGCCGCACCTGCAGGGACAGGACCCCGTGAAAGGCAGCAAGCCGAGCCAGAGCTCCCGACCCCTTGCCCCAGCACTCAGGACAGCCCAGGGAGGCTCCCTCGGGGAGGCCCAAGGCTGGACGCTGGAGGCAGGGAGCCAAGGAGCTTTCTGTGGCTTTTGAAGTCCAGGATGGGGCTAGGGCCGGGTGTCTGTGCCTCCTTAGGGAGGGTATCAGTGGGCAAACGGCCACAGAGACAGCCAGCTGCAGAGTGGGTAGAGGGTCCCCAAGATCTCAGACAGGCAGAGGCTAAGCTTCTCGCTGCATTATGTCTGCACGATGTGTGGACACTGGGACATGAAGCATTTTCCCAGACCTCCCCACTGTCCTGGTGGCAAACTGTGGCCGATGCCGGGGGGGGGGGGGGCTCCCTACATAATTCCCATCACCCAGCTCCCCTTGGGGTCCAACAGTGCCACAGTGGGTGTTAAAAGCAGTGAGCGGGGACGCCTGGGTGGCTCAGTTGGTTGGGCAGCTGCCTTCGGCTCGGGTCATGATCCCAGCGTCCTGGGATCGAGTCCCACATCGGGCTCCTTGCTCGTCGGGGAGCCTGCTTCTCCCTCTGCCTCTGCCTGCCATTCTGTCTGCCTGTGCTCGCTCGCTCTCCCTCTCTCTCTCTGACAAATAAATAAATAAAATCTTAAAAAAAAAATAAAATAAAATAAAAGCAGTGAGCGTTGGACTCCGAGGGACTCCTGCCTTCTGCCAGTAGACAGTGTGAGGACAGCGGTCCTGAGTTAAAGCAGCGACAGGAGAGCAGCTCATCGCCTCCTCTGTGACCATGTCACCACCTTCGAGACCTGGGGGTTCATGCCCAGCTGCCCTTGGAGCCCTGTAGTCCAGAACCTCCTACTGTGAAAGTCCTCTTTGTTGACAGAGAGCTTATCTCTGCGACAGACAGCCCGGCCTCACGGTGGGCCTCAGAATCCAGGTCACGCGGATGGGGGGTGAGCTGGGTTAAGTCCTGTTCCCAGGGGCCGACTAGGAAATCGCGACCACAGCCAGGGCCACAGCACGAACACCCCTCCGCGGCTGGCAGCACCGGAGGGCCTAACCCGGGAATCACCAGCCGAGATGGGTGGAGTTACCCCCCCCCCTCAAAGATGGGAACACTGGAGGCTCAGAGAGGTTTTGCACCTCAGCGGGGGCTGCCTGTCCTCTCCAGTAACGGGAGTGGCCTAGCTGTGTCGGTCGGGGCCAGAGTGGGGAGGGGAGCTGGCAGGCAGGAGCCTTCTGCCAGATGCACTTACAGAAGAATGCTTTTGAAGCACAAAAAAGCACCAAGGACCTCTGCAGCTGGCAGCCCCTGCTCTGCGAAGCGGCTGACAAGGAAGCACACCCTGCAGCGGGTCACCCCAGCGCCCCGTCCCACCCTGGCTGCCCGCTTGGCCAGGATCTGGTGGGGGAGGGGTGCATGTTCAATGGAGAAAAACAAAAGGACTTGAGCAACGTGTTCGTAACATATTAACACCTTAAGACTTCATAACCTGTTACCCCCTTGAGCTCTGCTCCAGTTGTTTTCGCCATGTGAGGTTTTTCACTTCCCTCCCATGTTGTGGGGTTTCTGGTGGGACATTTCTCCTGCTCATGCAGTCACTAAACGGGCCGTGGGAGCAGAAACCACGACTGCGGGACACGTGGATGGTGGCTCGTGGTCTCCGTAGCTCCCAGCTCTCCACCGGCTGAGACCCCTGACATGAAGACCCTCTGGTCCGGAAGGAGCTGATTTTTCTTCACCAGCCCCACCTGGGTGCCCACCCCAGGACCCGTGCAGGACCCTAGCTCACCTCACGCCCTCCCTGTCCCCTGCCAGTCAGGAGGAGGAGAGGTGTGGCGGGGTGTGGCTCAGGCCCGGGGTCTGGATCAGCAGGGACAGAGAAGAGCCGGGTTCCCCGGGTCTATACTGACTAGCTCTCCAGGGTGAGGCTTATGCTTGTCTACAGCAAAGTCACACTTTTGCTCCCCGTGCAGAGAGCCCCTAGGAACATAAAATGTCAACATCACATCCAGGCACAGAGCCCCCAGGGCCCAGCCCCTCCCCTGCCCTGGGATGGCCACTCCCGGGTGAGAGTAGTTTTACACTCAATGACCCTGCTTACTGTCCGGTCCCAGGCAGAAGGGGGAGGGGCTGCGAGGAGGACAGGGATGGGGGGGCCTCCTGGGGACCCTGTTCTCTCCCCAGACATGTGCTTCGCGATGATTACTGACTCACACACTTGGCATGCGGGCACTTTTCTGTGTCAGATTTCAGTTAAAACAACAGCAGAGCTACTGAAGTAAATCCCACTTTTGCCAAGCACAAGGAATATATGTGGGTCTGTGTACATTTCTGTTTTTCAGCAGAAATCACTAATGAGGGGGCTCCTGGGTAGCTCACTGGGTTAAGCGTCTGCCTTCAGCTCAGGTCATGATCCCAGGGTCCTCAGATCGAGCCCCGCATCGGGCTCCCTGCTCAGCGGGGAGTCTGGTTCTCCCTTTCCCTCTGTTTACCCCTCCCCCTACTTGTGCTCTCTCTGTGTCAAATAATCTAAAAAAAAAAATCACTAAGGATTGGGGAAGAGGATCTATGAAGGACTGTTTTTTTTTTCTTTTTAGTTTATATGTCTCTATAATGGTTAAAAATTTCTTCACAACATATGTTACTTTTGTACTAGAAAGCCAACCAAAGAACTGTGTACAGGCCTGATGATGAAATTCATTTAAAAAAAAATATCACATGCCCCTGGCAGGCACAATGGTGGCGGGGGATCCTGGAGGAAGTGTACAGAATGGGAAACACGACTTGTCAGTATGAAGAAAAGGTGCTCTTCTACCTGGAAAAGAGCCAGTAAAAATTAAGGCCATTGCGGAGGGCGCCTGCGTGGCTCAGTCGGTTAAGCTTCTGCCTTTGGCTCAGGTTGTGAGCCCAACATCCTGGGCTCGAGCCCTGCATCCGCTCTCTGCTCAGCGGGGAGCCTGCTCCCTCTCCTGCTCCCCCTGCTTGTCCTCTCTCTTTCAAATAAGTAAATAAAATCTGAAAAAATAAAAATAAGGCCATTGGTGACATAGCATTAAGTTAAACCAAAGGAGCATGTTCCCTGATCAGCACAGTGAGAGGGCTCACAAGCTGGGTGACAGAGGGGATTCTTGGGGGCAGGTTTTTTCCTATTTGTAAGAACCCTGGTTTATAAAGACAGGTTTGCCCAGATGTCATGCTGGTGGAATGCAGTGGCCAAAAGAAGTCACCAGTGGATTTCTTCAAAGATCACCATCCGTGGGCGAGGTAAGGGCGGGGCAGGGGTGTCCAAGGGGCAGGAGCCCTGTGGGGTGGAGAGGCTCCGCCCCCCTCCCTCTGTCAGTGCTGGGGCTGTGGCCATGGCCCAGGAGCTCAGAGTGGCCAGGGACTCCAGGACAGAGTCCTCCCCAGCCTGGAGGCACTGAGGAGGGGGAGTGGGAGCGGGGCTAGCAGAGGGCTGAGTCGCAGCTCAGAGAGGCATGGCCCCTGTCATGCGGGGTTAACGAAGTGAATCCAGAGCCCCTTCTTGGCCGGATACAGAGGCATTTACGACATGTGACCACAAGCTATAAGCACAGCGGAGTGGGGGCCGGTGCCGGGCCGGGCTGCTTTGGCCTGGGGGCGGGCTTCATGGGCTGCCCAGGCAGCTGTGCCCAAGCAGCTGTGCAGACAGGTTTCTCAGCAGGCTCTGGGGGGACACGGGCTGCCGTGTGGCAAGAAAGCCTGGTCCTTCAGCCTTCTCCCGAAATTGCAGGTGATGGGAGAGATTTGTGCTCTGCAGAACCAGTATTCCGTGTAAGCCCAGCATCACAAGGGCCTCTGTAATCCTGCCCAGCGCCTCACTTGGCAGACGAGAAGCCTGGGCCCTGAGGTAAAGCAGCTGCCCAGGGTTACACCGCGGATGGGCTAGCAGGGGGCCTGGGCCCGCATAAGGCCTCACACAGAACATGTGCAGGTCAGAGCCAAAACATCAAGCCAGGCCCTCATGCCCGCGCTGAAGGCAACCCCAGCCCTGAGGTCCCGAGTCCTTTCCTTGCCCAAGGACCACCTGACTTCCACGGGAAAAAGAGGGGACAGGAAGTGACCTCAAACTCAGCTCGGGCTGACATCCTTGCCTTCGCTGTCTCCAGTAGGCACTGCCAAGTTCAGTGTTTACAGTGGGTCACGGGGTCTGGCCTGTGTCCGGCTGCTTACAGCTCGCCCTGATTCCCCGGGGGGAAGCCTGTAAGGAAAACTCCAGACGTGGCTCGTTTCAGGACTTAAAACCCCAACCACAGGGAGAACATTCTATTTGGGAATTTGCAGCTGGACAACATGGACTCCTTTGTTTCCACTGCGAGCCTCTGAGAACCCGGATCTGGACAGTTTACGGAGGAGGAGCCACCGAAGGAGCGCCCACCCCGGGCCACACGCTGGAGCCGTGAACTCCACGCGCGTGCACACCAGCCCCTGGGAACCGATGGCTCAGTTTCACGCCAGTGGGGATCACCATTCAGAGATCATGTTCATGGGCAATGCTGGCAAGTTCCGGTTCTTCCGTCCTTCTGTATTTTCTCTCTGAAATGTTCTTTCTTTCAAGATGTCTGGAGGGCTTCTGCAGGGAGGAGCCCCCGCTCTGGGCAAGGGGAAGCCTGTCCTTCGGCCTCTCAGGCTCAGGGCTCACCGTGGACCTCCAAGTTTAGCTCTGAGCTGGGAGGTGTAAGGCCAGACCCAGAAGGAAAGCGGACACGCTGCCGTCCACCTGGGTGTCACAGAACCCTAAGTCTACCTTTATTCCAGAACCTCTGGGAAGACCTCGCAGGGGTTCCCTGGTCACTGGAAAGGGGCCTCCAGCCGCCCCAGCCCTTCAGGCCTCTGTGTAACGTCTGCGCCTCCACAAAGACCTGAGAGTAAAACCGGGACAAGACACTCACCTTGACCGTGTCAAATGGGTGTCCCACGAGCACACCTGCCACACCTGGAGGGAAAAAGGAGGACCGTCACCCAGATGCCTCAGAGATCTGCAGTGTGGGGGCTTCTGGCTCAGAGGACCGCATGGGAGCCTCCTGGTGGGAACACAGAACGTTTACAGGTGCCTACTGTATGCAGGCGCCTCTGAGCACCTTTGTTCTCAGGTCTGCATGAACAGTGGGGTAAGACGGTGACATCCCTGAGGACAACCCAGGATCTGTCCAACTCACAGCTGGTGTCTCTCCCTCCCCTGCTGCTCCCTGCACTTGACAACAGTTGTCTCCCCCGCCACCGCCGGGCTCCCTCCCACTCCCCTCCCTGTGCAAACACCTCCCAGCATGGCGAGGGACCCAGGGGTTTTGGACTTGGGGCCAGAGAGTCACGCAGATTTGAATTTTCAGTCTGCCACTCAGCAGCTGGCCAAGCTCACAGGGAACCCAGGCTCTGTGGCTCACTGTCCTCACCTGTGCTGGGTGTGAGCATCGGCTCTGGCCACCCCCTCACCCTGCAGGGCTGACCCAGGGCCAGGGGAGAGTATCAAGGTATTACAGACACTGGCTGACCACTCCCTTCCCTGCAGGGGAGTCACCTGCGGCCCAGGGAGTCAGCACCAGACTTTGTGATCAGGTGATATGCATCAGTCCCAGCCAGGCCCCAAACCCAGCCCCACCTCGAAGGACAAAGGCACACTCTCCAAGTTGGCTCCTGTGCCTTTCAGAGTCCTGAGTGCTGTTCTCAGGCAACTATCCCTGGGAGGCAGGCACCTTGCTTCCCCAGTCACGAGGCTCAGTGAGTTGGCCTGCCCCGTGCACCAACTCCCATACCTTCCTCCCTAGAATTCCCTGGGGGAATCTCTTAAGGTTCCCTTTTTACTGCTGGGGCATTTATAATTAAGACAGGTACTATTTGTTGAGTGACAAACGGTAACCTTTCTACCTGGGGTCACTGTTGTTCACTTTGCACGTGTAGTAACTCTCCCTCTCACATGTAAAGAAAGGACTATTAGCCCATTTTATAGATGCAAAACGGGAGGCTGAGAGACTATGTCTATGTTGCACAGCTAATAAGTTGGTGGGGTGAGGATTTGAACCTGGAACTTCTGGGCCCGGGGCCCTCCTCCTTAACCACTCATCTCTCCTGCCCCCTGTTGGGGCTGGGTATTGTGGTGGTGGGCGCCCCGAGGTTAGACGGGATTACTATGCAGCCGCTTTCCAACCTGTGATCACTGTAGGGGGTCCTCTCCATCCTGTTCAATGCTTTGGGCCTTAGAATCCACTGTGTTGGATACTAACTTAGGCCGATCCTGCTTTCTTTTTGGTTATGTGTGCCTGGTATAGCTTCATGACGGCTAATTTCCAACCTGGTCCTACGACTTTGTTTTCCATACTCCTGGAAACAAGCTACCTGCTCGGCTTTGGTCTCTGCTCCTGTCTGAAGCAGGATTTTGTCTCTGATTTTGCCAAGATGGGACATCTGACCTGACTCGTCTTACTTTATGTGAATGAATTCTTTTTTTTTTTTTAAGATTTTATTTATTTATTTGACAGACAGAGATCACAAGTAGGCAGAGAGGCAGGCAGA
>NW_019154104.1:29420664-29436985 GCF_002288905.1 Enhydra lutris kenyoni
AGAGATCACAAGTAGGCAGAGAGGCAGGCAGAGAGAGAGGGGGAAGCAGGCTCCCTGCTGAGCAGAGAGCCCAATGTGGGGCTCGATCCCAGGACCCTGAGATCATGACCTGAGCCGAAGGCAGAGGCTTTAACCCACTGAGCCACCCAGGCGCCCCGTGAATGAATTCTTTTACTCGTTTTCCTTTTCCACATTTTTGCTCAGGCAAACGGCCATTTGTCCTCCTCCTGCTTGTTAACGTGCAAATTCAGCTAAAGGTTACTTCTTATTTCTAACACTTAGAATTATTCTGTAGACACAGGATAAGAACCGTCATGCCCCCAAGGTTCTTTCTGCCCCCACAGCTCCCCACCCCACCCCAGTAAGAGCCACCCCAAGAAGGTTCCCCACCCTAGTAGCTTTCCCTTCTACCCCCAACTCTCCCACACCCAGAGACCCCACAGACTCAGAGCTCTTCCCTGTCCTCCTCACCTCTACCCCCTCCTGCGGGTCTCTACTCTGATCAAGTGCCATTTGCTTGCTGCCTTTCTGGGTTATTTTTCTCGGAGGGAACATATACAGCAATGAATAGTCTCCGAATTCCCGCTTCTCTGCAAAATTTATTTTGTTAACACTGTTGGGGAGCCACGGTCCTGTGCTCTGGTGACGCTCTCAGCCCGAGGCCAACATCCCAGAATCTTCTGGCTCCTGGTTTCCGCTGAGAAACCTGTTGCCGGTGCATTTCTTCTCCTTGCCAGTAACATACGCGTTCTACCAGGAAGCCTCTGAGATTCTGTCTGTAGATTTCAGGAATGTCATTGAGATGCCAAGGGTGTGTCTTCCTTTTTTTTCTTTTTTTAAAGTAACCCTGCCTGGTACCATACCAGCACTTTCACTCTGAAGACTCAGGCCTTTTTCTTATCACAGAAAATTTCCACTCTTACGTATTCATCCTTCTCCTTCTGGAACCCCTAACATTCACAGCAAGACGAAAAGGCATCCCCAAGGCATCTTGTCCCTTGAGACTTCTATACCTGCGTCTCTAGTCTTTTGAGACGCACTTTGTTTCTATCTTTTGCAAGCCACCTTCTTTTTCCTGTCGTGTTGTGAATTTTCTAAATTTGAACAGCCTAGTTCTAGAATTTACTTTCTGGGGCTGTAACTGATGTCCTGGGGTTTTGGAAACCTGACACTTGGCTGGGGTGTGCTGTTTGGCCTTGATTCTCTCTCCAGCTGTGGGCCCCTCTAGCCCTTCATGCCCTCCCTGGTCACCCAGGCCTAGCTGTGGGGTCCCCAAGAACCACACACATAAAATGCTGGAGGTCCCCTTCCCATGAATGGACCCTCCTGCCTCTGGCCCCAGACCCGCTCAAGTTCTAGACCAGCCTTCGTCAGCTTCTGGAATGGGAGGGGTGACCCCTCACCCCACCAGGCTGGTTGGGAGGCCCCACCAAGGCCTCCCCAATGGCAGCAACTTGCATTCCTACTTTCCCCAGAGGCTCAGTTCACGGCCCTCAGGGGAGGGGCTTCGGGCCTCACCTAGGACATCCCCATTCACAGGAACAGAGAGGGCCTTGGGGCCTGCCTCCATCCCAGCCTCCAGTCCCCCAAAGCTTTGTCCTTTTAACCTCCCAAGTACCTTGAGAGCCAGGAAGCTGTGCCAGAGCAGCTCCCCAACAGGTCACTGAGGCAGCACAAGGGGACCCTTTCTTCTGCCTCCAAAGCCAGTGCCCACTGCCTTACATAAGCTGGATTCTTAGAGGCACCCATCATGGCCCCTCCAGGGTGGGAGAGGGGACCACCCTCCCCAGGCAGGGTTCCCCGCCCCACCATGGAGCTGCTCTCCCCACCTCCTCCTATCCACAGCTGGGGCATGGAGAACTCCATTCAGAGCACAGGGCAGGTGGGTAGGCTGAAGACCTGGGACTGACCCCGGGTGGGGAGTGCGGGCAGGCCTTCAGACCATCCCACCACATGAGCACCCAGATGCTGTCAGTCAAGGTGCTTGCCCCACCACCGGAGGCGAACCTTAAGTGACCCCACATTCAGCCAATCAGAGGTGACCTATTGTTCTCCCGCCCAGGAATCTGAATCTAAAGGGACCCCAGGCCACCAAAGGGAAGCACCGTCATCACCCTGCCCTGAGCCTCCAGGCCTGGAGGATCCCAAGCCGAAGGAACTGGGCAGGGGCCTTGAGGGCCCAGGGGTCCGAGGTGGGAGCACTACCTGCGCATGGTTCCCAGACAACCCCTCTATGCAGGCTAGACATGCCAGGGACCCAGAAGGCCCCAATCTTGGAGCCTGGACGAGATTTCCTAGGTGGGCCTGGTAAGGATGGACAGAAGGCATTCCAGGAGGGGACCTTTATGAGTAAGAGCCTTGAGTGACTGAACACGCGTGCCTGGGAGGATGGGTCCCCGTTCAGGCCTGGCCTTACAATGAGTAGTGCTACCCCAGACCCTGCAGCTCGCAGGGTGCTCCCAGGACACCCGGGAGAAATCAGAAGGAATCCTGCCCTTCTGGGGAAAGAATTCACACTCCTGAAGAAGTTGGGAAGCCATGGGACAGCCCACCCTCACTGAGCCATCACTTGGTGGGGGAGTGGTAGAGGAGGGCCTGGGGCCCAGCAGGAGCCGGCAGGGGCAGGTGCAGCCACAGGAGGCTAGTAGGAAAGGCAAAGTGGGGTCACAGTGGGGGGGATAGGGGAGCTGAGAGCTAGATTTGCAGAGGCTGCCCCCCCCCATATCCTGGCCTGGGCTTGGGAAAAATGTACCCATTTATGAAAAGCTCTGGGGTTTTCCCCCTTCAGCAGACTCCAGCCCCGTGGTTTCCTGAAGCCTGACTGGGTAACAGTCTAGGAAGTTCTTAAAATCTCTTCACACATGGGGCCCCTGGGTGGCTCAGTGGGTTAAGCCTCTGCCTTCAGCTCGGGTCATGATCTCTGGATCCTGGGATCGAGCCCCACGTCGGGCTCTTTGCTCGGCAGAGAGCCTGCTTCCTTCTCTCTCTCTGCCTGCCTCAATGCCTACTTGTGATCTCTCTCTGTCAAATAAATAAATAAAATCTTAAAAAAAAAAAAAAAAAAATCTCTTCACACAGATCACTTTCCTGGCACGCTCTCTTCTCTGCCAGTCTCCTCCTGCCCAGAGCAGGAAGCTCAGGCTGCAGAGGCCATTGCTAGTCCCTCCTTTGCCTCCAGGGAGCCCAGCGCCCAAACCCAGCAGATAGACAGGTGCTGGAGGAGAGAAGCCCGCCATCAGTGCAGGACCCCGCCGGGGGTGTCGCCCCCCGCAACTCTGCCGCCTCGGTGCGGAGTACCTGCACTGAAACCTGGCTCGCAATTAACACCAATCGAGTGATTTAGCTCTCCAAGTAAAAGCAGAGAAACCCCAAGGCACAACAGGGAAGCGGCCGCCCTGGTGTCCCTGGTGGCCCACAGCAGAGCCAGGACTGCACAGTGGTTGCCCCTCTCTCGGGGACACAGGCTTGGGGAGGGCCCTAGGAGCCCGGCGCGCGTGAAGAGGCCCCACACCAGAGACACGCACGCGTGAGCACAGGGGCTAGCCCACGCCGCGTGTCAGGCCCACGCCGCCACCTGGGTGGAGTCGCCCCCCAGCAGCTCACAGAGCGGCGTAGGAAGGCGCGGCGTGCCAAAGCGTGACTCGGCGCCTGGGGTCCGAACGGCACCCTTCAGGGCCCTCCAAGGCCAGCCCTCTATGGGGTCGTACTGCGGCCCCAGCCCCGCCCAGGCATCTGCGGGGTAAGAGGGTGCAGTCAACCCCAAACTTCTCCGGCCCTGGGAGGGGACCCTGGTGCGGGTGGGCGCGGGCTGGGGATGCAGGAGCCGGTGAGGCAGATGCGCCGGAGGCCTCGGGCTAGAAGCGCGCACGGGGCGGTGGGGCATCCTGCTGGGAGTCCCCGCCTTGGCCAAGCCACCGTGCTGCCCCGGCGCCCCAGACCTCTCGTCTGGACGTGCCTCGAAGAGTTTAAACGACGCGGACTGCGCGCTAGACGCCCTCCGGGCCTGCTGTCAGTTCACGCCCGCAAGAGCCCCGTGACACGAGAGCATTGTCACCCCCATTCTGCAGGCGACGAAACCCCGACCCGAGGGTGGGCCACCGGGGCCCCGGGCCCGCAGGTGAGCCGGCCTCCCACCCCGCACCGGAGCCGGCCGCCTCCTTACCCCCAGCGCATCCAGCAAGGAAGTCGAGCGCCATTGCTGGGTCTCCGGTGTGGCCGCCCTTCCTCCTCGTCCTTCTCCTCTGGCCCCTCGCCGGGCGGGTCACCGTCGGGGATCCCCCGGGCACGGGGGATTGGGGCTCGGCCTGGCCGCCGCCTCCTGGCGCGGAGCCCGGGGCCGGCCGAGGTCGGGGGGCGGCGGCGGCGGCTCAGTGCGCGGCTCCTCGGTCAGCGCACGACCCTTGCTGACCGGCTCGCTCGCCCTCGCGGCCGTCCGCCAGCAGCCGGTGGTTCCTCACCTCGGACCGCGCGCCCCGCCCCTCGCGCCTGCCGGCCGGGCCCCGCGGGATGCAGAGCGCGGCCAATGGGCGGGCGAGGAGCGGACAACACCCCGGGCCCTGCGCGCCGTCGCCGCGCCTCATTGGCTGGGCGTGTCCGGGGCGGGCGGGGTGGGGGGGACATAGCGGGCAGGGGAGGCGCACGGGCGGGGGAGGCGCACCGGGCGGGGGAGGCGCACGGGCGCCGCAGACAAAGAATGTGCTTGGTGCGCCCGCCCGCGCCGTTCCGGGCGGGAGAGGCGGCCCGGTGCGCGCGGCGGCGGGACGATGGGGCCGGGCCCGGGAGCGCGGGGTCTGAGCTCGGCCTGTGCGGGGCGGGAACCTCCCGGCGTGCGCGCGACGGGTCAGCTGAGCGGGAGGCGGGGTGTGCTCGGTCTGGACCGGGCCCGGGGATCTGGGGCCTGAGGCCAGATCCCGACTCTGCCGCCAAACCTCTGGTCCCTGCCCGTGTAATGGGGACGCGGGCGCCTAGAGCCAGGATCCTCCCAGGCTCGGACACCACTAGCTGTGATGCCCCGCGGGCGGCGAGTCGCCCCTCCGCCTGCGCTCCCGCCCGGCCCGGTACGCGGGATGTCCGGGTCCGAGCGCGCCAGCCTTCCCGGGCGGCGGGGAGGGAGCTGGAACGGGGAAGGGGGCCGTGGGGCGCCCTTCGGGGGTCCGCACCTGCCCGCGCGCTGCGGGGACGTGGGAGCCGCGAAGGGTGCAGAGCCGGGCAGGTTCCTGGATGCGCCGAGAGCCGCGCGGCGGAGAGGGGGCACCGGAAGCCTCGGGACTGGGCGAGCCGGGCGGCGGAGGAGGCGGGGGCACACGATGGGGTCAGAGGAGGAGCGGGTCCGACGCAGTCCGCCCGGGCAGAGAGTCCCTGAGATTGGCAGTGGCAAGGACCCCTGCCTGTTCAGAGACCTGTCCTTCCCTCCTTCCCTCCCCCAGCGCCTCAGGAGGCCTGGACTGTCCGGTTGGGACTAGACTTGACTGGGCACTTTCTCCTCCACAATGAGGGTGAGATAACACCTTTCCGGCCTGGGGCTCAACTTCCTTCTTCATGGCCCTGTGGTTGGGACCACACTCCCTGCGGTGTTTCCAGGTCATTGAAGATCCCACAGTTCTTTTACTCTCACTGTACCGTTTCTGAAATCGCGAGGGGGGTTACAATGGATCTGTACCCAAAGCTTTAAAGATTATGTATTTCTGGTGCTAGGGGGTATCAGCTAAGCCGTGGTCCATGGTGATCCAGAGGCCACCAGGAATCCGACAGTCACCAGTCACGTGTGGTTTCCTTTTATTCTTTAAACTCTAGACAGAGTATTCATTAAGCAGAGACCCAAACCCAGGTCTGCTGACTCCTAGTCCAGTGCTCGTGATGACTGGTGGGCCCTGAACTAGGGGTCTGGAGGCCTGGGTTTGAATATCGCCAGCCTCTGACCTCAAGGAGCCAGAAAAGCAATAACATGGGCCCCAGGAGAAGGGGGGGTGTGCTTGGGTGGCTGGAGGCCTCCAAGGCCTGACAGTTAAGCTACACCCAGGTGACTCACCCCTAGGGACACTTGTCCCCTGGTTGCCAATGCCCCTGGAGGTGGAGCACAAGGCCTGCAGCAGCTACCTCTAGTTTTGGAGGCTTGAGAAGAAAGTCGTGTACCTTAACAGGCAGTAGGTCAGAACGCTATGATGGGACAGCTGAGAAGGAAACCAGGACGATCCGACCTGCTTTGTGTGTGTGTGTGTGTGTGTGTGTGTGTGTGTGTGCAAAACATTTATTTATTTATTTTAGAGAGAGTACACAAGCAGGGGGAGGGGCAGAAGGAGAGGGAGAGAATCTCAAGCAGGCTCCGACTCCCCCCTGAGTGTGGAGTCCCACGGGGGGCTCCCTCTCACGACGCTGAGGTCATGACCTGAGCCAAAACCAAGAGCCGGATGCTTACCCAACTGTACCACCCAGGCACCCTGCTTTACATTATATTTTCATCTACATATTTAAATTATATATGTATATATTTATATGTAAATATATTTGTATATATAAATATATGTGTATATATACATATATTTTTATTTGTTATTTTTTTAAAGATTTTATTTATTTGACAGAGAGAGAGAGCACAAGTAGGCAGAGCGGCAGGCAGAGGGAGAGGGAGAAGCAGGCTCTCCACTGAGCAGAGAGCCTAATGTGAGGCTGGGTCCCAGGACCCTGGGATCATGACCTGAGCCGAAGGCAGCCGCTTAACCCACTGAGCCACCCAGGCGTCCCTTTTTTTTTCTTTTTAAAGAGAATGCACGTGCCTTGCAGTTAATGTCACGCTTGGGGCAGGTAGTATGAGCCTGGACTCCCTGGGAGTCATCAGCCTGACCTCCAGGGACTGGTGGATGTCCAGGAGAGGCCAGAAAGGGAAAACAAGGAAGTCACGGCCAAGCAAACGAGTGCGCAATGCCTGTATTTTGAAGCCTGTATGATGACATCAGCAGTCAGGTTTTGTGTCTGTTTCATTTCCTGAAGGTAAAATTAGAGCACAGAATGTGGTGGTTCAAACCCCTCACCATCCCCAGCGCCCCAGGCCCCACCTCTGTTCCTGGGGAGGCCACCTGGCAGGGCTCCTCTCAGGCCCCAGACTTAAGGGGGCAGGAGGGGCTCAAGGCCAGAGCAGTGGCAGGACAGCAAAGGAGGGAGGGAGTGTGACAGGGGACTAGGGATCAAGCCAGGTCACTGAAAAGTGCGTGGTGCAAGTTTTTACTTTGTGCGGACTTTTTTTTTTTTTTTTTTTAAGATTTTATTTATTTATTTGACAGATGGTGATCACAAGGAGGCAGAGAGGCAGGTGGAGAGAGAGGGGGAAGCAGGCTCCCCGCTGAGCAGAGAGCCCGATGTGGGGCTCGATCCCAGGACCCTGAGATCATGACCTGAGCCGAAGGCGGAGGCTTTAACCCACTGAGCCACCCAGGCGCCCCACTTTGTACGGCTTTTATAATTTCTAACACAATATGGGTCCCGTGCGGAAGAATTAGAAACACCAGCAGGAATAGAGGCAAAGAAAACTCACCTCTGTTTCTCGCCTCCCAGGAGTCACGTGGATTCAGTGACCAGAGGCTGTTTTGACCCTGGTGAAGTGGGGTGAGGAGGGCAGGGCTGTCAACTGACTCCCCATTCACTTGGGATAGAACCCACGTTCAGTGCCTCTAAGCCCAAGGTGACCTGGCGCACACCCATACTCCAAGCCCATCATCACCCCAGTGCTGTTGGACAGGCCGCTTCCTCTGCCCGGGAAGCCCTTCCCTTGCCAGGATCGCCTCCAGAACTCAGGTCCCTGTTCACTCCTCACCTCCTCACGAGGGGCTTGGTTGGCCTCCCCCATCTACCGCAGACAGCCGTCCGCCCCTCCCCACACAACTTTCAACTCCTAGGGTGACATTAATTTTCTCCTCTCTCCCACTAGAATGTGAGCTCTACCAGGGCAGGGGCCTTCTCTGTCTTCTTTATTAATCCTAAACAAGGCGGGCACACAGCAGGTACTCAATAAGTGTGCAAGCTGACAGAATCCGAGCTGTGGAAGGTGATGGACCCTGGGTGGGGGGTGAGGCCAGTGGGAGGCCCCGCCGGCCTACAGCCTGAAATGAACCTTCTCCGGGGACCTGTGTTCTGTGAAAAAGAGGTGAGGAGTGCTGGGAGTTTGGGGTGATCTTTTTTTCTAACATGTATTTTTAGAATTAAAAACTTAAGGAAAAAAGTTTCTTCCTGCTAGGCTACAGTCGGCCCTGATAAGGAGGCAGAGAGGTGCAGAAAGGGGGACATAGCTCTCCTGGCCTGGGGAGTCTGTGTGTGTGTGTGCACGTGTCCCTGCACAGCCAGATCCGTGCACCCCTGCCTGTCAGTTTTGACTCAAGAGCGGGAGTCACAGGGGCACGTGGGTGGCTCAGTTGGTGAAGCATCCGACTCGATCTCAGCTCAGGTCTTGATCTCGGGGTTGTGAGTTCAAGCCCCACATTGGGCTCCATGCTGAGCTTGGCACCTACATTAAGGAAAAAAAAAAAAAAAAAAAGCAAGGAGTCACGTTGCCAGCTCTGGCAGGGCGAGCAGGCAGCTGAGGAGCCAGACCTGGGTGAGGGGAGCGAGGCCCTGGCCCGTCCTGCTGTGGGGACCCAGCCACAGGCTCCCCATTCCAGATCTCCGGGATTGGAGTTTCCCAGGATGCTGGCTAAGACACAGCTTCCCAGACCTAAGGAATCAGACTCCGGGAGCAGCGGGTCTGGGTCTCAGAGCCTGAAGGGCTGGGGACCTGATGGGGACACCCAGCCACTGTCCTCACAAGTCCGTGGGGCCCAACGTTCTCTCGTTAGGTAGATGTGAAGTGATTGCTGGGATGGAGTCAAGCCCAGAGTCGCTGGTGTGCTGCGTGGGCGTCCAGCATCTTCATGCTGTCGGGCGTGTTGCAGCCTTCTACACGCTTGCCTCTCCGGGTGAGCCCTGGGCCTCTCTTGTGCGTGGCACCTTTCCCAACCCACTCGGCCTTAGAGTGGTCGAGAGACCGGAGCGAGGGGGGCTCTGGCCAGATGAGGAGATGACCAGAAACTCAGTATAAATAGACTCATAGCAAATGTTTCAAGGTTAAAAGCAGAGCGTACAGGGGGCCTGCCTATGGGTGCTCCCAACCCGGAGGGCCCCAGGGGTGATCCACAGTTTGGGCTGGGCCAGCCCGGCGGGACAGAGGAGCCAGGCCCGTGGCGCCCAGCTGCGTGTGGCAGACATCATGTGCCCGCCGCTCATTCAGAGGTCGCAAGGCTCGTGGGCCCCCTGGAGCCCACCCTCCAGGCTGGCGCTGGGGCCCAACATGAGCCAGCCCAGCTGTGCCCCGCCTGGGGTGCCACACTGTCTGGGGGGCGGAGGAGCAGACCATTGTCCCCAGCTGAAGGGCCATGTAAACGGGCACCTGAGGGCAGTGTGCCCCCACCAGGGCCCTGGGCTGGGCGGCCAGGTGAGCTGGAGTTGGCACCACGGAGGCCTGAGGGGGCGTGACAGCAGGCAGAGAACGACGTGTCCTGAGCTCTGAGGCATGTTGGGACAGTCATGGACCTGACGGGCAGGCCCACGGGGAGCACAGGTTTGGGGGGAAGCTCCAGAGACAGGCAGAGGATGGGTCACATACCCTCAGTTTCCTGGAAGCCAGGAGCGCGGGCATCTTGCAGGAGTCCTGGAGTCAGAGTCCCCCTATTCCAGAACCTCTCACAGAAAGGCCTTGTGCTGCCTCAGTGTCCCTCCTCCTGCACGGCTCTCCTCCTGTCATGGTCGCTCAGCCAGGCAGCGTCTTCCTGGGGCAGCTGCCCGGGGACAGTCCCTTCCCTCCCCAGCCAGAATCTCCCCTCTGTCACCTGTCCTGCTGCTTCGGGCTCTGTCCTCTGGAGTCCCTGTCCTCAGCCCCCTTGGGAGCCGGGCCCTCGGCTTCTATGCCACGTGGCAGGGAGCATGAGGGCTGGTGAGGGACCAGGTGTGCCTCCGAGGTGTACCCCTCAGTGGGCTTGGAGGTCTCTCTCTCTCCTCTCGTTCACCTCGTCTGTGTCCTTGAAGATTTTCATGTGCCCGCAGGGGCCTCCCCCGAGAGCCTGTCCTCAGGGTCCATGCTGGGAATCACACTGCCCTGCACTCCTGTGGGTCCCTGCCGACCTCATGAGCAGCTCCGAAGTGCCCCTTCCTGGAAATCTCCGTGAAGCCCCAGCGGAGACAGGCTTCTCTGGGCGGCGGGCTGGCCACGTTCACCTGTTCCCATTCCTGCCTCTCTGGGGCGGCTCAAAGACCCGTCCACTAATCCTTCCACACTGACCTCTTCCAAAGTCCCCTCTCACCGAGCCTGGGCTGGAATGTCCGGGTCACCTCCAGGGAATAGAAAGCAGTAGGAAGGGGCGCCTGGGTGGCTCAGTGGGTTAAAGCCTCTGCTTTCGGCTCAGGTCATGATCCCAGGGTCCTGGGATGGAGCCCCGCATCGGGCTCTCTGCTCAGTGGGGAGCCTGCTTCCTCCTCTCTCTCTGCTGCCTCTCTGCCTACTTGTGATCTCTGTCTGTCGAATGAATAAATAAAATCTTAAAAAAAAAAGAAGAAAGCAGTAGGAATGACCGCGTGTCACTTCCGAGACAGTCACCGAGGCATCGTGGCCACCCCCTGCCTCCCCATCTTTGATCCCCAGCTCTGGGGGGTATGTTGGGAGCCACATCGGGAGTCGTCCTGTGGAGAGGCCCAAGGGTTGAGGGCCAGCGACACCCGCCTCCGAAGGTGGGTGCATGCTCACTCCCCGCCTCCCTGGGGCCGTGTGGTCTGCAGCCATCCGTGGGGCATTACAGAGATCCCAGCGGAACATGGCAGGGCCGAGCCCCGAGAGGACGCTCTCGTCTCCTGTCCCGTTTTATAGATGGAGAAACCGTGACTCAGGGCAAGGTGGCTTGCTCCTGGTTACAGAGTGACTGGGTGAGAACCAGGGCTCTCCTGATCTTGGAGCCCCGTTTCCTGGAAATGCCAGGGCGGCTAGTCTCTAGAGCCAGCCTGGGTCCCCAAGCCCACTCGGGGGCTCCTGGCCCATGTCCGTTGCCTGGAAATCCCACTGCCCTTCCTCGACCTCTCCAAATCCTACCCCAAAGTATGTGAAAATGAAAGATCGGGTATCTTTGACTCGGCCATCTCCCTCCTAGAGTGTACCCCACAGAAACAAGGGAAGACCTCAAAGCAGGCCTGTGGGAGGACTTTCTGTTCTGAGCTGGAAACGAGCCAACTTCTATCAGTCATGAATTAAATCACTGCGGCGACACGTGGCACGCTGACGGCCTGCCAGGCTCGGCTCCCAAGGCTTTCCAGACGCTGACCCCTCAGGACTCCCATAGCTGGACAGCAGTGGGTGGTGGAATCCCCGCTTCACAGGTGAGGACCCTGAGGCCTAGGTTCCCGGGTCACACGTGAGGACAGGCAGGACCAGGGCCAAGCATGGGTCAGCCTCTGTCCCCGCCCCCTGGCCAACCCTCAGCCACACCGCAGGACATGCACAGTGGGGAAGTTCTCGGAGCCATGGTGGGCAAGGCGTCCCAGGCACGTCGGTAACAGAAAGAAGCAAACCACAAAATGACAGTGAAAAAGGAAATGTGTGGGGGCGCCTGGGGGGTTCAGTCAGTTGAGCATCTGACCTTGCTTTCGGCTCAGGTCGTGATCTCCGGACGGTGAGATCAAACCCAGTGCTGGGCTCTGGGCTGGCGTGGAGCCTGCTTGAGATTCTCTTTCTCTCTCTGCCCCTCCCCTCCCCAAACAAAGTAAAACAAAAAACAAAACAAAAAAACGACAAAAAAGATAATGTTTATGTGTGCCTGCCTTTGACTAGAAAGTAGGACCCAGACCTGAACTGCGAGGCGTTCGCTTTGTGTGCTCCCTCTCATCAGTCTGGATTTAAAAAAAAAAAAAAAATAGGGGCGTCTGCGTGGCTCAGTTGGTTAAACAGCTGCCTTCAGCTCGGGTCATGATCCCAGGGTCCTGGGACTGAGCCCTGCATCGGGCTCCCTGCTCAGTGGAGACCCTGCTTCTCCCTCTCCCTCTGCTGCTCTGCCTACTTGTACTCTCTATCTCTCCATCAAATAAATAAATAAAATCTTTTAAAATTTTTTAAAAAATAAAAAAAAAAATAACTTAGAGTTATAGTTTTTCTTATCAAATGTAAAAATTCATTTTGGAATGTGTCTGGCCCCTTGACAGGCAAGTCCCTGTGCCCAGTGGGGCCAGCGCCACCCCCTGTTCCCAGAGCCCTTTGCGGTGGCCCAGGCTGGGTCTTCCTATGCGATGTCTGCCTCCTCCTGGAAGACCAGCCCCGGGGGCGGGGGGGCCGCGCTCGGAGGGGTTCTGGTGTCGGCGGAGGAAGGCCTAAAGCCAGCCTTGGTGCTGATCAGTAAAGCCGCTCGTGGAGAGGAGCGGCCCTGGAAGGTTCCCTTGCACTCTGCCTTCTGCTCTCTGCCCAGCACCCAGAGAGGTAACGCTACGGGCCCAAGGCCACCCATCTGGGAGAGGCGGAACCTGGAGCCAAACCCAGGCTGGGGGTGCCCCGCCCGAGCTCTCCCCCAGACCATGCGGGCCTTTCCGCAGCCAGGACCCCTGCCTGCCCGGCCACCAACGGCCTCTTTGCCACCTCCTGTGTCAGCTCAAGCCAAGGACGGGCAGGTTTCCCCCGACTCTGGTCATTCATTTGTATTTCCCACCGTCAGTCCACTCACCCCCACCCCGCCACCCCATCCATTCATCTGTCCATCCTGCAATCCCTCTGTCTGTCTGTCCATCCCTCCATCTACCTATCCCTCCACCCACTCACCCCCCCCCAAGCATCATCTATCCACCCATTCATCCGCCCTTCTGTCCTCCCATCTGTCCATCCATCCATCTGTCCGCCCGTCCGTCCACTGGCTTGTTTCCCCCGCCAGCATGCCCCGTGCTGGGTGCTGTGGGCTCAGAGACGGGTCTGGCACGGCTCTCCCTGCCCAAAGCTCACAGCAGGCTGGGGAGCTGCCGCCCCAAAGGGCGAGGTGGCATGTTTTCCAGGTTGGCTGAGGAGAAGGGTGAAGTTTGGGCACGTTTGTCCGGGAGACAAAGGGCGGGTGATACTTGGCGGCAGTGACAGGGGAAAACACACTTGTCTCCTGTGTCACTGTCTTGGGCTACCCACCCCCCCACCCCCACTCACTCCTTGTCTCCTCCCTCCTCTGCCTCTGTCCTTGGAGCTCGCTGCTGTTTTCCGTCTCTGTGCTCTCCTCACCTCATCTCTTGGTGTCTGTCTCCCAAGAATGTAAGAGCCACGAGGCAGCGACTCCTGTCTTGCTGTGGTCTCAGAGTTGGGCTTTGAATGCCAACAGCCCGGGTGGGACGCCTGAGTGGCTGAGCTGGTGAGCCGTCGGCCTTCGGGTCAGGTCGTGATCCCAGGGTCCTGGGATCAAGTCCTGTATCGGGCTCCCTGCTCAGCCCGGAGTCTGCTTGTCCCTCTGCCTGCTGTGTTTGTGCTCTCTCTCTCTGTCAGTCTGATAGATAAATAAATAAAATCTGTGAATGCAAACAGCCTGGTTCCCAAGCGATGGTGAGGCTGGGCACCCGCACACAACTTGTGTGGATTCCATCCTGCCCTTTGCCCTCTGACATGGCCGCCGCCACTGCCAGCCTGTCCCCCCTTCACCCTGCAGTGGCCAGGCAGGCAGGGATGGGGCTGCCCATCCATCAGCACCCAGCCTGTTCAAGGCCGGCCTGCGTCCACCCGTCAGAACACAAGAAAACAGGCAGACACACAGTCCCTGACCCGAGGGCCACCCGGATGAGGCGGTCTGAACCCTGGATCCCTCCACTCTGGTCCCGCCAGCTTTCTGGCCAGCAGGACACTCACTCTTTGTGGCCCTGGGCACGTGCACAGTCTCCTTAAGCCCGAGGGCCCCTGCGGCCACCTTGCAGCGTTGCCGTATGGCTCATATGGGAGAATGTGCTGAGCCCCTGGGAGGGCCCACTGGGTGACGGCCATGGGGACAAAGCTCATGGGCATCAGGGCCTGGCCCTCGGCATCAGAGAGGGGCTGGTCATTCCAGAGTATCTGGTGATCACATCTGGCCCCGTCACCTGCATGGCCTTGGACAAATCCCCTTTCTGGGCCTCAGTGGTTCCATCTGTAAAATGGGGACCATCAGCCCCACCTCCCCTTCAGGAGCGCCCTGGCTTCGTGAGAGGCCCAGTCAGCAACGAGGCCGCTGGTCCCTAGCAGTGTGTCCCGCAGGGCTTGGGGCCCTCAGGGCTTGGTCAGTGCTGAATGCTGGGGACTGAGCAGAGGTAGATCTGGCGGGGCTGGGGGAATGGGAAACCAATGTGGGCACACACGGACAGCGTGGGGTCAGGGCAGTGTGAAGGGAGCGGGGCAGATGCCGGCTGGGACCCGTGTTTACTCGTGCTGGCTTCCCAGGCTCGCCCCCACTCCCTCCTGCCTGCCAAGACTCCTGAGGACGGCTGGTCCTCCTCGGGGCAGCCCCAGCTCCGATGGTGTCTGCTGAGTGAGTAGGATGGAGCTTCGAGAGCTGCTGGGGAGGCCCGAAGACCCCGTGAAGGCCTGAACTTGGGCTTGGAGGGACGGGGGCACCACAGCCCCATCCTCGGACCTCCCCGGAGGTGTCTGCACCTGGCCCCGGGGCCCAGCCCTGCAGGCAGTGTGGATAGTGAGCCTTGCCACCTCCGGCGGCCTCTCGCATACTTCCCTGACCCCTGGGTCCCCAGGGCACTGGGACAAGGGTCCTCTGGGGGGTGTGTGTGGGAGGGAGTCCAGCTGCCCAGTGCCTGGGTCTGGGCATTGACCCGCAGGGCCTCTGCCTTTGAGGCCACTGGTCAGCAGGCTCCCATCTCCTGTCCCTCCCCCAGCCCCGGCTATTTAAGACCGGCCAGCAGCTGGCGAGTTGGTCGAGGCCACCCCGGTGGTGGCAGACCGCTGTCAGGCAGGCAGACCCAGGGCCTTTCCCAGCACAGCGCTGTCAATGGATTTTGTGGCTGGAGCCATCGGAGGTAATGGACATGGAGGGGCTTGGTGGGGCGGGGGATCAGGAGGCGTGGGGAAGTGCTGGGCCTTGGCAGTAGACCCTCCCGTGGCAGTGGCAGTGGGGTGTCAGGGGCTCTGGAAGTGGTTGCTCCCTGGTGTGGGCCTCCCGTGCTAGGGGGCGGCACAGGGGGAGGTGAGTCTGCACAGCCCGGCCCTCTGAGCCTGCGGCCCTCAGGCGGGGATGGGGGTGCGCAGAGGGTGGTCTCCGCCCAGGCAGGGGGGGTTGGGAAGGGAGGTTCACAGCCATCAGTGTGGGGAGGAATGGCCCAGCTGTGGGAAGGAACTCGAGGAGGGGGGGGGGGTGGTGGTTGGTGGACAGTGAGGACAAACAGGCCTGGATCCGGAAGGGCGGGCGGGGGGGGGGGGGGGGGGGGGGGGAGAGGCCCTGCGGAGCCCTGGCCAAACCTGCCGGCTGGTTTGCGTGCTGTCCCCGCCTATTGGCCTCCCAAATTATTTTCTCTTCTGGGGAAATGGCTGGTTACAAAAGACAGATCCAGAGAGATAACAGCCCATTGGGAAACAGGTGGGGGACGGTCTTCCCCCACCCCCGACCCTCCGTCCTGCAGGCGGGAGCCTATTTTGGGCGAGGCATCCTTGGCCTTGCCCTGTCTTGTGAAACAGCAAGGGTGCTGGTCGATACTTCTGGGAATGGTGTGGGGTGTCCTCCTCCCTCAGGCGGGGAGGGCAGTGCTGACCCTGGACAGGCTGGAGCCCCGGGTCTCTGGTGACATTTCTGAGGTGTGACTATGTGCCGGGCCTAAGACCAGCTGCTTCCCTGCATGTTAGCCCCTAAGGAGGGGGCTCAGAGAAGGAAGGGGCTTGACTTGGCCAAGATCACAAAGCCAGGAAGGGCTCTCGAAGACCTGGGTCTTGTCCTTGTGGAGAACAGACATGGCATGCGTGGGACAGCAGCAAAACCACGTGATTGGGGCTGTGATCAACATGTTTTGTTTTGTTTTTATTTATGTGGCGCCTGGGTGGCTCAGTGGGTTAAAGCCTCTGCCTCCGGCTCAGGTCCTGATCCCAGGGTTCTGGGATCGAGCCCCGCATCGGGCTTTCTGCTTAACGGGAAGCGTGCTTCCTCCTCTCTCTCTGCCTGCCTCTCTGCCTACTTGTGACCTCTGTCTGTCAAATAAATAAATAAATCTTAAAAAAAAAAAGATTTTATTTATTATTTATTTGACAGACAGAGATCACAAGTAGGCAGAGAGAGGAGGAAGCAGGCTCCCTACTGAGCAGAGAGCCCGATGTGGGGCTCGATCCCAC
>NW_019154104.1:29437085-29439968 GCF_002288905.1 Enhydra lutris kenyoni
CTCGGCCTGCCTCTCTGCCTACTTGTGACCTCTGTCTGTCAAATAAATAAATAAATCTTAAAAAAAAAAAGATTTTATTTATTATTTATTTGACAGACAGAGATCACAAGTAGGCAGAGAGAGGAGGAAGCAGGCTCCCTACTGAGCAGAGAGCCCGATGTGGGGCTCGATCCCAGGACCCTGAGATCATGACCTGAGCCGAAGGCAGAGGCTTTAACCCACTGAGCCACCCAGGCACCCCCATGATCAATATGTTTAATGACACAGAGGCAGCCCAGATTCAGGGGTCAGAAGGGCTCCAGAGAGGAGGTGAAGCTGTGGTGGGGCTTTGATGAGTGAGTAGGAGTTCGGTGGGGTCTCTGTGAGAGTCAAGAAGGATAATTCTAATTAAGTCATTCAGTCAGTCCTTTGTTCATTTCCTCACACAGGTTCATTCATTCATGAACACATATTGAGTCCTGGGATGCTTAGTAAATAGGGCAGAGCCCCCAAGTGCCTTGTCCCCAGGTGGCCCTCACCACCCCTCGCCCCCAGGCTACATAACCCCAGGGCTCTGTGGGTCTCTGGCTTCCCCATGGCAGTGCTGGGGGCTTGGACATTGAGGCTCTGGCGAAAAGAGAAAGGATGTTGGCACCTGGCCCTTTGCAGGGAGATGGCCCTGGTCTAGAAAGCCTCACGTCCCACTCTGTTCCACGCAGACTTGTGGTTCCAGGCAGTCCTTCGCAGAGCCCTGGGTGACCAGGGATTTCCCACCTCCTGGCCTTTGTTGGGTCTGTGCCCTTCTTCTACATACACAGCCCGCAGGTGAAGCGCAGACAGACACTTCAAGGCTTGAGGACAGGAGCTGCCTGGCTTGGAGACAGGGCCCGGCAGGTGTCGAAATGCCTCCCTGGCTGTTGGAATGAGGCATTGCCAGGCCAAGACACGGAAGGAGAAATTGCTGGCGGCTTGGCTGAGCCTCAGTTGCCTTCTCTGCATCAGTGTGCTCAGGGCTGATGAGACACGGTGTGGACGGGGAGCGTGTGTCCAGGCTCAGCGGGAGGTGGTCGGGGCTCACCCTCACCTCCTTCCATGAGACAAGGTCGGGCTGTTGCTGCTCCTCACCCAGTCCCTCTGATTTCCTTCCAGGTGTCTGCGGTGTTGCTGTGGGCTACCCCCTGGACACAGTAAAGGTAGGGCAATGGCCAGGCCTCCACCACCCACCCTAAGGCCCCTGGCTGGGATTAGGCTGCCCTCCCGGTCTCCTGCATCCATCCGTGGCCAGGAGACCTTTCTGGCCGGCTGATCAGACCAGCCCTCCCCCTGCTCCTCGGGACTACGTCAGCCCCTCTTCTCACCTGTGTGTCAGGGTTCGTGTCTTACGCGGGCTCCCGGTCCTTGCCCTGCCCGCAGTCCGCCACCACGCCTCTGACAATCAAGGCATTGGCTTGTCCCCTCCCCCAGGCCTACTGACCTTGCTGTCGGCCTGAAGCCACCCCTTCCTGAAGTCTGCTTCTCTCGCAGGTCAAGATCCAGACAGAGCCCAGGTACAGGGGCATCTGGCACTGCGTCTGGGACACGTATCGCCGAGAGCGGGTAGGCCGGGGCCCGTGGTAATGGGCAAGAGGATGTCAGGGCCTCGGCCCCAGGCGGGCCACTCCCAATGAGCCAGCCCTGTCCGAGCTTAGCTCTGTCACCTTCCAAATGGGAGGGATTGTACCAAGCTGCTGGGTTTCTCTGAGGATGAGAGCCATGTGTCCAGCACATAGGAGGTGTCCAGAATGAGGTCCTGCCTTCAGGAGAAGGTCCACGGGTGGCATCTGGGGCCTTGGGGGTCAGGGAAGGACCCTGAGTGTTTGTATTTCTGTCCCCTCCAGGCTGGGCACCCCTTGAACGCCATGGTGGGTGACACTGTTAGTTGTCCCATGTCCAGCTCAGAGCCCAGTCCAGAGGAGGGACTCAGGGATACTTAGCAACGTGAACTTGGGGCTCGATGCGGGCCAGGGGTGAACGGATGAGAAAACAGCAACAGTAAAGCACGCTACTCAACGTCATCTTCATCATCAAATAGCTGTCCTAGGTCCAGCCTGGCCATCTGTCTCTTCAGTCCCTCACATCACCTGGAGAGTGGGGTGTTACGATTCCCAGTTTAGGTCACAGAGCCTTGGCTGTGAGAGATGGGCCTGAGGTCCCACGGTCAGGGAGGCCAGGGCAGGGCTGAGACATGGCCCACTCGGCCTGGGGCCCCCGGGGTGGCCCTCTTCCTGGCTGGGCCTCTGGCCTGACTAGGGTCCTCGGGTCCGGTCTGTCTGCCCACCAGGTGTGGGGCTTCTACCGAGGCCTCTCGCTGCCTGTGTGCACCGTGTCCCTGGTCTCGTCCGTGTCTTTTGGCACCTACCGCCACTGCCTGGCACGCATCTGCCGCTTTCGCTATGGCAGCCCCGACGCAAAGCCGGCCAAGACTGACATCACACTGTCCGGATTTGCCTCTGGCCTGGTCCGCGTGAGTGGGGTGGGGGGCGGGGCCCCTCGGGACTGCGGGGTCGGGCGAGGCTGAGAGAGCCACCCAGGAGGCCACCCAGCCCCACAGCGGAGGAAACCCAGGCTTGGGGCAGGGCAGAGACTGGATGAGGGCCGGGGTTGGTGAGTGAGGGCCCAGCTGATTCTCGTTAGCTCGGCGACCTTGGGCGACCTTGGGCGCGCCAGGGAGCCTCTCTGAGCTTCTGTCTCTTCACCAGTAAGAGGCACGGTGAAGCTCCTGTAAGGTTCTCAGTGGAGAGCCCCCGGGATGGAATCAGGTATGAGGGCCCACAGAGCGGTAGCCAGTATTGTTAGTAATATGTCGCTTACTCATGTTAGTAATATGTCGCTTACTCATGTTAGTAATATGTCGCTTACTCATGT
>NW_019154104.1:29439978-29612086 GCF_002288905.1 Enhydra lutris kenyoni
CATACGGTACCGAGTACTGTAGTCCTGACACGACTTCTACTAATTACGTGGTACACGGATGTGCTTCGCCTGTTAACTACGTGATAGATACTCCACGAACCCGAATCATAGGCATCTACCCAACACCTCTTGCGTTGTCCGGCCGTTCTGCACCAGAAGTGGAGCTTTGAACCCCAAGGCACTGGGCCCGGTGGGCCAGCCCTGGAGGGGCCCCCAGGGGCGGTGCCCTGGGGGCACGAAGCCCAGCGGGGTGCAGGCAGTGTGGCGGGCGCCTCCTTACCTGCCTCCTTCCGCGGCAGGTGTTCCTGACCTCGCCCACCGAGGTGGCCAAGGTCCGCCTGCAGACGCAGACGCCCAGGCAGCAGCGGCGCCCTTCGGCCTCGTGGCCCTCGGCGGCGCACCCGCTGTGTCCCGCGCCCCCTGCCGGTTCCGGGCCCAAGTACCGAGGGCCACTGCACTGTCTGGCCACGGTGGCCCGCGAAGAGGGGCTGCGGGGTCTCTACAAGGGCAGCTCGGCCCTGCTCTTCCGCGACGGCCACTCCTTCGCCACTTACTTCCTGTCTTACACCATCCTCTGCGAGCAGCTCACGCCCGCTGGCCACAGCCAGCCAGGTGAGGGGGCCCGGGGCCTGGCAGGCGGGGTGGGGCCCAGCACAGTGGGCCTTGGAGCTGGGGGAGGTCGTGTGGACGCGCTCGGGCCAAACACGGGTGCTGCGGAGCTCCCCGCTGGGGGTGGGAACGTCCGTGCCCTCCAGCCAGGAGTGGGACAGACCTGTAGTGTGGCTTCACATGTCGGGGGCGTGACATGCATCCCCATTCCGGGGACCCCCCCCCATGTCCCCGGCCGGCTGGCGGGGGGGTTGAGGCGGTCGCGGCTCTCTCCCTGCAGATGTGTTGGGCGTGCTGGTGGCCGGGGGCTGTGCTGGGGTCCTGGCTTGGGCCGTGGCCACCCCCATGGACGTGATCAAGTCACGCCTGCAGGCGGACGGGCAGGGCCAGAGGCGCTACCGGGGCCTCCTGCACTGCGTGGTGACCAGTGTGCGCGAGGAGGGGCCGCGGGTCCTCTTCAAGGGGCTGACGCTCAACTGCTGTCGCGCCTTCCCCGTCAACATGGTGGTCTTTGTCGCCTACGAAGCTGCGCTGCGGCTCATCCGGGGCCTGACTGCGTAGCCAGTCCCGATGCCCCTGGGGCCGACCCGCTGCAGCTCCCTGAGGTCCTGGGGGCTGGAGGAGGCGCAGGAGAGTCTTGGGGTCTGGGCCCACAGAGCCGCTGCCCAGGACAGTCCGAGCCTCCCTGGAGCCCGAGTCACTGTGCTTGGGGCTACAGGACCACAGGGAGTCTGAGGGGACCATCTGCCAGCAGCCTGGGGTTGGCATGAGGGTCATATGGCCAGGGAGGAGTGGGCCTCTTGGATGAGGACGTCCGTCCCATGGAGTCGCTGGAGCACGTCATTGGAGTTCTAGCTTCCTGGTCACCCCTCTCTGCCGCCCGCGTCTTCGGAGCAGGCCTGCGCCTCCATCCAGTCCTCTGCTGTCCCCTGGCCGCCCTCCCTGCGGGGCCCCCACGCAGCTCTCCTCGGCTGTTTGGTGAGCTCTAGGGCACCTGCCCGCTTGCTCCCCACACCGGGCTGCTCAGAGAGGGCACTGACCGGACGGCCACAGCCAGACCTGCTCCTGCACCCTTGCCCTCTGGGAGATCCCGGAGACTGAGCAGGGAGCTGTTGATAATAAAACGTCTTTGGGCCTGCTCGGTGCTGCTGCTCCGTGGTCTGTGGGGCGGGCGATCTGCTTGTCCTCAGAGGCCCAGCCCTCCAGACCTGTATGGCCAGTGTTCCCACAACGCGGATGGGCACACTGAGGCCAGCACTCTGGCTGGCTCCACTCCCTTGGCCTTTGGGGCGCTGAGCCCGGCCACGGGAGGCCACTCAGCCTTCAGCATGAGGCTTGCTCTCCTCACTACCACCACCCCAAACCCACCCCCTTTTGGCCCCTCCGCTGCCTGGATAATTGGCTGTGAGCCACCTTTCCACAGGGGCCTGGAGGAGGGGTCAGGGAGGGGGTGGCAGGTCCTACATGGGTCATCACAACAATCTGACACCGCAGAGCAAGCAGCTCAGAGAGGGAGCTGGGCCTGCCCACCGTGGCGGGGGCAGGGGCAGACTCGCGCCCGCATTTCTGGAATCCTCCTGTCCGCACCACGCGGCTTCCAGTCACGGGGGGCTATCAGGGGTCAGGGCTCTGGTAAAGCCGGCCAACACCTGCCTTGATTACCCTCACTCACAGACCCTGGCCTTGACTATGTCTTTGGACCGAAGGACCTCTTGTGTTCTGGAAGCTTTTTCCTGGTTCCCCTCCCGTCCCAGTCCGCTTCCCTCATACTGACCCAAGCTTTTGCTTACACCCAGTGCTCTCCGCCAGGAACACCCTTTCCCCAGGCATCACCTCCTTCAGGAATCTCTCCCAGCCCGACCACGGGGCTGCTTTTTAGGCTCCCACGGGTTCCTGGCTCCTTGGTCACTCATCTGCCCCCACCCACCACCCCGCTCCACCCACGTCTGCCTCGGACTCTGTCCAGCACAGGGTCTGGAGCACGGCAGGTGCTCACCGGGTGTGGAATGAGGAAGTCCTGCCCTGGATTCCAGTAAGTTCATCCGGCTTCGAGTGAAAGATGCTGGCGTTCTAGCCAGGTGCTGGGGAAAGGCTACCTACCAACTAACAAATTGTTGATAATTCATCAAAACCCTGACCCCATGTCTGCTTCTGCCAAGAAGACCTCTAGTACCTGTTTGCTTTAGCCTGGGAAGAATTATTGGCAGTACTCCAGGCTCTGCCAGTCTGCCAGTCACCAGGGGGTAGTGTGGGGACTGGGTCACTGAGCCGCTGGCCCCACCCACATTAGCGAAATGGCTTTGCAGGAAGGCCTGGTCCCAGGTCCTCATGCTCTCTAGGTGACAAGGCCCTTTGCAGAGCTGACTCAGCCCCTTCTTTTAGAAATGGAGACGAGAAGGTGGGCCCAGCTGGGTCTTCCCATTAACCGTGGTCACCTTAATGGAGTTCGGGCTGCACCTGAAATTTCAAGTGGGAGACCAAGGGTGGTGTCCCCAGGGCTCCCACAGCAGACCGGAGAATTGTAGGCCTCTGGGAAGGGCCAAGGCGCACAGAACTCCCTGGGAGAGCTCATCTATCATATGGCAGGGAGACTCCTTCCTTGTTCTCGTCCTGGACTGTGAGCTCCCTGCTCCCCACTGTGCCCCGTCCCCAGCCCCACCTCAGCTGTGATCCCAGGCTGGCGGAACTCCTCTGGCAGGAGTCCCCACACCATGGGGGCTGCGACCTGACCTCCTGCCAGCAACTGCTGGGCTGTTGCACCCGTCTGTCCTGACCCAGGGTGTCCCGTCTGTCCTAACCCAGGGGGTCCCGTCTGTCCTGACCCAGGGGGTCCCGTCTGTTCTGACCCAGGGGGTCCCGTCTGTCCTAACCCAGGGGGTCCCCTTAGAACCTGCTTTTTTAGAGAACTGTGGCGGTGGGAGGAGCTGTGGCCCTTGCCAGCAGTGACAAGGTAGAGGTCACCTGACCTCTAACCCGGGGCACTGTCTCAAGACCCCAGCATGAGGTATGGTGGGGGTGGGGGTCCCCAGAGGTTAGGTGGCCTGCCCAAAGTCACGTAGCCTGTGCAGGGAGGGGCGGCCCAATGGTGATGTGCTCTCCTACCCTCGTTTCATCCATTCAGTGCACCTGTGACATAGGTGCAACGGAGCGACAAGATGGAACTTAGCCATGGAGGGCCGCAGCCAGCCAGGTTGAGGGGGCTGGGGGCTCTGGCCGGGGGGCGGCTGTTGAGGCCGGGGAAGGACCCTCAGCGCCCTCATTTGTGCAACGGGCCCTCTGTGCATGTGGACACAGCAAATAAGAAGCAGGACAGGCCTTGGACAAGCCACATTGCCTCTCTCAAGTGTCAGCTTCCCCACCTGGAAGTGAGCTTGGGCAGGTAGAGGGAGCCTGGGGCTCCATCCCTGCAAGGCCTGAGGCAGACAGGCGGCTCCCGCACCAGCCACACTGCCCAGCCCATGGCCGTGCCCCGCGACATCCTGTTGGGCAGCTGGAGGCGTCCCATGAGCTGTGACAGCCAGCAGCAGGGCGCTTGCCAAAGGCTAGAAGGCAGACAGGCTACCTCCCAGCGGATTCCTGGGAGCCCGCACCTTGGGGCCACGGAGGCTTCCAGGCTGTGTCTCCACTCCATGTCCCCTCTGGGTAACCCCGTGGACGCGAGGGCCACCCTTGGAGCAGCAGCCGCACTTGGCGGCAGCCCCGCCCTGGGCCCGAAGCAGGCTTGGTCCCTCCTTGAAGCCCAGACAGACAGAGCACAGCGACACAGGCAGGACCGAAGGAAGTTTATTCACGCCAACGAGCGTCATGAGGGAGTGGACCCTGCACCTCCAGAAAGCACAGACCCCTCAAGCCTGGGCCTTCCCTGAGACAGGTCTTCCGCTTTTCCAAACTACACAGGGTGCATGGTTTACCAAGCCTCCCGGGGACAGGCTGCTCGGGGCCTGGAGGGCTGCCGCGCGCTTTCTAGCTACGTCCACCTGGCCCGGGGCACTGCTCTGTGCAGAGAGACTTCCACGCCAGTCAAGTGTCAAAACAAAAGCATCTGCAAAGACAACAGAGCCCTCAGCATCTGGCACGACCAGCGCGAAGCGGCCCTTGGCTTTCAGGGCGGAGTGTCAGGGATTGCTTGGTGGACGGAGTGTTAGCACATCGGGGAAAAGCACGATTTCTGGAGCGGGTGCATGCACGGTCTGGAGTGTGGTAAGGGAACCGGAGTCTCGCCCACAGAAGGCTCAATTTAAGAAAGCCCGGCCAACGTGGGCAATATTCAACGTGGAAAGCAGCTTCCAAGCTGGGAGCTCTTGTACCCAAACGTTTCGCAAAGCTTTCAGCCGGCAAGTCTTCCTCTAAATTCCCTTGGGCATGGCCTGAATTACACCTGTGCCCATCACACTGCTGTACGTAGACTTTTCAAAGCACATTTTAATTGATGCTAACGCCGTTTTGATTCAGGTACGCAGAGAGACTCCACGCTCCTTCACAGAGCAGGTCTGAAGAGTGTGTGGCGACCAGCAGCTGTCCTATGGACCTGACAGGCTGGCCTGTGGACACGGGGCCAAAGGTCCCACATGGGGGTCTGCTCTGTGGGAGAGACTCCAGCTGGACTGTCTGACCATGAACGTTAGCCGGCACCCAGTGACCCCAAGGGTTTGACCCACGAGAGACAGAAAGGAGGACGTCACGGGAAAAAAACGGCACGGACACATACACAGGGCTTCCAGATACCATCCAGTAATTACCGTGTGACAGAGCCTATGGGTAGTGCTGATTTGATTGGGCTGGAATTATTGGTAAATTACATCTCTTTATAAGCACATATAAAAGGAGTGTTACTGAAAGTCGTAGGACAGCTTCCGGGGAGTCATGAACTCTTTCACTATCTCGTCTGTGACCTCCTTGCGCCTGGCCTGGTGCTCGGCGATCAAGGGCTGCAGAACCTCTATGAGCGTCTTCTTGAGCTCGCCAGTGAGCATGTCGCCGCTGGTGTAGTCCTGCCCGGAGGGAGATAGACCACAGTGACAGGCGGCTCACGTGCCTGGCCCCCTGCCTCCTCTGGGCGCCAGCCCAGCCCGCAGCACCCGCACAGAGCCTGGCGCAGGGGTGGTGCCCGGAAGTCCAAAGACGTGCACCTGACCCGGTGCTTTTCTCCAAATGCCAGGGGCCCCGCCTACCGCGCAGCCCCGAGTCGCCGCCCCTGCCCTCCTCTCTGCGGGCCGGAGCTCCACGCGCCCCGGCCGGCCAGCAGCTCCCTCCCGGCCTCCCGCTCCTGCAGCTCCGACACAGCGTCCCCCGTGCTGTGCAGCCTGCTCTGGACTGTTCACTACAACCAGCTTTGACGTGTTTGCACGCAGAGTCCTCAGTCAGAATCACCTGGTGGGAAGGTTCCGAGGGCCGGAATGCCCGAGGCAAGGCTACGCGCACTGTTTGGCTCTTCCTACTGCTCACCCAACTGCTGCTGAGAGGCCGCACCAGGACCCTCGCCTCCACCGGCCGAGCCTCGGGGCCCTGCCGGCAATGCAGCCACGCGAGGCCCTGCGCACTCGGTGCGGGCAGTGTTGGAACTGTGATTCTGTCCTGTTGGAGCTCCCTGGTCCGTGGTGTCCGGCCAGGGAGACCGCTGTGGGTGGCAACCACAGTCTGCGCTCTGCTATGTGAACGGTCACCGGGCTTCCTGGCGCGTGGCTAAGAGCAGACAGACCTCCTCGCTTTTCACCTCGTCTCAGCTGAGGGTCTGTTGCCAAGGCCCAGCCCCGAGGCTCTGACCACTCTAAGCTCAGCTGCCAGACCCCCCGTCCCCCATGTCCCCCACGAGAGAGGCTGGACCCTCCAGCCTGCGGCCTCCGGCCTCACCTTCCTGATCTGCTCGAGCTTGTCATCGTCCTCGAGGAAGAAGGTCAGGTACATGAAGGACACGTCCACGTCACAGTTGCCTCCGAACTGCCTGTGCTCCTCGACGGTGTCTCTGCCTCCAGAAAACGCGTGCCTGTTGACCTGTGGCGGCAAGAGCACAGAGATGCGGCGGGGCCCGGCTGCCCGCGCGTGGAAGCCGGCTGGGAGCCGAGGGTGCAGGTCGGGCCAGGGTCTGCTTCTGCCCCGTCAGGTCTCTGGGCAGGAGGCTGGGGCTCACGGTCGGGAGGAGGAGCCCCATAAACTGCTCCTGCCTGCCCGGTGAGCCCGGGTCCATGCCAATGCGGCCAGCTGAAGGTGGGCGGGGGTTAGCTGTGGACCCCCACCCCCACGAAAGACAGAACAGAGCTGGAATGTGGGTTGAGCATCCTCCAGGGTTGGACAGACACAAGGTCCTTTGGGTAAGAGAGACAACCTGGGAAGGGGGGCTGCTGCCTTCGGCGGTGTGGAAGGGAGGACGGGAGCCCCCAGAATGGGGCTCGAAAGGGAGAGCAGAGCCCAGGAGACGCACAGGGGAGTCGGCACCGGCAGGCAGCCCCACCTGAAAGCATGCAGGCCCAAGAGCTGAAGAAAGACTCAGAAACTAGCACAGTGGTTTTGGAATCACTGAAGATCATCTTGGAGAAATCAGGGCCAAGAAGCCAGAGAAGGAAAGCCAACAAGGGACAAAGTCTCCTCAGCCTTCTTCCCATGAGCACATGAGAGACCCACTATGTACAAAGGTCACCCTATTTTTCTTTCCTGGGGAAAAGGGTGGGTAGAGCTGGCGGTGCCCACGTGGAGATGCTTATTCCCCTCCCAGGACCACACAGCAGTTACTGGCGGGCTGCTCCGGGACCCTGGGCAGGCAGCAGGCGGACGCCAGGGGCAGAGGCCGTCAGGCGGCAGGGAGTGGCACCTGCTCTGTGCCCCGGCAAAGGGGAAGCGTGAACGGCTGCACACTGGGGGCGGGCGGAGTAGCGGCAGTTACACAGTCACCTTCCCCCTCCTTCACAAAACAAAAGAGCAAGTTGCAGAACAGCATCAACGTGCGCAAGCTGCACCTACCACGTGGAGACAAAACAAACAGAAGAGAAGGCACCAGGGTGGGGTTCTCCTGAGCTCTGGTACCCTGGGCAGGCCTGCACAGGCCTCTTCCTGTGCTCAGCCTCGCAGGCCAAGCCAGGTCACTGCTGGGCCTCCGGGAAGACACTCCAGTGCCAGGAAGAAAGTCTTGAGAACAGAGCTTCCCAGGCTCCCAGGGCTGGTTTAAAGGCTATCCAAGGGCCCCGGGACACTTCTCAGTCCTCGTCTGACAGCAAGATGAGGAAAGGTGTGTCTGCTGCATGTTTTCCAAGGTGCATGGGTACCGCTGCTGCCCACGCACTACCCCTCCCTGGGCAGGCCCCTCGCCCCACAATGGCGCGCAGACGGACCGGGAACGGTGGGCGTCAGCATGAGCACATCACTCAGTCCCCAACAACCCAATGACCTCTGTACTGCTTTCTCCACCTCACAGATGAAAACGGGGCGCAGTGTCAAGGACCTGCTGTATGTGGCAGTGGAGGGCAGAGCCAGGCTGACCAGTCTTCTGATAGTGGCTTAAGTTTGCCTGGTGTTGGACTGGCCGGTCCTCAGTGTGGCTGGGGCCTTGCTTATGGGAAACCAATAGCAAAATGGATCTGGGCTAGGACGGAAAGCAGCCCTGGTTGTGGGGACCACAATGCAGGGGCCAGGGTCCAAAATGACAGAAGCAAGTAAGATGTACCCAAACCAGTATGATCTGGTGTAAAACGAAACTAGGCCTGGCGAGGATGTCTGGGTTGGGGGACAAGGGAGCTTGATTCAAGTGCCAAACTCCAAGAGCCGGTGCGCTCTGGCTGCTACAACCCAACGGCAGGTGAGCTGGCCTGCAGCCCTAGGGCGCGGGGGGGCCCCTGAAGCCCCGCCCTGGGACCCAAAGCCAGCTCTGGGCAGGGGCGCTACAGGGATCTCATCATCAGAAAGCCTAAGTGGGTAGCCGGGCTGGCAAATGGTGTTACCGACGCGCGTCCCCGAAGACGAGGTTCCACGGCTGTCTGCAGGAGGGCCTGGTCTGGCGGGCTCCGGCAGGGCCCGTGTGAGAGCCTAGGGAAGGCCTATTTTGGCCCAGCCCGCAAAGCAGCTGACCGACTCTTCATTCTCAGCTGAATCCTTACACCTGGGGTGCACTTTACGGCTCACAAACACTTTTTACATGTGATCCCATACAGGCCTTGTCTCCAGCCTATGAAATCAGCACAGCCGCTCCCGCTTCACAGAGGTCTCTCACCAAGGTCACTCGCCAATGGCAGTGAAGCGGCAGGGCACAGACAACCTGGGGTTCCTGACTCTAGGCCACGGGAGGGCCCATGCAATGGGGGAGCTGGGGTCCGGTCCTAACCCCCACACTCCCCAGCTGTGTGGAGGTAGGAAACTGCCTGGTCCCTCTAAGTCTTGATGTCCTTTGCTTACAAGATGAACATGGCCTCCCGGTGGTCGGTAGGACTCAGTGAGAGGACACAGGCGAGCGCGTGGCAGTGCCCAGCACGGCTGCTGCTGCTGTTTGCAGGGGGCTGGGGCAGATGCCCCGCACCGGCTGGTGTGAGGTGGATTCCGGACTGGAAGGTGGGCGTGGGGACTGACCCTGTCCTGCCACACAGGCTGCTCACAACTCTTGTGGCCTCTGCAGCTGTGTACTTCCTGACCTCACACTTACTGCCCGCCCACCCTCGGGGCCTTTGCTCGTCCCTAAGTGAATGAAAAATGCTTTGGACCCAAAAATGACCTCCTTAAAACAACTAAAAAACCAAACAAAGTGCCCTCCCTCCTGGAGAGAAGAGGCGCACCCTCCCCCGCCTCCCACCCCCGCGTCTGGACTCCAGGCTTTGGAAGGTCCAGCCAGTAGTGAAAGGGCAAGAACAAGTCCCGAAAAGAGCAGCTTCCAACAGACGGCGGCCGAGTCGGCGGGGCTGTTTCCTGGAAGAGGCTGTGGACGTGATGGGTCCCCTCGCTGTCTGCTAGAACCCGCCTGGGACTCCGGAAGGGCCAGCACCAGCAGAGGGCTGCATCACACACCTCAGATACAGATTTAGTCACTCCTGCTGTGAAGTTCCCACCCACAAACACACACTAGATTCCAAACAAAATGTCAGGAGCTTCATGGGACAGGGAGGGGCTGTACCTGCACTGGCAGTTCAGGCCCTGCGAGCCGCAGAAGCAGGGCCCTGGGAAAGAAAAAAGCTCAAATAGATTCCTAATTCTCATTTCTTTGGTGACCTGACATATATTTGCTGAGTGTCCGACGCATGCTGGGATGGACACGACTGTCCTGATGAAGGGCCCCCACCTATTCCCAGTCTCTGTGGGAACATGTGCCCCTAAGCCCCACCTTGGCCAGGCTGGTCATCCTCTCTGGCCCTCATCCCTCTAAAGGTGCTCCCCACTATCTCCCCATGAGAAATCAAGCCAGAAAACATAAAGCACCCGGTCCATCTACTGGACTACGGCTGCTGCCTGGAAATGTAGTGGAATACGTTCCATCATTAAAAACACTGCCATGGGACGTCTGGGTGGCTTTGTCGCTTAAGCATCTGCCTTAGCTCAGGTCATGATCTCAGGGTCCTGGGATCGAGCCTGCTTCTCCCTTTCTCTCTGTCACTCCTCCCACTCATGCTCTCTCTCGCTCTCTTTCAAATAAATAAAATCCTAAAAAAAGAAAACTGCCAGGACTTTGCTTCCAGAGCAGAGCACTGGTGAGAAAAGCAGAGAAGAAAAATCCAAAATTTTGCCTAAAGGAAAGGACACAGAGTTAAGTTCATCTGGTGTCTGGGTGCAGGGACAGGCCGCCTGGAGTTCGCAGGCAGTGGCTGTAACTGACCCTGGAAGCCAGCGCCGTGGCAGAAGACTCTGGAAGGACAGTCACGTGATGCGTGTGCGTGTGCGTGTGCGTCTTAGGCACGCCTGCTCTGTGTACATGGGCTACCCCTCCGGCTCGGACAGTGCTCACCTTGGTCTTGATCTGCTTGGCGGTGTCCGTGAGGAAGATGGAGGAGTTGGGGTCGCTGGCGCTCATCTTGGTCTGGGCCCCCTGCAGCGCAGGGAAGAAGGTGGAGTGCAGCAGGGCTGGTTTAGGGTAGCCGATCCTGGGGGCGACGTCTCTTGTCATCCTGAAGTATGGATCCTGTGGGGGGAGAGGGGACTCTGAGGACAGCTGGCAGAAATGGGTTGGCTGTCAGCCTGTGAGTACGTCTGCGGCCTCCATGGGAAGCTGCCAGCTCCCAGTCAGCTTACAGGATTGTCCCCCGCCCAGCACCTTTTAAAACCTCCTTCCCCATCAAGGAGAGCAGCACCCCAGACCGATGGACACCTCGCCCCGCCTGCTGACCTGGTCGATGGCACAGGGGATGAGGCACTGGATGTCCGTCCTGTCTCGGAAGATCTGAGGGAAGGAGTTGCTGAAGGAGGGGGCAGCCTGGATGGCAGGAAAGCTGATCTTCCCTGAAAAGCATAAACAAAGAATTTTTACACACAACATTGACTCCTGTTCTGGTTAATTCACCCGGCAAAAGGGATGAACACGAACAGGCGTTCTCCCCTTTAGAGAAGTGACCATCACTCAAGAGAATCTGAAACCACAGAACAGTAGGGAAGAGAGACGATCTCCAGTCCCAGTGTGGATCTCGCTCTGTTCTCTCAGCTTCCCTCTGCATTTCTGCTGTGACTGCACACTATCTACTTTTCCCTCACCTGGGTGGTTGCTAAGTGTTTCCCGTAAACGTGCCAGGGAGTGTTTCGCCCGTCTCTACCCATAGGCACATAGGTTGTTCCGCGCCTTTAATTGTGTAAATTCTGATACCTGGAACCCAAAACTGTTTTCAGTACTTTGGACGTTGCTGTTAACATCGCTACTGCTATTTGCTCAGACCTGCACAAGGGGTCCAAGGGCACCGACCTTCATGCGACCTCTGACGAGCGGTGCTGCGCTCACTCACGGTGCCACCACCACCAGCGCCCCGCTCACAGAGCAGCGGTGGCCATTCCCTGCGTGTGGGTGCCAGGCTGTGCTCGGGGCCAACCCCGGACTGGGCCTGTCTGCTGCTCCCAACTCTATGAAAAAGTGCCATGTGGTTCCCATCTTACAGACACAGACTTTCAGGCTCAGACTGTTGACACAGCCTGCCGCAGCTAATACCCAGCAAGCAGGCGGCTGGGCCAGGATTCAAACCCGGGTGCTTCGCATCACAGTGTGCAACTAGGCATAGGTCTGTCTCTCGTTTGCCCAGTGCCGTCTTCCCTGAGACATCTTCCCAGGAAATGCTGGCCTTCCAAGGATAAAAACCCTTTCAAAAGCACAGGGTTTATGCCCCAATTGTCAGGAATGCATCTCACTGAAACATCAAAGGGTCTTGCTCATGGGAAAAGACTTCCAGTGAGGCCTCTCCATGGCATTTCTGCACTTGGCCCTGAAGGTCCCCTCACCGCCAGGGCCCCAGCTGGTGCCCCCTCCCAGCGGGGCAAACTCTCCCACACGGCACCCACAGGCACCCTTGGGGATGCTGTCCCGGGCTCGCGGCTGCTCGGCGTGGAGCCGTGTCGCAGAAACGAAACACGGAAGAGGATCAGGAGACCCATGAGTCTCAGGGATCAATTCTTAGCTTTAGGAGCTAAGGGTCTAGAAGGAGGAGGCTGATGTGTCTGACAGACACGGAAGTACACGGAAAGGGACATGAGTGTGTGTGCAGGGGGCCGAGCCATGGAAGGACAGTGAGGGCGGGCAGGGTGGGCACCACAGGGCTTCCGGCCAAGTCCCTCCTCTTATGGGGGAAACGGAGGCTCTGGCCTCTACTAGAGGCGCCTGCATGGGCTGGGACCCCACGAGCAGGCAGAGGAACTCTGGTCATCCCCACCCTTCTCCTTTCTTCTAAGCCTCTTAGGGGGTGACTGAGGGGCGACAGATGGTCTCCGGAAGTGCAGCATCAAGGCCTGGAAATGGGGCTGCAGGCATTGCTCCAGCTCCTCCGGTTCCCAGCAAAGACCTGCCCGTGGGGTCGCTGTGGGGAGGTGAGGGGCGAGGGATGCCACCTGACAGGCCGCCGGGCCCCGGGGCAGACGCCGGCGCTTCACCCCGGGATGCAGGCCACGGCGAGCTCCTTACCGATGGAGTCACTGTCGGTGAAACCGAAAATGCCTTTCACTTGGTTGAAGGTAACGTGCTTCTGAATCTTCACCACGTTCTTGTAGAAGCCTGGGCTCATCCTGCAAAGACAACTGGGATCAAACCGCAGGTACAGAGGGCGGCTTCCCGCCGAGGCCGAAGCCGTGGATGGTGAAACCTGAGCACGCACGTGTGGGCCGAGGACACAGACCGGGCAGGACAGTGCCCAGAAGGCATCCGGAGGCAGAGCGGGCTACCGCAGGCCAAGCGGAGCTGCCAGGGAGGTGTGGAAACCAGTGCGAGACCGACGTCGGATGCCCGGCCGATGAGGCAAGAACGCGCTCAGACTCAGGAACGGACGTGGAGCATTTAAACTCTGCCCGGAAAAAAACCAAAAGAAAAAAAAAAAAACCCAACAACAACAAAAAAACTCTGCCCGAGTCAGCGATCAGGTGTGCTGCAGAGCTTCCAGTCTGGGAGCCCCGAGGGAGTCTTCCCGTGAGACAGACTCTGTTCTGCGTTGTGCTGCTAGAGAGTATGTGCAGAGAAACCAGTATGTCCAGCCACCACGGCCCTGTCCACCATGGGCAGCCATGCTGTCCGGGCAGGCTGACCCCGTGCCCAGCAACAGGGCTGGGCCACGGTGGCTGGTTCAAGCAACCGGATGCTCTCTCCTGGATGGCGAGGGATGTGAATATGAGGCCTGGAGCCGTGGTAGCCATTCTGCTGCCAGAAGGACCTAGGCTAAGGATGAAGCAAATACAGGGCCGGGCAGAACCCAGAGGAACTTCTTACACGGCATCTCTAACATGCTCAGCAGCTCTACTCTCCACCCAACCAGGTGTCAGGCCCCACAAAGGAAGGGAAAAAGTGGGGGAGCTAATGCTTACTATGTGTTTGCATCACGTGGCAGGAGCCGTGCTAAGTGCTGGACACAAGTTAACACCTCTCAACTCCCCCTTTGATGTAGCAGCCTCGCCTCCACTTTCCAGGGAAAGACTGAAGCTCTGAGAGGTTTAGGATCAGGGCACAGACCCAGCGAGTACACGAGCTGGGATCTAAACCCAGGCCTGTCCGGCCACAATGACTATGCTTCTCTCACTACATCTCACAGTTTTGAAAGTTGAAGAGTTTTGCCCCTAGAATGTCTTTGGACAGACAGCGGGGTGTGCGGCTGGGGTATCAGAAATCCAGAGGCATTGGCTGCCTGGGGCTGGGTCAGCCACGAGGCGGGGAGGACTGTAAAGGCAAAGGCTTCACACCTTGGTCTGTGCGGAGTTGAGCGGAGTCTACTTGGGAGGGAGAGAGGGACTTTCACTTTAGCAGCCTGCTCAGTTTTGGCCCAGGGCACCGGTCGGGGGTGGGAGGGTGGGGCTGTGTTACAGAGAGAGGACACACCAGGACCCTTGCAATATGTGAAGTGCTCCCTGCAAAGATGCCTGCTTTGTGATTCTGCTGAGACAGGAACCATCTCCTGTCGGAGGGGTCCTGGGAGACCGCAGGAGGCCCCACACTGCTTACACCTGGTGAGGACAAGCAGCTGTCTGCCACCCAGGGGAGAGGGCCACAGCAAACGCTCCATGCATCCTCAGGGAGAGGCAACGGCAAATTCTGGCAAATCAGCCAGTGGCCAACCTTCCTCCATCTGCGGTCACACTGTGCAAGACGGCTTCCAGCCCCCACGGGAGGGAGAGTTTGCAGCACCCCAGTGACAGGACTGCAGCCCTGTGGTGTCCGAGCAGTATTTCTGAGTAAGACAGCCCTGACCCTTCTTGGAAGGTGAGTTCCTTCTTTGCCAGCCAGTGCTCATGCCGTGCAGGCTGTAGGCTGTGAGGGCATCCAGGAGGGGCATCGGTTCCCTGGGCGGCTGGTGACCTTACACAGGACACCAGGGACAGGGTTTTAAAGCTGAACGTGATTTTAGATCGTATGTTTGCCAAGCACTCACCAGCTACTGCTCGAAGGCCACATTATCTGTAGTACCTCATCAAGTCCTCATGACTCTGTTACAGGCACCAGGACCTCCTGACCGCAGGGTGAACCCCCCCTTCCTTTGTCCTCACAGTACTCATTATCACCTGGTTGTCACCTGCTAACTGCCTGCTAACCGGACACAGCTGCAGGATGACGGCCTTGCCAGCAGCGGTGTCCCCGGCACCAGGGGGCCTACTGACTGTGCGAATGAGCAGGCTGAGCCATCCCTCACGGCTCCCGGCAGGAAGGGCTCTCTGGGCCCACACTCAGGGCCAGAGATGCGTGTGGGGACAGGGTGTCTGGAGCCAGCTGGCCTGCTCTGGGCTTCTCGGCCTGCAGGGCCCGCACCGCCGCGCTCCCGCCCCAAAAGAGGGCGGAGGCTCTGTGGTTGTGGTTTCAGCTCCTGAAGACCAGGAAGGAGCTTTGTTAAATCAAAGCTCTGGATTTTGAGTTAAATTTCAAGGTAGAAAAGAAGCTCAACTGTTAAAAACAAAAAACAGAAACCTCCTGAAAGGAATAAGATGTTTGAAACAGGATTTAACTTTTAAAACTTCCCTCTTGACCTTAGGTTCAACCTAAGAGGTCTTTCCGGGAAGAGGCAGCACAGACCCTTCGGTCCACCGTTGTCTGGGCTTTCGTCTCCACTCTGAGCTCAGCAAGGGAGAGAAGCTCCTGCCAAGCAAAGAGGATGCACAGGGCGGTCAGCAGAGAGGCAGGCCGGGCAAGTCACTGCAGATCTGCCGGGAGCAGGCTGGGTCGTGGGGCGGCCCCCTCGTGAGCACCGTTCAGGCATCTACCACTTGGTCACCTCCGCGGATACAAGGGGGTGTTCGTTTCACCCTACCAGCCCCCCCGCTCAGCGAGGCAGGAACTCCGCTTGGCTCACTGCTGGGTTTCCAGGGCCCCGGAGGACGCCGGCCGCAGAGAGTGCTCCATGACTGTTTGTCTTACTGACCCCAGGGAACAGGGCCACCCCTGACCCCGAGGATGACAGAAATGGGAGGGGGTGGGGAGTGACACAACCATCTGTGCTTTACGGGGAGCGCTGGCTGGTGGGGGACCGAGGCTGTGAGAGGCTGCCATGGGAAGCAAGAGGCGGCACCAGAGGACACGGTGACTGGGCAGTTGCCAGCTCGGCCCGGCCCTGAAAAGAGCAGCAGGACCCACGGTGTGGCTATGCGATCGAGCAGGCGAATCAAGAATTCTTAAGGAATGAGGGGTGAGAGAGAAAATAAAGCACCATGAAAATGATACTAACGATCACATCTAAGGTCTCAAACCCTACTTCGTGGACCAGGCTTGCTGCAACTCATGAGCACCAAAGAGATGTGCCAGGGCTCGACCCGGGTCTGTTTCCCTCCTTGGAAGATCATGTTTCCTCAAGGACACCACAATGCCTCTATACCCACAGAGAAGGGATTTTAAAAATCTCACAGGTAAAATGAGAAAGTTAGGAACTCAGGTACTAGTTGGTGGAAAGGCCAGACCTCTTACAAAGGTCGCTATTCCTGTGGCTATAAGCCACCCTCGGAGGCAGTCCTGTAGCAGGACGTTTGGGGGAAATGGTAGTGAGCAAGTTCCTCACACTCCGTGCGAACCCGGCCCCACCCAAGCTTCTACAGCACAGCACTCCGTCCTGGCCTGGTAGTGAGCCTGCCGGGATACGGCCACACCCCTCCCCAAGGACAAGTGCCTGGGGGCGGAGGGGGGGGCACTGCCTCTCAGGTGCTCAGGAAGTACCTGCAGCGCAGAACAACGTATTCTTATTGGGACACTTGACAGAGTCTTGTTTTTCTAACACAGTTCTTGGCAATCATTTGGGATGAAGACCTCGGAAATTTCAATTCAGGGGCGCCTGGGGCGCTCAGTAGGTTAAGCATCTGCCTTTGGCTCAGGTCATGATCCCAGGGTCCTGGGACTGAGTCCCACATTGGGCTCCCTGCTTCTCCCTCTACCTGTGCTCCCCCTGCTCATGCTTGCTCTCTATTTCTCTGACAAATAAATAAATAAAATCTTTAAAAAAAAGTTTCGAGGATTTTCTGAATGCGTATTTTAGCTATGGAGTGGCTGACTTAAAGAACTGGACTGTGAGGGGACCGTGTACCAGCGCATCTTTTCTCTGTGAGAAAAAAGGGACACCAAGGAAGAGAAAGACCCTCACTGGCCAACTGACCGTCCTTCGAGAGAAACTACAATTCTGTCTCAAGCTGGGGATGGAAACCTCAGCTGGTGAACAAGACCAACAAACCACATCCTGACGTTTCATAAAGGAAGGAAAACATTCCCCAGATCTTAGGACCATTTCAGACGTGTCTGACTCTGCCATGGCCGCGAGGAGTTGCCGTCTGCATCGGCTTTTCTCTCTAGAAGGCAGCCGGGGACTCTCTCCTTACCCCATGTAGTCCAGGTCAGAGAAGATGAAAGTCTTATTGATGTCAAAGCCGCAGGCAATGATGTCCTTGGCGTTCTCCACAGCGTAGCCGTACGCCTGGTCCAGGGTCAGGTCTTTCCACAGGTACTTCTCGTCATCCGTCATCTGGATGACCAAGGGCACGTTGAACACATCCTGCAGCCACCTATGAGACACGTGAAGAAGGTTGCCACCTCGTTTCCCCGGTGTGCATCTGAAAACGCGGTTCCTACTGAGAGTGTATGCAAAACTTTCCTGTCTACACAGTCACACAGTCTTACATTGTGGAGCTGGACTACTACATTTACTTAACGCGGAAGGGCCTGTGCTCAGCTCTGTGCCAGCTGCTTTATGCTGGCCACCATTTTAGGAGGTAGGTATTATCACTCCCCTCCTGCAGACGTGGAAACGAAGACTCAGGGAAGTGACTGCTACGGTCACAGGGACAGGGACAGGTGGAGACGGGCTGGCTAACTCCAAAACTGGGCTTGCTCCATGACGCCACACTTTCTAACGTGACACCGGGAACAGAGTCACCAAGTCACAATAGCACCAGTCCCCTAGTACCTTAACAACACAGGCTAGGACTGTCCTGTTACTCAGACATGGTTTGTAAGTACCATTTCAGATTCACTACTAAAAGGGACAAAAGGCATACGATTCAATACTTACTTTGTGAAGATAAACGGGATGAGATGACCTACATGCATTGCTTCAGAAGAGGGGCCCCTGCCCGTATACAGATAAAATGGCTTCTTATTCTCGTAGGCATCAAGAATTTGGTTCATATCTCTAAAGGAAAGAGGAGAAAAGGAAATGGTGTGATTTTTCTGAGAAACACTAAGGCGCTAATGCTCACTTGGAAAAGACAGAGAAAACACAACACAATGATTAGAGTTACCCTTGCTGCCTGTATTAGAAAAATGGCAGGAAACGTCTACTGACATGATGTGTTTCTCCTGTGATTGTTTAAAAAGTATAAGACACGCAGGTCTGGAATAAAAGCGGGATATGGTCGGGCAGCTAACGGAATCCCGCTGGAAACTTCAAGTACCAATGTCCACACACCTTCTGCCTTACGCCCGTTCCTGGGAATGACTCCAAGCCGACACTACACAAATCCTTATAAGAACCCCCAGCCTGGAGACTCCAGAGACCCAGACTGGGAGACTTCGAGTTCCACACACTCCTGACTCAGGGACGGGAGTGAAGAAGAGCTCCTGGGAGTGTGGAGAGGCAGTCCCTAGCTGGAAATCTCCTCTGGGCTTCCTCAGCCAGGCTGGGGCCAAGTGTCTTCAGCTGGGGGTCGTTCTGGATTCATCTACTCTCCCCCAGGACTGACTGGGTCCAGACAATGCACATGAAGGGTTTCCTTGTTGGGCATCAGAATCGCTGGTCACGTTACATCTACCCGGGTCCTACTTTCAGAGATTCCGATTCAGTGGGCTTGGGGATGATGCCTGGGGATCTGTATTTTTAAAGAGCTCCCTCAGTGATCGCCAAGTTTGCCAGGGTGTGAAACCACTGCTCTAGGGTGTAAATGTTCTTTCTCAACAACGTGCCCCAAAATAAAAGAGGACCTTTCCAGGGGTTTCTAAAAAGTGACTCCTCCTCACACCCCTCACCAAGGGTTAACAGTGCTCCTCTCTGGGCTCACGGGATGATGGTTTGTTTTTGTGTGTGTGTGTTTTTTTTTTTTTTTACTTCCAGGCACCAATCATACACTGCTTTTAAATAAGATAAGAATTAAAAAAACTTAATTTTGGAAGAAAAGAGTCCTTCTCTGGTTTTTACAATTAACCAAATCTAACTTTTATGGGTTTATAGGAGAGAAGAAACCCAAAATTGAAAATAACCCACATGCCCAGCAACCGGTGAATAGATAAACAAAAAAAAACAGGGTGCACCTATTCAGCAGTCTTCAGCACCTCCCTCTTATACCTACTCGTCAGGTATAAGAGGGAGGGAAGTACGAACACCTAACGCAACATGGCAGAACCTTGAAAACATGAAGGTTGCCAGTGGTTGTGGTGCGAGGAGGGGGGTTGGAGGAGTGACTGCTCCTGGGGACGGGGTTTCTTCCTGGGGTGGTGAGAATGTTCTGGAATTAACAAGCGGTGGTGACTATTGCATAACCTTATGAATATACTAAAGGCCACTTTAAAAACGTGAATTGTATACTTTAAAAACGTGGATAAATCTTAATGAAGGTGAAAAGCTGTGAATATATTCCGTCCAGAAGGAGGGCTGAGCAGGGTCTGGAGTTTTCTGCACATGGAACCTGAAGTGTTCTGGCAGGCTGCTGCATTCTGTCCTGTGTGTGCTCTCCCGTAGCCAAACATGCAGAGCAAGGAGAACAGAACAACCCGGCCACGGACCATAAAATGGGCTAACTGGTGGGGTGGGTGAGGCAGGAACACTTCCAGAACCTGCCCACTTTCTGATAATCATCTGCACAGAATTTACAGTCTCGGGTAGGGATAGTCTCTTCCACGTACACTGTGCTAGTTTCTCTTTTGGTAACAGGGTTTAGGAGTGGGCCAGGACAATAGCAGGAAGGGGCATAGAACTTCAGGAAGCTACTGCTTATCGCGTGGGAAATGCTGAACTTGGATATACTAATCTCTTTGTCTTTATGACATTTTATGATATAGAGCGCATAATCTGGCATAATCTCATCTGCGGTGTATGTGACCTCCAACTGTGAAGGGAGCAGTTGATAAATGAAGTAAGGGCCCAAGGGTGAAGGGACAGGGCATAAACCCGGAGCCAGTTTTGGGCAGAAGGTGGACCCCAGTCTACAGATGGCAGCCACTGTCCCCACAGGAGCAGGCGGCTTGAGGGAAGAGCCTTCTGATCATATCTGGAATTCGAAGGAGAGGAGGGCAGGAAGCCCCAACCTGTGTGAGAAGAAGATGCCTCTGCGCAGGAAGCGGTGTGGTTTCTGGCCCGTGGCTCGCTCTATCCGGTTTACCAGCTCCTTGTCAATTTTACTGCTTCCGAACCGAACTGGAAAAAGAAAATTGGAACAAAGGAGATATAGCCATGTTAGGTGGTGTGAGGTCTGGCGATCGGATATTACTGAAGGGGAAAAACTAGCTTTTTGTGTACAATCTTGATGAACCCAGGCTCTTCAGTCTTTCTGCTCCCAGTCCCTTCTCTCAACCCAAAGTCAAATGTCTTTTACGGTAATAAGGAGAGTTAAGATCACAACCAGACAAACAGGAAACAAATTACAGAATAAAATACTGTTTTCTGGGCGCCTGGGTGGCTCAGCGGGTTAAAGCCTCTGCCTTCGGCTCAGGTCATGATCTCAGGGTCCTGGGATCGAGCCCCGCATCGGGCTCTCTGCTCAGCAGGCAGCCTGCTTTCCTCCTCTCTCTCTCTGCCTACTTGTGATCTGTCTGTCAAATAAGTAAATAAATAAAATCTTTAAAACAACAACAACAACAACAACAACAACAACAAAAAACACTGTTTTCTCTGGGATTGGATTTGACGGGAAACATATCCAGAATTCAGTCTGGCTAGCAACTCTTCATACTTCCCCTCCCCCAGTTGCTTATTAAGGTATAATCTGTTGATGCTGACACTGTGTTTTAGTATCCTTTAATTGTTGCACTGAATTACGTCTTCAAACGAATTTTCCCTCATTGACGGTCTGTATTTAAATTATGGAAAATGGCTTTCGACTTTGATAAAAACATGTCGGCAAGGTTTCCTCACTGGTGATCACCAGTGATCTCAGAGTAAGGACTTCCCTGAGCAGAAAGTCCCGTGAGGAGGTGCTTGCCAGCGGCAACCTGCCCTCTGTGAGGAGTCACCCTTCTCAAGGTAACTTCCAGCTTTTCAGCTCTACAATCGGTATCACCAGAAGAGAGACTCTGACTTAGGTAATCCATTCCTGACTTTAGTCATTAAGTGAGAGGCGATTTATTTATTTATTTATTTTAAAAAATATTTAAATTAAATAAAGAAAATTTAAATTATTTATTTAAAAAAAATTTTATTTTTTATTTTTTTATTTATTTGACAGACAGAGATCACAAGTAGGCAGAGAGGCAGGCAGAGAGAGAGGAAGGGAAGCAGGCTCCCCGCTGAGCAGAGAGCCCGATGCAAGGCTCGATCCCAGGACCCTGAGATCATCATTACCTGAGCCGAAGGCAGAGGCTTTAACCCGCTGAGCCACCCAGGCGCCCCGTGAGAGGTGATTTAAATGACTGCAAAGATGCCATTCTAATAGACCTTTCCCTCAAGTTCTAAATCACTCAAAAAAAAAGGGAAAAAGCTTCTACTAAGCTCTCTACTATGGACTGTTATTCTGAACTCAGTTTTACATTGTTATTTCAGTTGAAAAGGATCCTTTGGGAATATACTGCATGACCAAAAAATTTTAGGAACTATTTTTTTCTTGGCATTGAAGCTTGGCTGAACTTATAATTCAAAATTGAAAACAAAAACAAAAACAAAAAAACACCAGTGGGATCAACTCAAGGGAATCACTTGTATAAGCTGGGGTTTCTCCCAGGACATACCAATGAGCTTGTCATAGTCAATGCCCTTGGCGCTGCTCGTCTGGACTGTCCACGGGTCCACAAAATCCTCCTCAGCTTCTGCGGATCCCAGGCCACTATTGTTCTCAGGTGCTGGGTTCTCTGGAGGGCAGTCGGCCTTGTAGTCCTCCCCCACAGTGGCTTTGTAGCTCATTTTCAATGATAACAACATCTTCACTGCAGAATCGATTTCATCCTGGACAAAGGAAACGAGGATGAAGGCTAATAATACACCAGAGCTAACGTTCTGCTGAAGGGGACTACTGTCACACGGCAGGCACCACGTAAAGGCCCTCACACGTGTTCCCTCCTTAGCCTCACAACACCCCTCGGAGGCAGGCACCGCCATCACTGTGCTGTTCCAGCTGGAGACTCTGAGACTCAGCGAGGTGAAGGAGCTTGCCGGTGGACACACAGCAAGTCGTGGTCCTAAATGTCTCTCATTTTTGAGCTGTTTTAGCGCTGTGGATCAGTACCGCAAATGCTATGGGACAAACAGACACGGCACACACTGTTATTTATGACACACTGAATATACTCAAGATTTCTCAAATGCCACCGATGCCAGACAATGTGTGTGACAAGCTACCTGGACTGAGTATAAGGAATTCTACATCGGACCTTGTTTTTATGTTTTACAGCTGAGATGAGTATTTGTGGAGGCTTAAATAATGCCACTGAGGACAGTACCAGCAACTCTAGACATCAGGGAAACAGAAAAAGGCAAGGAAAAACACAGGCTTTCAAGTCCTAAATTAAGGAGGGATGCAGTGAGAAACAGTTGTATTACTGTATTTTGGAGTCTTATCAAGCTGTCCAAAGTGTTTGCACACTGAGTGTTTAAAAATAAGCATTAAGAAAAACAAATGTAAAATTGTATCCTTGGGTACTCTGGAAATCTGGTAGAGACCTCCTGCTCCAGAAGCCCACACGAGCCACCCACGAAGGCTGGCCCCTGGAAGAGGAGGCCTAATTAGGCAGATTAGTCATGTTGTGCCCCAAAGCTCTGCTCCTGTAACTGGCCTTGCTGGATTAGATCACAAACAAAGAATATACACAGGCCAATTTGCTTGGCAAAGGAAGTACAAACATTCCCATTCAGAGTGTACACATCATGTTCTATGAAGCGGACTTCCTAAGCGGAGAGATATATCACCAAACTCCATTCAGAGGGAACTGCTGCATGAGGTATGGCCCCGAGCCACAGAGAACTATTGCCGTGGGGCACTTCTGCAGACACAGATTTGTGTTTCAAACTCTGAAACTACCAGGAATTCGTTATTACAATGAATTAGAATTGTGGACTTCGTAACTCCGTGGATATATCTCCTAGAAGAGACAGGATATCTGCCCAGGTGGGTTAGGTATGTTTTACTCACCTCATTTCTGCAGTGCCTAAGCTCAGTGCAACAAAATAAATGTTTAGCAAGCATGATTTACTGAATTATCCATGGGAAGAATTACCCTGCTCTGAAGGACACTTTAGTCAATACCCTTTTATCACTGGCTGTGTTGACATTTCATACTCTATCTGGTCTAACTCTGCTTGCAACTAGGAGGCTCTCTGAAAGTCAAACACCAGTGTCCCTGCTCAAGAACTGTTTGTAGTCTAGAATGTGATTTAAATGGACAGGCAAGTTTGTGATGATGTGGATGGAATTAGAGGGTATTATGCTTAGCGAAATAAGTCAATGAGAGAAAGACAATTATCATATGATCTCCCTGATATGAGGAAGTTGAGAGGCAACATGGGGGCCTTGGGGGGGGTAGGAAAGGAATAAATGAAACAAGATGGGATGGGGAGGGAGACAAACTGTAAGAGACTCTTAATCTCACAAAACAAACTGAGGGTTGCTGGGGGGAGGGTAGGGGAGAGGGTGGTTGGGTTATGGACATTGGGGAGGGTATGTGCTATGGTGAGTGCTGTGAAGTGTGTAAACCTGGTGATTCACAGACTGTACCCCTGGGGCTAATAATACATTATATGTTAATTAAAAAATAAAAAATTATAATAAATAAGTAAATAAATGGACAGGCAAGCTTGCCTTTCTATTTTCTTGTTCTCAATTTAACATGGACCAGAACACGGAAACACAATTTAAAAGCTGATGTCCTGACGGGAGGAAAACACAAAAGAAGACTATGTACAACCTGATCTTATCTAAAGTTCCAACACAGGGGAACTATCTACGGTGGAGGCCTAGGGTAGAGGACAGAGGCAGTGACTGAAGGGGCCTGAGGATGGCTTCTGGGTGCTGCTATCTTGTTTCCTGATCTGGACGCTGGTTACAAGTATGGTCATTTTGTGAAAATTCAGTAAGCTGATTATGAGCTCCGTACCTTTCTGAATAAATGGTGCACTTCAATTTAAAAAGCTTACCTTGGGCGTCTGGGTGGCTCAGTCGGTTAAGCATCTGCCTTCAGCTCAGGTCTTGATCCCAGGGTCCTGGGACTAAGTCCTGCATCAGGCTCCCTGCTTAGCGGGGAGACTGTTTCTCCCTCTACCCCTCCTGCTCGTTATCTCTGCCTAGCCGCTGGCCTTCTCTCAAATAAATAAAATCTTAAAAAAGAAGTTTATGTAAACTAAAAGGACGAGAAAACAGACCTTGCTGTCTTGACCTCTGTGATCCAGAGTTATTTCTTGAGTTCTGCCTAAAGTGCTCATGCCCTTGGCCACTGTCTCCCCCCCCAGAGCCCCTAGATTCTGACCTACACCCTCAGGAGACACCTTGGTATTCAGTGAGCCATTAACTGAAGCTGGGGCTCTTCGCCCTTAGCATACGGGGCAGAAGAGAATGTTGAGGGCCACGGTCAAGACACAGGGCAGAGGCCACTGGAGAAAGAGCCCATGGTGCCCTCACCGCATTGGTGTTCCCAAAGTGCTCTAGTATTTTGCATAAAAGTGAATTTCTAAAATGGCAGGTGCTTCTGTTGTAACACCTTCCAGGGTCAAATTTACTTCTGAATTTTCATCATTTAAGTCTGACTTCATCGTGCAACCTCTGATCTCTCTTGTTGAGAGTCAGTGGATTGCACATGTCAAAGAAGTAAACAGAACTGTGTTAAGTACTGCTTGTTTAGCAATGATTATAACTGCAGGTCACTAAGAACTGCTAGCTAAGAACTTATTAAATGTTACTCAAACTTAATGTTACATCAACACATATACCACTGCCAAGTTTCCAAATATGGATTTAAAGAGCAAACGGTTAACATGTGGGTCCTTTATATATTTCGGATTTTTTTTTTTTTAAGATTTTATTTATTCATTTGACAGACAGAGATCACAAGAAGGCAGAGAGGCAGGCAAAGAGAGGGGGAAGCAGGCTCCCTGCTGAGCAGAGGGCCCGATGTGGGGCTCAACCCCAGGACCCTGAGATCATGACCTGAGCCAAAGGCAGAGGCTTTAACCCACTGAACCGCCCAGGCGCCCCTATTTATTTCGGATTTTTAAAAAATAACTTAGTCTCACCCACTGAGTCCTCCTAACTGGTGTTCCTAACTGGAGGATTCTTCCTGTGATTAGCTAACCCCTTCCCTGGGACATCACTTTCAGTACTATTTATCTCTTTTAATGTGTGATGGCTTATTTGGGGTCCAAAGAGTCAAAGTAAACTGCCAGGATGGGTGGGAGATGGTTGGACCCCATCTGGGGAGGACCCGCGGGGCGGGGGCTTCTGAAACGGACACAACAGGGATTGGAAGTGACGGACGGGGAAGTAGTGGAAGAAGCTGAGTGACCGAAGAGCGGAGGCAGAGCAGAATGAAAGGCGGTGCTCATGATCATTAAAGCCCGGATCACAGTCCTGAAACGTCCTGCAGCAACAGCAGAGACCTTTCAGAAAAGCACAACCCCATGAGGACAAAGGCAACAAAAAGAGGACCCTAGCAACAAGATTTTGGAAGCCGCAGAGTTGCTGGACAACTGGCCATGGACCGGGAACAAAAAATGTGAGGATGTCGTGGAAACACTGGAATTACGCTGCTGGGGCATGTGCTGGGGAAGGGAGGGTGAACGCCGGCTATGAATTAGGAGCACAGGTGGAAAGTCCTTTTAAGAAGCAGCTGCTTGGCTCTCCAGCTCCCACCCCCTCCCGCCCCAAGCCAGAGGTCCTGTGCTGGGGAGGTCAAGTTACAAGTGTCTAGACTGGGGGCATTCTGTACAGCAGGGGCAGGGGCAATGTACCGTGAGCAGGGAGGATGGAGGAGGGCCACACAGCCCAGCTCCTCTGTCCCGCAGAGAACATGAGGAAAACCATCATCAGGAGCTCAGAGATAAAAGGACACTTACTGTACCTAGGAAATGATAATGGGGTACAACGAGGAAAGGAACATCCAGAAAGCAATGAGCTCACAAAAGTTAAAAATGACAGGATAAATGAAAAAGAGTTTACTTAAAAAAAAAAAAAGGCAACATAAGAGGTTGAGGAAATGTATTTGAAAGAAGAAGAAAATAAAATGGAAAGCACAAGTCAAAACATAAAAGCAGAGGACCAGTTTCTGGGGGAAAAAAGTCCATAAATAAGGATAGAGAAGAGAAGAAATCAGAAACAACAGAATTTCTCAGAATAAGGGTCAAAAGTTTCTAGTTAGAAAGGATGTACTCATCCCAAGAAATTTCAGAATACTGGAACAACGAGACCTTCCTACCAATTTCCAGAGAAAAACCAAGGGAACAGAATCTGGTTTCTCCACAGCGACCCTAGGAGCTCCGTGAAGACAGATCACTGGCTTCCGAATTCTGTGAGAAAATCACCTCTGCCCTGGAATTCCATACCCACTCTTGCTTATCAATCAGATACTACGTAAAGATACTTTCAGACATGCAAGATCCCCCCACAGTATTTCTTTAGCACGATTTTTTTCAGAGACCATTGGAGGACTTGCTCTATCAAGACAGTACATACACAAAGGAATGCGACACAGGATCGGAAACAGAGACCCAACAGGGAGGTGAGGGAAGGGCCCACGGGGGCAGTGTGGACGGTGAGAGGCAGCAGTCCATCTGAGACAGTGGAGTCCTGAGAGAGACCTTCTGGAGATAACCTGCAGGCTGGCTGACGTTGAGCGCCTCGGGAGGAGATGCACCTCACTGAAGGGGGCCCCGAGAGCTACAACCATTGCACGCAGAAACATGGAGCCAACAGGAATGGAGATAAACAGCAACTCCGGGGCAGGAAAGGAAAAACACTCAAACTCAACTCAATGGGGTCAGCTGTCAGTAGCATTGATGCTGTCAGAAGAACGTCCATGTTGACATGGGGACATGCATGGGACACCAGAGGGATGGGGAGTGCTGACAGAAGTGTTAACTCCTCCTTTTCTACAGTTAAAGCCCCAAACTTGGATATCCACAAGGAGCAATACAAAAGTGTAATTCTGAGAAGCAGCTGAAAGGACTGAAAAGTTCGTTTCTGGAACAGGCAGGGTGGATGACACCTGATTTCAGAGGCTTTTCTTTAGACCACATGTATCAATAAAGGAAGAACTGAATTTAAAGTTAGAGCCAAAATACCTCAGTTATTGAGGGAACAGAGTCTTGGGAACAGTCTGTTCCGGGTAACATGACCCCAGACTTGGCCCAGATGCACAGGCAGAGAATCCAATAAAATCACATACCTTTGACGCCTTTCCCGCTTTGAGGGACCTCACGAGCTCCCCCTGGGCAGCTATGCTGTTGAACAGTTCCAGCGGGGAGGCACAGCCCTGCTCACCGTTGGGCACGTCCGCCATCTCCGGGACCTAGGTTGGCAGCTGGCTGGGAGGCTGGAAGAGCTGCTCCGTGGTCCAGACAAAACTGTGGGGAAGGGGGGGACAAGGGTGTGGGGAGGGAGGGAGAGACTGATTAATGAGCTGCTGGAGTAGTTTCACCTTTCCTGCGTCTACCCAGTCCTCCGTCTTTCCAAAAACGCTGGAGTTATGATAAAGGACATGGATCAAATAACATTAGTAAAAGTATGAGCAGAAACACGGGGCCATGAAAAAGGAGAAAAGAGGACGAGCAGATGCCGGCGATGAGGACTGCAGGAGCTGCTGGGACTCACCAGCTGCAGGACTCCTCTGACTAGGACCAAGTGTGCTTCACCTAATGCCAAGCACCCAGGAAAGACTGGAGCTCGGACCTGGAGCAAGTAGTAAAGTGCTTTAACAAACCCAAGTTCACCGGAGCTAGAAACTTTTGGCGGAACTGCAATTTACGCTTTATCTTAATTGTATTGGGGATGAGTTCCACGCCCTTGCATCCAGAGCCAACAGGTCACTGAGCAAATGGCTTCTTTTGCAGGCCAGCTGCCCTGTTCTCAGATTAAGCAAGATCTGGGTAGGGCCTTATCTGTTCTGGGCTCCAAATGAGGAAAAGGATGTTCAGCTTGTCCGTTCTACGTTCTACATGCTGTCTCACTTCACGGCAGCCCTCTGAAAAAGGCATACCTGCATCTTTTATTAATCGTTACTTTTAACCTTGGAAAAAGGTGGGACAGAGGGCAGGCCACCTGATGATGCTTTGCTGCAGAGCCTGGCCAAATCATTCCCTCTTGGGTCAGTCACTTCCCCTTTCTGAGGGTCAGCTTCCTCATCTAGAGAGTGGCACAGTCAGGAACCTTTTCAGCTACCTCAAGGGCTGCTGTGAGAAGAAAGGAGGAAAAACTAGAAGGTACCATGCTGTAAACTGCAAAGCAAGATAGAGATCCGTTATGAATATTATCTGTTAGGGCTCCAGGGCTTGGCTGAACCCTAGCTCCATTTACAACTTGCTGCTTGGCTCCAAATGAGGAAAGGACAGTGACAATGGGCTGGGCCAGGGCAGCCAACTGCCAGCACCTCCGCACCTGCTATATTTCTGAACACCGCATACATATCTATTCACTGACGCCTCATAGCAACCCTGAGAGATGTTCTTTCCATTTCACAGATGAGCACACTGAGGCACAGAGAGGTTACGAACATCCCTGAGACCACGCAAGTGGAAGGGACGGGCAGCTACGGCTCACTCTCCAGCTTATTTAACTGCAAGGAGTCTCAGCCTCTCAACTGTAAAGTGGGGCCAGCGGTAACACTACCTGCAGGATTGCTGTGTGGATGGGGTGATGGTGCAGGTCAACAGCCAGCCCAGCATGGCCCTCGCCCCGCAGGAGAGGTGCAATACGTGACTGTTTTGTCTTTAATTATTTAAATTTTTTTCTATGACCTCTATGAACCAAAACCCCAAACCTGAGGGGTCATTTTTCTTTCTTTCTTTCTTTTTTTTAAGTTAAACACTAGCCCCCATGTGGTGCTCGAACTTGTAACTCCGAGATCAAGAGTCACATGCGCCACCGAGGCAGCCAGGTACCCTTAGGGTAATTTATTTTTATTATTTTGTTAAATGTTTAAGAAGGATGTAAATTTTAACTAGGCTAATCTTTATATAAATCAACTGATAGTGTAATACCGAAACCAGGATGAGACAGTAATCAGTTTCTTTTCCCTCCTAGCTGAGAATCACCTCGTTTCCCAGAAAAGGGAAGCTGGGTGCTCTAACCACCTCAGATAGCACAGCCCAGCGTCAGGCCGGCAAGAAGGAATGCAGAAGCTCTGACGAGCGCTGGAGAGGAGAAACACGCAGGCCCAAATCAAATTACAATCAAAGGGATGAGAATTCCTTCTAGCCACACAGGATCAAACATCACGTCCAGTTCCTTTACACACGATCCCAGATTCGTCCAGCCTTCAAAGTTGGATGGCTTGGTATACGCTCTGCACTGGCAGATGAGAGGTGATGGCTTGGGGAAGTCAGAACAGGCCCCTGGGATCCCAGTGCCAGAGGAGCTAAGCCAGGATCTGACCCCCAAGCCCCGCTACACCATGTGTTCCCTCCGCATTTCGGCGGCTCCGGAACGTGAGAGCTTCCTGTCTCTGCCGGTGCACTGCAGGTGATCTCACTAATTCAGGCGTCAGCTCTTCTCTGCAGCCTTTCCTGGCTCCTGCAGCTGAGCTGATCGCTCCGTCGTCACTGATCCCCAACACTCTGGTAAGGAACTCGATGACAGCACTCGCGTGGCACTGAGTTATTCATGTCTTCTCCACCAGACAGTGAGAACAAGCTCTGGGTTTTTTTACTCTTTTGTGTGCTTCTAATGCCTGGCACACAGCACTTTATCAAAACACATTTACAGAATTAATCGATCTCACAAGTCACCCAGTTCAATATTCTCCCTAAAGCTCATGTCCTCTCATGTTATCTTCACAAGTGCTTGTTCCAGTTTAAGGTAGATTTCCCCCACATGGACTTGACCCAGCCTCATTTTTAGCATCTTGCCACTGTGCTGACCCTGCTAGGATTTGGGTAGGGCCAGGCTGACGGCATGGTGCCTTCTCCAGGTCTCACACCCCAAGACTAGTTTCTTTAGCCTCTGCTAACGTCCACCTCCCATCCTTGTCGCTCTCTTTGGAATTCCCTTGGGTTTATCCCTGTCCTTCCCGAAGTGTGGTATCTGGCATGGAAGGCAACGGGTGACAGCAGTTAAGGTTCTGAAGTCTGGGTAGGACCAGAAGCATTAGCTTTAAAAATTCCTAAAGAAAGTACCAGGTAGAATCACTGGGTGCGCCCTGGACAGATAATCTCCCCCTGCTACGGAGCAGGTAAGAGGATCAGCTACATGAATGGGGCCTGCACCCAGGGTCCATGTTATAGGGAAAAATATGTTTTCCCACAGCAGAATTCTGTTTGAGAAGCACATATGAGCTAAATCTGATGAGGGAACAGCAGATAAGCTCTGCCAGCTCTCATGATCATGAGGTAAACACTGCGTGGGAACCACCCACATGATAAATCTTGTGTGCGGGTACGTATGTGTGTCTGATGCAACCTCTTGGAAGACAGGAAAACCGGCGCGCCTGGGTGGCTCAGTCGTTAGGTGTCTGCCTTTGGCTCAGGTCATGATCCTGGGGTCCTGGGATTGAGCCCCAAGTCAGGCTGCCTGCTCAGTGGGTGGCCTGCTTCTTCCTCTCCCACTCCCCCTCCTTCTGTTACCTCTCTCGATCTCTCTGTCAAACAAATAAATCTTAAAAAAAAAAAAAGAGAAGACTTTATTTGTTTATTTGACAGAGACACAGCGAGAGAGGGAACACAAGCAGTGGGAGTGGGAGAGGGAGAAGCAGGTCCCCCGCCGAGCAGGGAACCTGATGCGGTGCTTGATCCCAGGACTCCGGGATCATGACCTGAGCCAAAGGCAGACACCTAACAACTAAGCCGCCCAGGTGTTCCAATAAATAAAATCTTTTTAAAAAAAAAAAAAAGACAGGGAAACAGAACAGAGTCTCTTAGTTCACACGCCCATCCATTCGCCCCCGTTTCGTGTGTCCACTCTCCTTTTTCCTCACATCTAGTCAACACGCTCCTTTACTTCTTTGATAACTTTTATTTTTTTATTTTATTTTTTAAAGATTTATTTATCAGAGAGAGAGAGAGGGAGAGAGAGCAAGCACAGGCAGACAGAGTGGCAGGCAGAGGCAGAGGGAGAAGCAGGCTCCCTGCCGAGCAAGGAGCCCGATGTGGGACTTGATCCCAGGACGCTGGGATCATGACCTGAACCGAAGGCAGCTGCTTAACCAACTGAGCCACCCAGGCGTCCCCTTTGATAACTTTTAGAATGAAATGTAACTTCAGAGGTTTTTAACCCGAGTTCAGCAGGTCTGAAATGACATCGACAGTCTGCATACACACTGGTATATGCCTGGCTCTAAGCAGAATATCCAGGTTACTTTTTCAGAGAGGTCCGAGGTGCCAAAATTCTATGCACGACTGCCTTAGTGTTTATTGCGTAAAGTGCAAATAGAGCTTTGAATCTGTTTGGAGAGTTGTTTTACCTACTTAACAAATAGTAAAATCTAAAACAAAGAAACAAAGGTATAATCTGCGGAGTTATCTACCATCTGCTCTGAAAGAAGTATCGGTCATTAGAGTAAAACCTCACAGTCCCTGGCAGATCCTAGGGCACCTTTAAAGAGAACGCTAAAAGGCTCTTAAAAGTTAATTCTTGGGCGCCTGGGTGGCTCAGTTGGTTAAGCGACTGCCTTTGGCTCAGGTCATGATCCCGGAGTCCCGGGATCGAGTCCTACATCGGGCTCCCTGCTCAGCAAGGAGTCTGCTTCTCCCTCTGACCCTTCCCCTTCTCATGCTCTGTCTCTCTCATTCTCTCAAATAAAAAATAAAAAATAATTTAAATAAAAAAATTAAAAAAATTACCAATTCCTCTTTTTAAAGATCTTGAGTCTTGTGCCCATTTTGAAAGGTTCCCTTGTTCTGGAGGAATGTTCTGGAGGAATGACAGGCACTTGGAAGAAACCGGGTGGTTTTGGGACGGGGAATAGAAAGGAGAATCACAGAACTGTTTCACAGAACATGACCATGACATGACCATGACCTGGACCATCCCGAAATCATCTCACGCATCAGAATACACTGATCAACGATTTGGGGAAAGGGGGCATAAACTTAGCTAATTCTAGAGTCGCCAGGAAGCGCATCATTTCCAGATGCCTGGGATACCACCGGGAGGGGGGGGATACCGTCCTTCACACCCAGGCCCCAGAGTGTGCATGACCGAGGCTTCAGATGGAGTCCCCAGGGGACAAGAAAACGACTTCTGTCCAGCAAGGCGTCCTCTGACACTTCGAACCTTGGGACAGGCTATGTTCACCTTTCCTTCGTCCAACACTGAGAAGAGAGATCATCTCCCGCTTCAAATAATAAAGCACGCGTTACCTTAAAAGGCAAAGACGTGCGTTTCTACGAAGCCGGGCACAAGACAGTCTTGTGCATGGCGGCGGGAGAGCTCACACGTGGGGGTGCTGGGCGTGTAAGGAGGCCTCGCCCGCGGAAAGCCTGCGCGGGAGCCAACACCGAGATGCTGCCAGTGGAGCACCGAGGCCAGACAGGCAACTGCTCCTCCCCTCCCCGCAGCAGCCGCGCCTCACCTGAACCTCGGGTCGGCGGGAGGACGTACCACGCACGACACCCTGATCCTCAAGGACACAAGCCCTCGCCCCCCACACCGAGGTCGTCAGCGCGCTGGGGAAGCACCGAGGAGCCGCGAGCCTGGCGACGACGGCTATACGTATCCAGGACGCGGGAGGCACGGCGGGCGGAGTGGCCACCGGTCGCGGCAGGCAGCGGAGCGGCGGAGACTGCCCCAGCAGCCAGCGGTCTTCCTTTATAGTCTCCCCCCCCCCGGTTCTTTCAGTTTCCGTTTCAGAAAAGGATCTTTTTTTCCTGTTTACCCCACTCTTCAGCTATTCGCACGTAGGAATTTCTTGTAAACCACTCAGTTTCTCAGAAGCACTTCAGATTCTTGACCAGCCTCCTTGGCGAGACGGTCCAACCAGGGGCGGCGGGGCGGGGGGCCGGGAGGAGACCGAGGCCTTAGCAGGTCGTTGCATCAGCCGCCCCGTACCCCAGACTGGCCTCCGAGTGACCTCCCCACCCTGTGCCCGTCCCCACCCTCCGCATTCGCGCGGCGACTGTTTGTGTGCAGCCGCAGGAAGGCGGAAGGGCGACCGGGAACTCCCCGCAGCGAGCTCCAGCTCTCAGTCCCAGCGTGGGCATTCTCCCGGGGCAGCACCTTGGCCAAGGGCCATCACCTCTCGGCTTCCTCCTCCACGAAATGGGCACGAGAAAGCCTCCTCCCTTGACCGCGGAGGGGACCGAGGGCGACGTTGCAGGCAAAGCCCCCAGCACAGGGCACGCACTCGTTCAACGTGGGGAGCTCTCGCCTCGGGGCCGGGGAAGAGGGAGGAGGCAAGCGAGGGTCGGTGCCGGCGGGGGTGGGCGACAGACGGGGACGCGGGCGCTCGGAGGAAGGGGGCGAGGGGCGCCGTGGCAGCCTCCGCGTCCCTCGTGGTGCCGGAACCCGGCGGGCAGCGAGCCGGGCTCTGAGGAGGATACTCCGGGCCCTCGCCTGCAGGCGGCGGCGGCAGAGCCAGGTCATCCGGCGCCGCCCCGAACTCCCGCCCTCCCTCATCCCCTCACTTACCGGCCCACCCGGGCCCTTCAGTGCAGCCGGCTCAGGCACTGGCGGCCTCCTGGGCGTCCGTGGAAACTCCGTCCGGCCGGAACAACTTCCGGCCAGACTGACCCATCATTGGCTGTTCGCGTGGGGGCGGGGCGGAGGCCGCGGATGATTGGCTGGAGGCTCCGGAACCAGCGGAACGCACCTTGGCTGCGGAGTGCAAGCCGGCGGCCTCCCGCAGGACCGAGCGCTTCCGGTGCGTGTGGTGAGCGGCGGGCCCGTGGGCGGGAGGGGCCTGGGACCGGGCGGCGGCTTGGTGGCCGCGGCGGCGGCGGCGGGGGCGGCTCGAGCGCTCCGCGCCCCTCAGGCAGGGCCTGTTAGTGTCCCTCGCCGGTCCTTCTTCACCACTGCCCTTCCAGACGCTCAGCGCTCCGGGCCCTGCCTACCTCCACTCTTGACAGCTCGGCTAACTTCTATTCATCCTTCAAAACCCATCCCTGGTCGCCTCCTCTTTGCTGCCTTCTCAGTCTGTGGCCTGCGGCGCAGGGTCCGTGTTCCGTGTTCTGTGTTTAATCTCTGTGCAGGCCAGACCCCACATAAGCTGGGCACGGAGTAGGTAATCAGGCCGTGTTTGCCGAACGAGACTATTCTGTTCTTTTCCTCCGTGCCTCCCACCGCCCGGGCCGCGTTTCCCGAATACTTCCAGCCGCTGGAGGCAAACCGTGGACGGAACACGGGAAGTCCTGCCCTCCTGGGGCTGACCTGCCAGTGACTCGCAGTGCCTGTGGCCCTTTTCCCGGCGCCTTGCCTCTCCCTCGTGGTTGGATCCCCACCTCCACCATGAAAAATTTCCCTTTTTGCCTCGTTTGCTTTAGAAACCTGAAAGGCAGCAAACACTTTCCCCCGGGAGTTTCCATTGTTCCCAGTGGCTCCCGCTCTTGTCCATTTTGGCCTGTTTTCCTTGAGTCACCTTGCGGCCTCCTCGCTGGCCCCATTGGGTTAGTTCTGTTGGTTCCTTCTCCGGGGCTTCTCCAAACCACTTCTGCCCCCTTCCCTCCTCCTGAGCTTTGCTCCCGTCTCACCTTTCGTCTCAGGTCCCCGTGAGACGGCAACCCCAAGCCCACTGCCCTCTCTGCTCTGCTCTGTTTTGCTTCTCTCCCTAGGACTTCTCACTGCCTGACACCCTGTATTTCCCTGAGTGCGGCCTGTCTGTCCCACTGCGTGTGGGCCTGGTGCGCACAGGCCACTGCTGACCTCGGGCTGGCTGCGGCGATCCTGGTGCCTGCGGCGGGGCTTGGTGAGTAGCTGGTCAGTGCTGGACAGGCCAAGTGCACACGGAGCAGGTCCTGTCGGCCGCCTTCGCACCCACCTCCTGCTTTCCTTCAGTCCTTCAGTCCTGCTGCTCTCTGATGTTTTGCCATAGACCTTTTTTTTTTAAAGATTTATTTTATTTATTTAGAGAGAGAGAGAAAGAGAGCTTGCACAAGAGGAGGGGAGGGTCTCAAGCAGACTCTGTCCCGAGCGCAGAGCCCGACACGACCCTCGATTTTGCAACCCTGAGATCAAGACCTGAGCCGAGATCGAGTCGGATGCTTAACGGACTGAGCCACCCAGGCGCCCCACCGTGGACCTCTTTTTAAGTTCTGGCTACCGGCCGGCCTCTCTCTCGAGTCAGCTGCTGCAGACAGCTAGGTGGGGGGGAGCCTGGTGGGTTTCCTGTGACAGGGAGGAGTGGCATGCTGTGGGGTGTGGGGCTATGTACAGGGGTTGAGGCGGGTGAGATGTCTGGGCAGGACCAGGCTAAGTAACAGAGAAGAGAAATGCCAAGTTGTTTGGGGCGCAAGGTCCGCTAGTTTATAATTAGTCCTTTATAGAAGTTTTATTTAGACAATGGCATTGTGTGTGGAAGGTGTTACCTGCCTAGATTAAGCTGCAGGAGAGGGTGGTGGTGGGAGTTCTGGAGGAGACTGAATGATGACACAATGTGTGTCTGGCCGTGGAGCCGTTCAGGCGATGGGGGAAAGGTGTGGGTGGGACGAAGTGGTGGGATTGCTGGGGTTGTGAAACCCACCACCTAGGGAAAGAGCTGGGTGATAGACAGGCTGAGTGCCTTAACAAGGGACCCAGAGGGAATTTCTGGCGGTGCCCGGACCCCACATGTGGGAGGAGGGGCTCTGTGGGACACGAAGGTCGGGCATGGAGTAGGTAATCAGGACGTGTTTGGGCGTCTCAGAACCTGGCGTGTGGCTGTTGGTGCTGCTCCGTCGCGCCCTCTGCTGTCCGGGATGCGCTGCGCATCCTTGTTTTCCTCCTGACGGTTCTTCTTCCTAAAAGCACGGAATTGACCTCGTCCAGATGGAGCACTTCTTTACAGAAACTAGTTGGCAGCAACTTATCGTGTGTGATGGTTCAGAATTTCAGGAAGAATTTTTTAGAAAGGGGCAGTTCGCTGCTGGGTGAGTGTGTGTTTGGAGTGAAACTGGCAGATTTGGACCTTACCTTTAGAAGTGGGGGACTGGTGCCTCGAACGCCAGGGTCTGGTGTTGTGGGTGTGTCTCCCCAGCTGGCTTATGGTTGAGATGGGGTATCTAGGCAGGGGTAACGGAGGCACTGGAGCCCCAGGCGGGGCGGTGAAGGTGAGGGTGACATGCTTTTCCCGTTTGGTGGGTTCTGGACATCTTTCCATTTTCGTATTTTGAGACCTACCCTCAAAGGCCCAAAGTAACCTTCCAAAAGGCATCTTTAAAATCCTGAATCTTTCTGTTAAATCCAGACTCCGTGTACTTAGGCCCTCTTTTTATGTCTTTCAATAAAGTTTTAGTCTTTTTCCTGTAGATCTTGCTAATTTTTGTTTAAATTATTTGTAGATATCCCATAGTCTTCATTTAAAAAAATTAAATCTTCTAATTATGGTTGGTGTGTAGAAAACCCCTCATTTTAAATTCTTATTTATTTGTATATTTTTAAAAAGATTTTGTTTATTTATTTGACAGACAGAAATCACACGTAGGCAGAGAGGCAGGCAGAGAGAGAGGGAAGCAGGCTCCCTGCTGAGCAGAGAGCCCAATGCGGGGCTCGATCCCAGGACCCTAAGACCATGACCTGAGCTGAAGGCAGAGGCTTTAACCCAATGAGCCACCCAGGTGCCCCAAAAGCCCTCATTTTTAAAATATGTTTATTCTTAGAGTTTTCCAATCGTGGATTTGCTAGGGGGCATGTTTTCTTTTAATTACATGTGGTGGTAAATATTCTTACATGCATGTATTCTGACACTTAACTTTGTTTGGTCTCAGGTAGTTTGTCGTCAAAGGACAGCAGAAAACTGTCTTCAATGGCTTCCTTGGTGGCTTATGATGACTCGGAGTCAGAGGCTGAGACTGAGCCCGTGGGAAGTTTTACTGCTGATGGCCAGATGAAAGACAGCTCTGATGGGCTCCAACCTCCTGGGCAGGATTTTGCATCCAAAGCCCCAGGTGTGACGGAAGGGACAGCACTGCCTGCAAAGCATGGTTCTTGTGAAGACCCAGCTGGCCATCGTCTCCCACTGGTTCGGCTCTGGAGAAGTGACCCAGGATCTTGTCCCAGCCAGAGGTTACAGTGGCCCAGGACGGAGCCTGATGTCACCATCCCTGCAGATAAGCCTCCTCAACCTTCCCTGTGGACCAGCCACACTCCAGCTGGCCATGTGCCCCTGGCAGCTGCCCGCTTTAGGCCAGTGAAACTCTCCTGGGGGACTTACAGCTCCCCTGAACCATCCTTCTGTGCCCAAACCAAATCTGAAGCCCCGGGTAAAAATGGTAGCTCTCTTCAGAGGACCAGGTGTGAGGACTGTATTGTGCCTTACACTCCGAAAAGACTACGACAGTCACAGGCATTAAGCACAGAAACTGGCAAGAGTAAAGATGTGGCGGCCCAGGGTCCGTCTGCAGGGCGTGCCCCTGCCCCTCTCTGTGTGGCCCCCAGAGTGTCTGAGTTTATTCAGCCGTATTTGGACAGTCAGTATAAAGAAACCACGATTCCCAGGAAAGTGCTCTTCCACCTGAGAAGCCACAGGGGCCCCGTCAACAGCATTCAGTGGTGTCCAGTCTTTGCTAAGAGTCACATGCTCCTCTCGGCTTCCATGGATAAAACTTTCAAGGTAAGGCTTGAGTGATACCGCCTTTTCAGGGACTCTTAGAAGTAAACTGCTGGGGTGTTTTATTCTTCGCAACAGTGAGGTAGGGGTGCTGAACATCTCTGGGAATCCTGTGATTCCCCCTGTTGCATTCGGGAGTGGGTTCTCAGTGGCCCACCCTGGACTGTCGGTCCATTCTGTGCCCTCCACGCTGATGCTGCCTTGCTTAGGCCACCACAGAATGCTAGTCCTTAGCCCTCGTGGGGACACTGAGGACATGCAGGCACACTGGCGCCCTGGGGGATGAGGTCGCTGAATGAGGGCAGAGGGGGAGGAAAGCAGGCTCAGGGCAAGTCCTGGGCCCCTTGTGAGCCGCATGGAGTGTTCAGCATGCCAGTTAGGTGCTGGGCTCTGTGTTGGACGCCAGGGGAGCAGAGGTAGACAGATTGGTCCCTGGCTTCGGGGCATGTGGTGTTGTAGGGCCATGGACAAGTGGAGAGGCCCTCACAGCCCTGGGCTCAGGAGTGTGAGGACTAGACTCCCACTGGGACACAAGTGCTCCGTGAACCCACTGGGAGGGACAGCAGCCCAGTCTGGGAGGGCTTGGTGAACGCTTCCAGGAGCAGGGGAAGGTTCACTTGGTGGAGGGGGTGAGACGGGGCAGAAGGATGTTCTTGGCCATAAAAGTCTTGGGGGCCTGTTGGCTGGAGGGGTGGGGTGTGCAGTGAGGGGCCCAAGGCTGTGGAAGTAGGCAGGGGCCAGACCGGGAATGGCTACAGATGCCCTGCCGAGGACTTGCGGTTTATACAGAAACTCTTTTGTCGTTGTTGCTTGTTTTGAAAGCTACTGAGGTCGTGCAGACTTGCAGTAGGCCGGCCGCACATACGCAACGATGTAGCGGAGTTACATCCTGTAACCTGTCCCCAGCCCCTCTGGGCTATACGCTGTCCTCCTCCTCACCCTCCTCAGCACCTAGCAGCTCACCTGTATGTGGTACGTGCCAAGTAAATGAGAGCTGAACCAAAGCTTCTTGGAAAGAAAATGGCGTTGGAGTCGAAGGGATGTGGCTTCAGATCCAGCTTTCTTGCGCAGCAGCTGGTCAGCTGGCCCCCTGTGAGTCTGGTGTCTCATCTGTAAAGGCCATAATCTTTCCTGCATCATGTGGTCATGTGAGAAAAACGCTTACAAAACCCTGGCATAGAGCTAGGGACCCCACAGGTGCTCGGTAAATGCCAGCTTCCTCTAACTCTGTTCCTCAGAGTTCTAGAACCGTCCTGTCCAGGACGTCGTATTTGCAAGTTTTAAATGTATATATATATATATATATATATATATATATATATATATATATATATACACATATTTTTTTTAAAAGAGATTTTATTTATTTGACAGAGAGAGAGATCACAAGTAGGCAGAGAGGCAGGCAGAGAGAGGAGGAAGCAGGATCCGTGCTGAGCAGAGAGCCCGATGCAGGGCTCGATCCCAGGACCCTGAGATCATGACCTGAGCCGAAGGCAGAGGCTTTAACCCACTGAGCCACCCAGGCGCTCTGATGGGTGTTGTTTTTAAGCAGCCAGTTTGAGTCCTGAATCCACTAGTCTGTGTTCTCTTCTGGCAAGGCGAATAGAGTTGTGCAGGGACAGTGCTATGTCCTGCCTTTAGTCTGGAGCCTGGGGATCTTACACCCCGGGCTTCGGTGCTGTTCCTGTGGGGGAGTGGGGGTGGGGCTCAGGTCCACTCAGGAGGCTTCTGGTGTTCCTGGCGTGCATGGTAACGTGCTTGGTTCAATCCCGCGGTGCTGGGGCTTCTCAGCGCTCCTTCCCGAGTCTGCGCCGTGGAGGGCCGAGTGGAGACTTGGCCCGTTGGTCAGGAGCACGTCTGGAGGGTTTCTGGTGGGCCCGCGTAGGGTCTGTGTAGTGCCAGGCCGTGTCTGGCTGGCCCTGGAGGTGGGCTGCACTTAGTGTGATCGGGGCCTCGTGGTCTGGCTCCATCCCCAACAGCTTTGTGACCCTGGCAAGACACTTAACCTCTCACGTTCTGTTTCCTCCCCCATAGAACAAACTCACGAGACGGGTGGTTCGCACTTCTGAGGTGGGACAAACGCCAAGGTGTGTGTGTCCGAAGCACCCAGTCTAAGGCCAGGCACGGGTTTTTGTGGAGGGTAGTGTGGTTACAGGTGGGCTGCCTGAGGGGCACGGGCAGCCTCTTTCTAGACCCTGCAGGGAGGGGGCCGTCCGGCAGATGCCGGCAGCAACAGGCTGGAGGAGGAGGCAGCCTCTCCTGGAGGTGTCGGAGGACAGGCTGGGTTGCTGTGGGCAGAGATGGGTGGAGGGACGTAGGGCAGCAGGTACGCCCTCGTGTGTGCCTGCCACCTGCCTGCTGTCTGCGGGGTCTTGTTCCTGAGGGCGAGGGGCAGGCTTGGAGCCCTGTGAGGACTGGTTTGCCCCCAGCGTCACTGAGGTGCTCGCTGGGCCCTGCGTGGCTCACTTGCCCGCCAAGTTTAGGTTTCCCTAGGCAGAGGCATCCCCGCCGTAGTATCGTTTTTTAAACAGAGCATGTCTGAGTGAAGCCGTGTTTGGGTGTTGTGTGTGTTCAGCCGTGTGGTGGGTGTTTGTGGAGTAGATGAGTGTGCCAGGTGCTATGCGTTGGGGATGCGTGGACGTCCCCAGGGAGGGGACCCTGGATCAGCCAACCAGCTGTGACACCTTGTGACCAGAAGGGGGCGCAGTTGGCCCAGCTTTGGAAGCTGCTCAGGCGCTCTGTGGAGGGTCTGCGTAGGAAAGCTTTGCGTGGGGTGATGCGCTCAGACCTGGGTCCTGGGCCGTTGGCTGTGGAACTGCCCTCAGTGGGACCGGGTGCAGCTGCTGTGCCCGCCCTTCCCGAGGAGGTGGTGTGTGCACTGCAGGTGATGTGGCCACTGGCCTCTTGCTCAGCCCGGCAGGCTCCAGAGAGCCCTATCCACCGCACTGTCTGGCAAGGGTGGCATTGGAGGTGGTCCAGGGACAGGGCGTGGCTGCCTTCATGCCTGCTGGGTCAGTGCCTCCTGACCTCCTTCTTCCTTTGGGATCCTGAAAAAGCAGGGCTTTAATAAGCCATGCATACAAATGGTTGGACCAGGATCCTCACTGCTTTAAGATATTTGACAGCTGGGACGCTCGAGTGGCTCAGTCGGTTAAGCGTTTGCCTTTGGCTCAGGTCATGATCCCAGGGTCCTGGGATCAAGTTCTGCACTGAGCACCCTGCTCAGCAATGGGCCTGCTTCTCCCTCTGCCTGCCATTCCCCCTGCTTGTGCTCTCTCGCTCTGACAAATAAGTAAAATAAATCTTTAAGATATGTGACAGTTTCCAGTGACAGAATTGCTTGGCAAATTGATTTTGAGCACCTTTTCAGTGTGAAGAATGTGTGACGGGGGCCGGAGGAGCCAGGATGGGAAAAACGATTGGGGACTAGGTGGGAGCAGGGCTGGGAACTGGGGAGGGAGGTCCTGGCTGAGGCCTCGGTTTTGCTGGGGCCTCAGCTTCATGGATAGCCTGGTGTGCAGCCCGCAGCTCCAGGCAGGATGGTGTTCCTCCCCTTCCCTGGGGTCGTCGGGGAGGGGAGGCGCCGCAGATCTTGGGGGCCTGTGAGGTGGAGGGTGGGAGTGGGAGGCATGTGGATGCTGAGTTTGGAGTGAGTATGGGGCTGTGGGCGCCGGCAGGAGCCCTGGCTCCCTGTGCCCAGTCCTGGGTGGACAGCAGACAATGCAGTGGGGGACGAGCTAGAAAAGGTGGATATGACAGGGTGCCCCCCCAGCTCTGTGCTCCTTTCCTAGGGTGCCTTTCCTCTTGTCTTTTGGTTGAAGCCTGCCAGAGTGCCTTCTTGAACCCCACTGCATCAGGAAGGAGGGAAGAGCCTGGGGGCTGGGGTCACAGCACTTAGTTTGAATCCTTCCTCAGCGGCTCACTGGCTGTGTGACCTCAGGCAAGTTACTTCTCCGAATCTCAGTGTGTGTGGTTGGTGCAGATGACTGTGCTGGCTTTGCTGGGTTTTTGTGGAGAAGAAACAGTGTTGTATGTGAACTCTGGTGTGGTCCTTGGCGCATAGTAGGCACCTGCTGTGTGCTTATGGTTTTGCTCTCCCCAGGAATCTTCTCCCTTCCTTACCCCGAAGTGGCATCTCCTTCTGCCTGTGTAGCCATGAGCCGGATCTGCAACACCTTGTAGATTTTGAGCCTCGTGAACATGGAAACTGTGCCAGACCCATTTTTATATTTTCCACAGCACCTGGCACAAAGTTTTGTACATGCTAGTGATCAGTAAAGATTAAAGAAATTGTTTTTGGATTTTATTTCCAGCCTCTGGGAAAGGATGGTCTCTTAAGTGCATAGATTTTATTTGCCACTAGGGGGCACAGTAAGACTTCATATAAGCTCACTCAAGCTTCTAGAATGTGAAAGAATCCTTGATTCAAGGTAGTATTGACTGAAATATGATTTCTTTTCTGATCAAGAGAAAAACAGCACAATCCATCTGATTTGTCTAAAGAGCGTGAAGTGCCGGTTCCTTCATCTCTTTAAAATGCAGCTTTGGAATTCATAAATCTCAATTGGGCACATTACAGTGGAAAGATACTTATTCTAATATGTTCTAAATGTTCTGTGAGCTGTAAAATATGCTTATATTAGTTTTGAAAAATTTACAGCTGGAGACATTAAGTGAAATAAAACAATGGCTCCTGGCTGCACCGATGCTCTGTTTTCTTTCCTGATGATCCCCTCCTGCCCCGGCCTGCAGCACGTGTCTGTTTCTGACCGTTGTAATCCCAGCACAGATACCCTTTTATCTACTCGTTTCATTTCCCCGTGTCCTCATTTGGCTCGACACGTCTGAATACCCACCGCACGTAAAGGTAGAATTCAGACTTTGAAGCCCTTGGAAAAAGTACAAGTGTGGCCTGCTTCAGCCAAATGCGGGCAACCCTCACCCCAGCCCCGCGCGGAGCCCCCTGCTAGGAGCCAGACACATTCTCACAGGTGTCTGACGTCTCTTCTGCTTCCAGGGACCACCGTCCATGCATCAGAACTCAGAGTTCTGAAACACAGAGGGGTTTTAAAGAAAATGTACGAATTAGGTGTTGTTCATTTGTTTTACAAAATTGTTTGCTTTAGGAATTTTTTCAATAATAGGCTTACCTATATACCTAAAAAATTTTTTTTTCCATTTTCATCATGAACGTAATGAAAGCTTATTGTGAAAATCCCTAAAGATGCAGAGAATATGAAGAATGAAGGAGAAAACAGAAATCCTTGATAACCCTAACCCTGAGTCCGTGCCTCATGAACACTGCGGGCCTTTCCTGGTCTGTACCCCCCGTCCCCGTGTGCTCACGGAGCTGGGCTCACTGCGGAACGGACGCAGTTTTGATTCTCCTCCCTCCACCCCCATCTTTGTGCTGTTTGTAAGGAGCATTTTTATACCTTATTAAAAACTTTCCCCAAATGTATTTTTAGGACTGTCTCAAGTTCAAGACTTTGCTTTGTCATTCCTGTGATGTTTCCTTTCACTACCTGCTTCTCTTTCTGAAATCGCCAGTACTTCAGTGAACAGGGCTATACATAATGCTTTTCTGTTGCCTTAGTGGAGGTAAGATGGGCTTTGATTTACACCCGGGCTTGAGCTAAAGCCTTTGTGTCTGGTAAGTGGAACCCAAATAGATTGGCAAAGCTTTGGTGCTATTGTTATGTGAGACCCTTGGGTTCCTATTCCGTATCTGCTACTTGGTAGCTGTGTGACTTTGGGAAAATCACTTTGTCTCTCTGATTCCCCGGTTTTCTCATTGGTAAATGGGTATAATGGCTGCCCGTGAGGGTTGTTGCTATGTAGAAGAAATGAGAAGATGCTGTGCAGTGCCTAGCATGTGGGAGGGCCCGAAAGACCTGTTCCTGATTCCCCTTTTCTTTTATTGATTAAACAGTTAGAAGAAAGGCGAGTCACCCAGAATCCTCCAACTTAATGTAACTCTTGTTTTTGTGAATCTTTTTTTTTTCTTTTTAAAGATTTTATTTATTTATTTGACAGAGATCACAAGTAGGCAGAGAGGCAGGCAGAGAGAGAGGGGAAGCAGGTTCCCCCCTGAGCAGAGAGTCCAATGCGGGGCTCGATCCCAGGACCCTGAGATCATGACCTGAGCTGAAGGCAGAGGCTTTAACCCACTGAGCCACCCAGGAGCCCCTTTGTGAATCTTTTAATAATCTGTCTACAGATACATGTTTTTCCAAGTGTTCCATGTCAGTACTCCTGAATAGATACTTTTAAAATTTGAAAAGTTTTTGGGTTTCTTTGTACCAAGCTGTTTACCTGCTCCCGTTTCAAAAATGGCACATTTATTTGGAAGGCATGTACTGGGGGGGCTGGGTCTGTGTCTCCAAACCGATCCCGTTTAAAATGTGGTAGAAGAAAACGAATTGGAGAGTGGTTTGCCAGCTCTCAGCACGTTTTGTGTCTGGGCCTCTGGCATCCTGGGGAGGAGCGATTTCGTACCTGAAGAGGCCCAGGAGAGGGAGTCTGGGGGCAGGGAAGAGGTGCCCACCTAGAGTGGCACCAGGATCAGTTGGGTCTGGGGCCCCCTTCCCACATGCATTTGAAGGAAAGGATTTTGTTGTGGAGGCTGAAGACCCAAATTGGGGGTCTCATTGTGCTGTTTGCCAGCTCTGTGGCCTCTGACAGTGAGGAGGCTGGAGAGAACTCACCATCCCCGAGCGCTTACCACCTCCTAGGAATGGTTCCAAATGTTTCAGCTCCTCTTTGTGACTGGCCTGTGAGGCAAGGGCTGGTCTTCTTCCCACTTTACAGACAAGGAGGCTGGGGCGCAGAGGGGTTAAGGGATTTGCCCGCGATCACACAGCTGGTATACTGGAGAAGCAAGATGGGAGGCTGTCAGACCACAGAGCATGCAGAGCTGAAAGACTCATTCTGTTCTTTTGCCTCTGAGGATAAAGGATGGGAATGGGCATCCCCTCTCCCCAGTTGTGCCCAGGCTCTGTTCCAGCCTCAAAGTCCTATGGTTCTGCTAAGGGACATAAGGAGAAGAGATGATTTCCATAGTGGTTTGGATTTGCATTTTTATGTATTACAGGATCCCGTTGATTTATCATTGTTAGCATATCTGGTTATATTAGGATATCTTAAATGTGCTTTGTAGGAAGTAATATATCTCAGATTCAAAGACAAGGAATTTATGGATTCAAGTGCCAGAGTGAAGGTTTATTTCAGTTTTGAAAGAATTATTCTTGATGGATTTTACAAAATGAGATTGAGAAATGATTTGATGTGTAGAGTGAGGAGTCGTGGAGCATTATGCAGATGATTGGCAATTTATTCCAAGCACGAGGCAAATCTATTGGAAATGAGAGCCGCACAGCTGGGGAGGAGGGCTGGGTTGTGGTGGTGGGCGTTTGGTATTTGGGGAGTGAATGATTAACATTGCCCCGAGGGTAATTAGGGGAAGACCAGGAGAGACTGGGTGCTGCGTGTGCATGTGTGCAGAGATATCTGGGTCCGTCTTCGTTTTACAGAAGCCCAGGGAGGGGAAGACACTTGCCTGAGGGCACCCAGTGAAGTCAGGTGGTGATGTGGAGCTGGGATCTTCTGTAGGAGGTGCCGGGGTGCTCCTCTCCCTTCCCACCTTTTGTGTATTTTTGTTTCCGGGAAAGTTCATGGTCATCTCAGTTGTCCCAGGGGTGGGAGTAAGGGTGTCCAGCCCATCGACAGCAGGGTTGCCAAGCTTCTGGGAACTGCTGTGAGATCCTGAGCTGGAACCTTCTTTGTGGGAAGTGATTTTTTTTTTTTTTTTTTGACACTCCTCTCCCCCATATGAAAGCTGCAACGTTTCTGAGGCCAACAAATGAGACATTTCCCACTTTCCCTTTGCTTGCCAGAAGGGCCTTGCAAGCTTTCGCCTTGCAGAAAAAAACCTTAAGTTGAAGGAGGAATAAGAAAAGGGAAGTGTGGCAGAACCCAAGCTGTGTTTTCTGCTTTTTGAAAACTTCGTTGCGTTGAACTTTAAGAGCGTACGCAGGGCAGGCCGTGTGCTTGCCAGATGCTGACGGGGAGAAAACAGTGCTGTGCGAGGGTGCAGCCTCTGTCCTCAGGGAACCAGCCTCATCCAGTCTCATCCCGTATCATTAAGGGAAGAATAGTGCAATTTGGGAAAATGCTTTTAATGTAATTGAAAAATGCAGATTGCAAAATTGGCACAGTTAAGAGTTGAGGCAGTCTAGTAAATTATTTCTTGCTGCTTTTAAAACTTGGACACAGAAGATTCTTAAAGGCACCCATTTACTGCCCAGTGACAGCTTTGTCCCTCTCCTTTAAAAGAATAAGTTGGGGACGCCTGGGTGGCTCAGTTGGTTGAGCAGCTGCCTTCGGCTCGGGTCATGATCCCGGCGTCCTGGGATCGAGTCCTGCGTCGGGCTCCTTGCTCGGCGGGGAGCCTGCTTCTCCCTCTGCCTCTGCCTGCCACTCTGTCTGCCTGTACTTGCTCTCTCTCTCTCTCTCTCTGACAAATAAATAAACAAAATCTTTAAAATAAAATAAAATAAAATAAAAGAATAAGTTGTTTTAGGTTTACCTTAATTTTATCATAAAAGTGCTAAAATTTTGGGAAAACTACAAAAAAAGGTAGAAGTTAAAAAAAAAACCATAGGTCTCCACTCAGGCATACGACTGTGGATGTTTTGTACGCAGCTTTTCCTTTCCACATTTTTTCCCATGAGCATCAACTGGTTTTAATTATACCATAGGTGCTTTGTTTTTGTAAGCAGCATTTACAAATTTTGTGATGGTTATCTTCTCCCCATACTTTTGCCCCTTAAAAGAAGGGCACAGTCCAACCTTGTCACCTTTTCTCGAAGCTTCTGCTATCTCTGCTTAGGCTTCTTCCCCAGGTGCAGACCCCCGTGTGAGGGGAGTGGGGCAGGGTGCAGGGGTGAGGGCATAGGGGGATGGTCAGAAGTGCATGCGAGGGAGACCAGTTGTGTCAGCCCAGGATTCCTGCAACTCCCACCCCTCACCCCCCTCACAAGCTCTGTGAACCTAGGCTGAAATGCGGGAGGACCAGATGGCTGGAGGATCCTGGAGCTGCTTCCAGGCTGGCCTTCCTGTCTTCCCTCGCTAGGGGCGAGGCGTTGGGCACCATGTCCCCTCCTGTGGAGCAGGGGCCACGGGGAGATAGGCCATACCCCTCGGGAGGTTCCCTGTCAAGGGCTTTGATCTGGGGACTCAGATTAGTTCCTTGCTCTGGGTGTCCCTGGATGGAGCTTCTAATTTCCTTTTCTTTCTAGTTCTCTCTTTGCCTTAATGTTTTGTTTTTCTGGGAAATCTCCTCCACCTTATCTTTCAATATATTTTTTTTTGATTTTGTATTTCTGCTGCCATATACTTAAACTTTTTTTTTTAAACTGAGTATAACTTATATTCAGAAAAGTGTTCTATTCTGATCTATCATATTTTTATATTCCAAGAGCTGTTTCTTGTTTTCTGAATGTTCCTTTTTTAAAGAATATGTCATTTTTTTATAAAAAATTGCATATTTACAAGGTCTTTTCTTAGCTGTTGGAGTTCTTTGAAAGTTTTCCTATGTTTTGGAAAATGTTCTTGCCCCTTGTCACCTCCTTATACCCCTGTTTTGGTGTCTGTGTTTTGGAGGAGGCTGGGGAAAGCTGATCTGACCAGAGGCTGTGTGTGTGTGTGTGTGTGTGTGTGTGTGTGTGTGTGTGTGTGAGAAAGAGAGACAGAGAGAGAGGGAGGGAGGGAGGATGGGGCCTGTCCACAGGGAGGTTGCTGCAGGGTGATGAGGTGGCCGGCTGGCACCTAGGGCAGGACCCCCACCCACGTGAACCTCCCGACGTGTTTTGGGTACCCTGGTCAGTTTCCCAGACAGGACTCTTCATGCTGTGGCTGCTGGCATTCAGGCATCTGAGCCAGGGAGAAGGCTGGGGTCTCTGTGTGGGGCGTGCAGATGTCACTCCGATGTATCCTCCAGCTGCCAGCTTTTCCTCCCAGCACACAGATCTACTATGTTCTTTTCAGCGCCTACAGTGGCCTTCCATTTATGACACACGCCATCAGTTATGTGTAAATGTGACTGTGTCTTCTTCCCCTAGACAGTGGAAGAATTATTAACTTTCCTAAACATTTGCTAATTGAGTGGTGTCTTATTTGAGAACCAAATGAATTCATTCGCGTGCAGCTCCTTTAAAACCAGGTCGGCAGCTTGTTAATGCTCAATAAGTGTTTGTGGGTTTTGTCCATCAGTCTCCTGCCATCTTAGCATTTCTCTTCTGCAGCAATTTACATACTAACTACATTGACCTGTCATCATATCCCTCCCCCCGCCCACCATGTGTTGTTTGACTTTGCGTTTTGGTACTTCCTTATTGTTATTATTTTTTACAGGGAAAACCTGACATTTTTTTGGGTCAAGTGTATAGACCTTTCCCTTTGTAATTGTCCTGTGGCCTTAGAGCATGGCATGTCCTCCCCCATCTCAAGATCTGATAAATAGTCACCTATATTTGACCTTCATCTAGCAGTGATTAGCTTGAGCCAGTTTCAATTCTCATCATCTCTTCCAGGCTTTCTGTGGGTCTGGGGCCGGCTGTGCCCGCCGTGATGAATGTGTGCTCGGTGCCAGGGATCGATTGGGATATTAAGGAGCAGCCCTGCTTCATGACGCTCCCCCACACTGATGCTGGCTACTAATGATTTAAAATGACCTTCTTCCCATCCAGCTTATTCCACGGGGCACGGGTGCACCATGACCGCCTCAGCCTTTCCTCAAAAATGAAATGTTGTTTTTGACCATAAAAGAAATACATGTATGCTATGGAAAGAACAGGAAGGTATAAAGAAAAAAACTGCCCATTATCTCTGCGCCCAGAGGCGATGACTGTAGACTTTTGGTATATTTCCATCCAGTCTTTGGAAATAAAAGGCAACATAGTCGAGTTCCAACTATCCATGTGATTTTAAACCCCTCTGTACCCCCCCACGTACTGTGGCAGCGGGGTTTTAACGCCGCGACTCACTGTGGTGGTTTTCAGTGCGCTCTGTGAGCCCCCGGGGTCCTCGAGACCCTTTCACAGGGTCTGGGGGGTGAAAATTGTTTCCATAATAGTACCTAGAAGTTATTTGCCTTTTCCACTCTCCTTTTCTCTTGAGCGTACATGGAGTTTTCCAGAGGCAACGGGACGTGTGCTGTTATAATAGATTAAGTGCAGAAGCGGCTCTGCGAGCCCAGCTGTCTCTATTAAGCCGGCCATTAAGGAGCTGGCAAAAATGTAAACAGTGCCTTCTTGCTGATATTTTTTTTTTTTGTCTTGGAAAATAAAATTACTTTTCATAAGAGATGTTGTTTATGTTGACATGTAATGGGTTTATTATTGGTACTTTTACATAAATTAATACTCTGAAGTGTTCTCAGTTTTAATTTCGAATATGCTAAACGTGGATTGATAATAACCCACATTAAGCAGTAGCTTTCTGGAGTCCTCAGTAACTTCAGAGAGTGTAAAAGGGTCCCATCAAGAAGCCTGGGGAGCACGGTTTGATTTATATCTGTAATTTCTCTTTAGCGGGATGTACGTGTGGGTAATAGCGGTGTCATCGCGCGGCTCCGGTGGCGGGGCGCGAGTCAGCCGCTGCTGCGTCACTGCCTCCTCCTGCGTGGTTAGATTTCCAAACAGCGTGACTAAAACATGATCCTGGAGGGTCCCAGCCCCCCTTGGACTCCCTGCCCCTTCTCGCTGCCCTCCCTTCTGCCTGTTGTGAAGGTGATTTAACATTATAAAATGATGGGAAAAAACCTCCCAGTTCCAGCGTACACCTCAATGACGGTGATCCTTTCAACACCCTCCTATCCGTTTCTGGTCCATATGGGCTTGTGTTTTTCACAGAGTGCGCATACAGGTTTGCAGCCTGCTCCTCCCACTTAACATTCTCTCCCAGCCTCTCCCGCCGCAGCGCCGCCGGCCGCCTCTGCGTCTTCGGAGAGCTGTCAGTTTGTGCCGGGTCCATGATGTTCTGTCGGGCTGATTAACTGTAATTTACTTAGCTGTCCTCGGACACTTAGGTGGTTTCTAATTTTTGCTATTGTAGATAATACTGAAGTGGTTGTCTTCATGCATGAAATCCTTTTCTGTCGGATTATTTCCTTCAGATTAATTCCCAGAAGTGGGACTGCTGGGTCAAAGGCTTGTACATTTTCATGGGTCCAGACACTTCTCTCCTCAGATTGCTTTCCAAAAGGATTATACCAATTTGCACTGCCGCTGCAAAGCCTGAGTAATAACCAACTCTTTTGCTTAACTATCATGCCTAGAATTTTCCCTTGTAGCCCCAAGGGGGCAAAGGCCCTTCTCTAAGTGAACGTGATCTATAATTCTTTAGACTAACACCACAGTTGCTTTCAGAACATTTTTAACCTTTCAGAACATTTTTAACCTGCTGAGTTTAGAATTCTAATTCGCATACAAGCCAGCACTAACAGTATCACAAGGAGCAATTCTCTCCCTGCTCACAGTGTGTTTACACAGCCCGACAACTGCAGGGAAAACTGAAGGGCTTTTATAAACACAAGTGGTATCTTTCTGAACTAGTTGAAGTATTATTTTGAAAGGTACAGAAACACAAATTAAAACACATTTTCATTGTAACCTTTGGTTAGAAAAGTTGTTTGTTGTCGTCCTGGTCTCTTTGCATGTTCTTTGCTCTCATTCAAGCATGTTCTGGAATATCCTGGCTCCTTGGAGTCTTGCCATGATGCTGCGAGCCTGGTGACGGGGACACGCCAGGGAGCGTGGCGGCTGTCCTCAGGTGCTAGTGGGGCTGTGGTGGGAAGAGGAATGGGCTGTACTCTGGTTTACTCCGGGGCAAAAGCAGGTCTACTGGTGGAAATGTGGGGGAAGAGGTTGGCATCCTGTGAGGAAGAACTTTCCAGCACTCAGGACTCGTCACCTTGGGGAGTATCCACCTCTTGGAAAGGGGTGAGGATGGAAAGGTTCAGGGCAGGTTGGAGGCGTGTCGCCAGTGGGCTGGGAAGTAGATGCAGGTGGGGTCAGGGACTCTAAGGGCCCTTCGGGAATGCTCTGTGCCTGTGGCCGGGCCCCTGGTGACTGTGTGCTGGCCTGGAGAGGGTCCCGAGCCCAGTGCTGGAGGCAGGGGCAGAGGCTGGCACCGTGCTGAACATACTGGGAGCACCCTCGTGAGGCACACCCGTCCCCACCCGGCTTCTCTGGGCGTCCACACTCTGTGAAAGAAGGGCCTCACAGGGCTGTCAGGGACAGACAAGGTCAGATGTGGGAAGCCACTCTGTAAACTCTAAAGCCCTTATAAACGGAAGGGATTATCAAGAACTTCTAGCCAGGGTTTATTCTGTAATTGCCTGCGAAGCCAAGTTCTTAAACACGGGAGGCTTGCCATCCGGTGTACCTCTAGCTACCTTGATTCGTTGAACAAATAACATGGTGTGTGCCCAGGGATGCCAGCAGGCCTCTGTAGGAACTTAGGCTCTTCCAGACATGGCTTCCTGTTTTCTGGCTTTGCAGCGTGGTGGTGGCTCCTGGTGGTTGTGTGGCCAGTGAGTCAGTCAGGCCTTGGTTGGGCTCTCTGTCTGCGGTATGAGCGGTGAGGGGCCTAGGGACCAGCTGCCACAGAGTGCGTGAGAGAGATGGGCCTTGGGGTCATTACAGAAGACTTGGTGTCTCCACTTCTTTCTTCATTTGGTCATCCGTTGATCCAGCTGTCGATTCAGTGCTCGCTCTATATACGCTCTGGGCTCAAAGGGACCAGACATACCCTTGCTGGCAAGAAAGCACACAAGAGGAGTGGGGTGCGTCTGTCAGGGTGGGGGCAGGAGATAGGACAGGCTTCTGGGGAAGGGGAAGGTTGAGCTGGGTCTTGCTGGGTCTTGGAAGATGAGGAGATGAGGAGCCAGGTTGGTCGGGAGGAGAGCCCTGGGCTATGACTCTCGAGCTGCGGCGGGGACCAGTGTTGGCAGGCCGGGGCAGTGTTGGCATCCACTGAAGGGAGCCAGGCAGAACCTGTTGCAGGCTTTAGGCCTGGACAGGGCACAGGGCCGGCTGCTGCCCCTGGGGCCCACACTGGGTCAGGCACCACACTAGGGCTTTGCACCTTGTTTACCCACAGTTGGGGTGTAGGATAGTCACTCGGGCTTGGGAGGCTCACTGTGGGGCTCAGCCCTGGCCTTGTGCTTTCTGTGACTTGGACTAAGCTGTATAACTTTTGGGACCTTTGTTTTTCCATCAGTAGGCGGGGATAATAATAGCATCAATCATAGTTTTCTGAGGTTTAAATAAGAAAAACCGTGGAGAGCTCTTAGGGGAGTACCAGGCATGTAGCAGGTGCTGCATCATGTAAGCTGGCATCGACGGCTTCCTCAGGCCCATTTTACAGATGGGAGAATTGAGGATCAGAGAGGGACAATGAAGGATATGTGACTCCTAAAGACAGAGCTGGCGTTTGGACTTACCCTTGTCTGCCTCTGCGTTCTGGGGTGGTTCTTGTCGGCTTCCTGCTCGGGAGCTCCAGAAGGTAGTCACATGAGTGTGAGCAAGGGCCTTAATCTTTTTTTTTTTTTTTTTAAGTTTTTATTTATTTGTCAGAGAGAAAGAGCAAGTGAGCACAAGTAGGGAGAGCAGCAGGCAGAGGGAGAGGCAGGCTCCCCACTGAACTGGGAGCCCAGTGTGGGACTCCATCTTAGGACCCTGAGATCATGACCTGAGCCCAAGGCAGCCACTTAACTGACTGAGCCACCCAGGCATCCCAGTCTTTTTGAGGCTTAATTAGTTCATCTGCACACTGGGAAGAACTCTGATGTAGGGTTCCATGATGCAGGGAGCTTGTTTTCTTGACTGTTGTATCTCCAGTTCCTGGAGGAGAGCTGAACACGTCGTAGAGGCTTAAGCAGCACGTGTAAATGAACGAATGAGCCCTGCTCAGTCTGTCATGCTCCTGTGGGCCTCCTTGAACTTCAGGGGGTTGGAGAGTCTAGGGAGTGATCTTGCCTGCATGCCTTGGCCCTTCCTCCCACCTCTAGCTCATGCAGGAAGCATCCCTGGGGGTGATGGAGGTGGCAGTCTTCGGGCTTTGAGGATGGTAGCTGGGAGGTAAATCAAAGCTGTGGTTCCTCCCCATCTATTGAAATGCTTGCTTTTACACTCCAGGTAGTGGCTTTGGACTGATCCTTGCAGCTGTGCCTTTGTTTATTATTTATTTATAAATCATAAATCCAGAAAGGATTTCGGGAGGCTTATGGTAAAATATACGAATACAGTAAAGCTGTTAAAAGAGAACAGACCATGGGGTGCCTGGGTGGCTCAGTGGGTTAAAGCCTCTGCCTTCGGCTCAGGTCATGATCCCAGGGTCCTGGGATCGAGCCCCACATCGGGCTCTCTGCTCAGCGGGGAGCCTGCTTCCTCCTCTCTCTCTGCCTGCCTCTCTGCCTATTTGTGATCTCTGTCTGTCAAATAAATAAAATCTTAAAAAGAAAACCAAAACAAAACAGAACAGACCATGAAAATCCACCCTGAAAAGAGGAGACACATAAATCAAGTTCAGAGCTGACCACTGTTCCCAGGCTGGTGCCTTCCATCTTCCTTCGAGGTTCCTGCAGCCCCAGGGCAGGGTGTGGGGATGGGAGCCAACAGGAGAGGCTTTGGGTGGGGATGTGGACTCGCAGGACGTGGACTTGCAGGACGGTGGAGCTCAGAGGAAGCCAGCTTCTTCTAGGGCCCTGTCTTGGCTGCCCTGTGATGAGATCCAGGGGTCAGATCGGAGGCCAGGGGCGGTGGGGTGCAGCAGGGCTCAGGGCGACAGCCAGCTCCAGGAAGCGCCGTGGGGATTACATGCAGCCGTGTTTGACCCAGGACCTGGCACTTGGAAAGTGCAGTCATGAATCTCCCTGTTTGGGCTGGGGGGCCTGTGGTGAATGTCGTCCTGGGCGGAGGGCTAAGTTCCTTCATTCATGCCCCCATGTTCAGAGGAGGTGCTGCTAGAGGGCAGGATGGGGTGCCCTGTGTGCCCTCGGCTCTGTGCATACTGATGCTGTCTGCACTGAGCGTGGCCTGATCGTTATTATTTGAAAACACTTACAAAGTTTGACACGAACGGAACATACTTTTTAATTATTTCCCAGCTTGTCTCTGGCAATGCTGTTGTCAAGGAAACCAAAACCTTGGGAAAGCTTTTCAGCTTCCGGGTCGGAAGAGGATACTTGTACAGCGCTTATGTCTGTGGAAATGGACCTGTCATTCTGTAACAAAGTCTGTTTTTGAAAGGACTGGCTTCCTTCACTTCTTACAGATACAACCTTTTTGACCTTCTAACACAAGATGCAAGATTGTGGTTGGTGTTTTCTCTTTCAAAAGAATTGCAGGCGCTCGTGACTCGGTTCATTCATTCAGCATCAGATGCAAGAGTTCGGTGCCCGGGGCAGGAGCGGGATACGGAGATGGTTATGGTGTCTCACCCTTCCTTGAAAGGCTCTGGGACTCTGGGAAAGAGAGACTGGTAGACGGATACTTACAGTGTAGCATCATTCCTGTTCTCAGGGAGTGGAGGATAAAACGCTGTGGGGCACAAAGGACAGCCCCAAGGGGGCAGTGCCAGGGAGAGTCACAAGGAGTCTCAGAGGACGGGTGGAAGTAGTTCTGTGGCAACAAGATGGAAGAGCATTCTGGGCCGAGGGAACAGACTGTGCCAAGGCTGGAGGGTGTGGAGGACTGTGTTGCCAGCCGCAGACTGCAGGGGTGTAGGGTGAAGGTGCTGGCCTTGGACATGTAAAACAAGGGAGCAGGACTGTCTGGACAAGACTTGGGAGGCAGGAAATCAGGAGGGCGGTGGAAGAACAGAATCTGTTTTTAGAAGGACTGGCTCCCTTCGCTTCTCGCAGATAGAACCTTTCTGACTGCTCATGGAGGGCCGTGAGGTCGGGAGGGCGGGTTGCTCAAAGCTGTCCTCATTCCGTTGTCCAGGGCCCTTGCTCCTTGATGCACGGGGCACGTCACGTCTTACAGCTCTGCTCCGGAGGGAAGGGATACTGCTAACACGTCTTGAATTTAATCATTGGCTTCTGCTGCAGGAGTACCGCGTTTAGTGTAACATGTCAGCCAGAATTCCAGTAGAACTTGATGATAGTTAAACCCTATCAAGGGCATTGGTTTTATATGAAAAAGATAAATCATTGTTAGAAAAATAGGAGTCTTGTTTTTGAACAGCCCTTGTTATTTTTTTAAAACTTTGGAAAATAGATTTATAGACGCGTCGTAAAATCCAGAGTTTCTATGTACCTATCACCTGCCATCCCCTCCACTTTATGTAATCCTGGTGCATCTGTCAAAGCTAAGAAATGAATATCAGTATAACTTTGTTAACTACAGGGTAGAGTTTTTCAGGTTTCCCCAGTTTTTCTGCTAATGTCCCTTTTCTGTTTCAGGATCCAACCCAGGATCTGACGTTGCTTTTAGAGCCCTGTTCTTTTTATTGTTAACGGTTTTGTGGAGAGGGGTGGGGGCAGGGAGCAGACTGAATCTCACCCATGGAAGGTTTTCGCCTTAATGAGGCTGAACACGCTCACCTCTCATGGGCCTGTTGTCCCCCCTAACTGGCTGCTCTAGTACTAACACGTCTCCATTTCCTCCCCTTTTTTGCTGTTTTCCTGTTGGATTGAACCTAGCCAGACCTGTGGGCTTGTGTTAACCTTCATTAGGGCTTGGAGTTGGACCTCTCTTCGGCTTCCCCGTGTTTACCAGATGAGTGTGTCTTGAAGTGGTGACTGGGAGTGAAGTGTGACTGACCTTTAGTGAGGGAAGCGAGAACATTCTTTGCACATAGGTGGATGCACAGCCTCAGACAGAAGTCCCTGCTTTCCTTTTGTCCCTTCCTTGGGTCACACTCCTCCGTGCCTTTCCCCTTCTCCCAACTTCTCCTTCACCATTTCCATCCTGCTTTCTTGGGCCTTCCCCCATGCCTACCCTGCTCGCCTTCTCTTCTCTGCTTTTCCCCCTTGCCCTCCCCCCTTCTGTTTCTCTCTCTCCCTCTCAGGCTCCCATGCCCTTCCTCCTTTCCTTTCCCGCAACAGGCCAGTGAAGCTGTTGCCACGGAAACAAGCCCAGCAGAAGCTCTGCTCTGCTTTCTGGATGCTTCTAACGATGATGATGACGCAGATACTGTTGAATTCTAGAATCAGCTAAGCCCTGGCCTGTGGCCTCTGGAGTCCTTTCATTTTCCAGAGGGCAGACCGGTGCCACAGCTTATAATTCTGTTCAGTAGATGGTCATTTTTGATTTGGAAACTTCAGAATTTGAGTAATCATTTCCCCCTTGCTTTGGAAGACTGGTTGCAACCAGTGTGAAAAACACTCAGCTGAATTTCGTTATATGAAGAGGGAAACCACCGCACAGAAGGTGGTGGCTCTGTAGGCTCCCCGAGTATCTTAACTTTCACGTGGGAAGTGGGTCTACACATTTGCTGAATTCTTGAGATGGTGACTGCTTTTAAAGGATGTTGGGGGACAGGGAACACATAATCGGGGTCCTAAAAAAATCTTCTGATACTTAGTTTCACTCAACAAATGTTCTGGGACGAGTTGTGGGTCCAAGCCCGGAGAGGGGAGGCTGTGCTTGAGCCACAGATCTGGGTGTGTGTGTGCGCGTGTGCGTGAGCGAGTGGGGTGTGGCCGGTGCTTTAGGGCGGAGTCGCTGGCACCTCCTGGCATCTGTCACAGTAATCCACTGAGCCCGGCCTCATCAGTCCTGCGGAACAACCTGCGTGCCCGCACGTTAACTAGGCTTCGGGGGCCCTCGGAGGGCTGTTGGCTTCTGGGCCTTCGTGGGGCTGGTTTGTAGCGGTGGTGGCCTTGTTCCTTCCTGTTTGCTCAGGCTTGACTGAGGCTCAGCTTGTTGGCATTAGCCGGGATTTGGAGTTGGGCCACTGAGCCAACACCACCTAATAGCCCGGCAGGGAAGAGTTAGTTTGCGGATTATGTTAAAGTTAGTACTTATTCCCAAAGGTAGCTTTGCTTAATAAAAACCTTAAGCCTTTATTACTGTGCTTATGGGTACCCTGGCTCCAGGGTGTAAAACTAAGACTTATAAAACCCAAACGCTATTTGTGGAAACGCGAAAACGTTGTCGTTAATAGAGAGTGTGATAAAAAGCCACGGCTCTTCCCGTCTGTGCCTAAATGGTCTTGCTGCACTTGGGTCTTTTTATTTTCCTACTCATTCCAAAGCTTATTTAAGTATCACCGTTCAGTAGTGAATTTTAAAGGAAGGAAGCTTTGGTGTGTGAATAACTTTACAACTACCCGCCGTATTTCTAGTCAGTTGCTGTGACTTAAGTTGATGATGGCCCCCACACAGCAGTCACTAATGGATGATAATCTGGAGTGTTTTTGTTACTGTTGTTTTTATTTTAGAAGAAAGGTTTGAAATTAGCATAGTAAATCTCTGTGGGATCTTTGCAAATAAAAGAATATTCACGTTAAAAACAACTTTCAGGAAAGATGTATGGTAATGAATAAAACATCAGTGAGTGAAAATAAGCGTGTTTAATTATTCAAGTAGAAGTAGTAATTTAAACTAATTATTGCTTGCGGATTTCATAATTCAGTTTTTGTCTCGCAATAATATTTCCTCTGGGCCTGCGGGGAGCATCAGCGGCTGCGGGAGCAGGCAGGGCCTCTCCCCCTCCCCCGAGGCCGTAGCCTCTGCTGCACTGAGCTGCTTCTGCCGGGCCTCTTGGTGGCCGCAGCCCTGCCTGGACGCCCCCTTGCACCACCTAATTAAGTATTTCCTTGCTTATCACCTCTGGTTGCTTTGGGAGTCTCAGACCAGTCCTGCCCACGAGTTTTGAGTGCCCTGGGGGCTAGACCTCTCTCTTCCCCACCAGTGTCTTAGGCTTCTTGCCCCTCCCATAGCCCTGGCGGGAGTGACCCCGAGCCCACATCCCCGTGTCCCCACTTCCCTGTGATGCAAGTCCTAGCCTGTCTGGGCTCCTCAGGTTCTGTCTTCTCTGGATGCCCTTCCACCCCACTCCCGGGCCCTGCTGGACGACCGCTTCCTTCTCCCCATAGCTTTGTACCGGTAGGTTCTTGTGCTCCCTTTAAAAAAAAAATGTTTTGTTTTAAATTTTTTTTCTTGTTTTTTACTTTTCATTTTGTTTCTATTCTAAAAGAAAAACTTCATAGAGAGGAACTGAAAAGTACTGGAGAGTTTAAGAAGCAGGGGCGTGATGAATGACCCCTGACTCAAACTGCCCGCAGCTCTCTGTCCTCTTCTCTGTACGCTGGCGCTGGCCCTTTCCCCCTGGAGCTCTCGGGTGTCATCACAGACTCCTGGGAGGGGCCCCATATCATCCTCCTAGGTGCCTCTTCCTGGGGTGTGACTGCCATTAGTAGGTGCTGGTGAAGGTGTAGCAAATGCCAGTAGTAAATGCTGGATAGTACTTTTGCTCAATTGTGCGAGGCTTTTTAAAAACCCAGTTTTGACTGCTCTTCTTATGACTGCCTGTGATGGCATGGTTGGGGGAGAGCTTTCTGTCCCTCTCTTTATTGCACAGATGCTGCCTGGAACAGATCTTGGCAATTCAGGCAAATTACTGTTCTACCCCTCAGAAGGTAAAGAGAAAGGTTTCTATCTGTGACTTCTTCTGAGTGCCCTCTGTCAGAAGGTAGTGGCATCTGCTCTCCTGACATGTGATGGCCGCTATTACCTCCGTATAACCACGCAGCACTCCCTCGCATGCCCAAAGCTTTCCATCCATCATGTCAGGAAAGACAACCTTTATTTAAGATGCTTTTCTCCCCTTTCCTTTGTTATTACTTTTTCCTAAAAAAATCACCCTCTGACTTCACCGGCATGATCTGGGCAAGTGAGTGACTCATTCTTTGTGGGATTATTACTGTGGACAGGGACAAGACAGGTGGGCCGCGGGGGATCGAGAGAGCAATGAGCTGGCTGTCAGGGGCCAGGAGTCCGTGTTGTGGATCTGCCGTCCACCAGCTGAGGCCCTGAGCAAGTGAGGTCAGCTCTGGCTCTGGTGTCTCATTTGGAGAACACAGAGGTTTGACTGTGATCTCCAACGGCCTTTTATGTGGAGCGGTTTTGTGATCTCCAAACTACCTTTAGCTAAATGAGGTAATAGGTGGGTTATAGGTGTCCCTCCCAAGTCTTCCTGCAGGGTTGCTAAATGAGTTTTCGGGATTCTGAATCAGTTTTCTCTCCATGTGACCTCCAGGGGACGTCATTAAGCAGGTAGAGAAGTTACTAACATCTGTGGCCATAGCGGAGCAAAGTCATGGGATGAAGTGAAATGCCAGGGGAGAAGCCTAGGCGGCCGGCCTCTGGGGAGACCCACTGGGAGGATACCCTTATGTCAGGAGGTCCTTTCCTCCCCAAGGAATTGACAGCTGAGTTTCACTACATGTGTGAATCTGTCTTGAGTAGCTCAGGGCTTGCATACCAAAAGTGCCCAATAAATGTTTGTTTGGGTGAGTTAAAATTTCCTTTGTAGACCCAGTCTGATCCCTCCTGTTTGATTGTAAGTTTCCTCAAGGGGAAGAAACCATTTCTCCTTACTTCATTTGAAAGCTTATTTTTAAGAATAGAAGTACATAAATTTTGGTACAAGATTAAACACGGACAAATAGATGTATGGAGAAAAATGGGTCTTCTTCCCCTCCACCCCATGTGCCACTAGGTCCCCTGCCCTGGCTCTGGAGGATCTGTTTCTTGCTCATCTCTGCATCTTAGGGAGTACCCAGCCCCCCGGCAAGAAGTAAACCTGCCTTGGGCTCATTTGGATTAGAATGACCTGGCCACCTTTCCAACAAAAGCATTTATGGCCAAATATTGAGGGAGTGAATTGGATGCAAATCCTCAGGAATTATTGGGATCAGTGGGACTCCTGGAAGGAGCTGGGCAGGCTTGTGCTTGAACTGTGGTTCTCTGTAGGGTGCCTAGGGAAGGTCTTTGGCCTTTCCCGCCTGTTTTCTTGTGAAGTTGGGCTGTCGTGCTGAGTCAGCAAGATGGCAGCCCTGAGTGATGCCCGGAGCTCAGCATAGGCACGGATAACTCTTGCTTCCTTTCCCATGCTTGAAACTGAAGATGGAGAATGAATGTGCATCATTTCAAAACAATAGTGTAAAATCAATGTGGAGGTGTGATTCCATTAATAGATAAGTGATTAACTCAACTTTTTAGGAGCCCATTTGTTGCCCAGAGTGAAGCTGGCTGGAATGAAGCAGAATTAGAGTGGCAGGCCTCCTCTTCTAACTGAAGCGCACATGAAGTGCCTGGCCCTCAGACTCGCACCGGGATGATTGCTGCGATCAATATTCCAGTTTGCTTGGCCGGCAGCTTCCAGGGGATCAGGAGGGATGATGGACCTAGAGAGGCACCGCCAAACAGAGCATTAAGTTAATTCCTGTTGGCCTGGCTTCTGGCCTGCCTGATGAAGGCCCTGAGTAGAAGGGTGCTGTGCCAGCATGGACTTCATCTGGTATCACAAGAACTCAAGGTGGTCGGCTTCCTAAGACTGAATTTTGTTAACGATGACAGCTCCCATATGCTGAGATCCCACTCTGTGCTCAGCTCAGTGCCTGGCATCGTATACACAGTGAGTCCGCCTGAACCCCCTGTGATGTCAGTAGCATGCCCATGCTGCGGCCAAGGGGGCTCGGGGGGCCGAGGAGCACGCCACTAGCAGGCAGCAGAATTGGGCAGGAGACCAGGACTGTTTACTTCCACAGCCTAAGTTCTTTCCACTCCCCCATGTGGCCCTGATGGGGCTCTCCCAAGGCTTGGAGGCTCCAGCTCAATCAAACCATGTGGGCTGAGGCTTGAAGCAGAGGACAGAGGAGGGAGGTTTGAGGTGCTCATTCTCATATTAGAGGTGTGTCCCAGCACAGAGGCTGGGAGGGACTGGCTTTGGAGGCCACTTGGATTGTTCGGTATCGACGGTGTGGGCTTGGGTGAGGAGTGTAAGGCAGGTGTGATTCCTGTTCTGGGTGCCAAGGTGGGGTAATTCAGTGATCCACTAAGAAAGCAGCCGCCATCCGCTTACTGTGCACTATGTGCTGGATAGCCCCACTTTCCACAGGTCACTCTGGGCATTTTCTCTTCATTTTGCAGGTGAAGGGGAGACTGAAGCAGATGGAGTCTCTATTTAGTGTGAAGAGGTGGGAGTTGAGTGGGGAAAGCCATGTGGCAGCAGGGTGGCTGATACCACGTCCCTCTCAGGTGGCTTGCCCAGGGTCACACTGCTGTCAGGTGACAGAGTCATAATCCACCCCCCCCTCCAGCTTCACTAATTCCTGTCCCTTGGAACCTCCAGAGCTAGTGCCTGCCATATGTGTGCAGCCCCTACCCCCATCTTCTCTTTGTGCCCTGGGCTGAGCTCTTTAAGGTCAGGGCTGCAACTTCTGTGCTCTCGACCTTAACACTGAGTGGTGCCAGTAGACATTTGTGTCGTGAGTGCGTGAATGAATGCATGAATGAATGACACACATGGGGATAGAGAAAGAGGGGCAGGCCCTGGGCAGTTGGACAGATGTGAAACATGATTTAAAGATGGGGTGGTAGGGGCACCTGTGTGGCTCAGTGGGTTAAGCCTCTGCCTTCGGCTCAGGTCATGATCTCAGGGTCCTGGGATCGAGCCCTGCATCGGGCTCTCTGGTCAGCGGGGAGTCTGCTTCCCCCTCTCTCTCTGCCTGCCTCTCTGCCTACTTGTGATCTCTCTCTCTCTCTCTGTCAAATAAATAAATAAAATATTAAAAAAAAAAAGGTCAAGGGGCGCCTGGGTGGCTCAGTGGGTTAAAAAAAAAGGTCAAAATTCTTGAAGGAGGGGGTAGAAAATAAAGCAGAACTGACATTAAAAAAAAAAAGAAAAGATGGGGTGGTAGATCTATGGCTGCTCCCCACCCCCCTCTGGTGATTCAGAGCTGCTCCCCAGTAGAGGGTTGATGGGCAGGACTGAAGGTGCTGAGTGCGAGGAGCCTGACTCATTAGCTCCTGGTGTGGAGTCAGCAGGATGGCGGCAGCAGTTCCAGGGCGGAGTGGGTTATGCCCAGAAGTCCTGCTGAAGTCCTTCCAGGGGAAGAAGATAGATGCTGGGCTGAGCTGGTGGTTAACATTGTAACAGTAACAGGAGAGTTTCTGAGAGTTTAGGTAATGATACATACTCAGCACTCAGACATTTAATTTGCATCGTGTCCTATATTCCAGAAAAATTGCTTCTACTTTCTTATTGATGTGCTCACATTTTTGGCGTAATTATCCTCCTTTGACACGAATAATCCCTTGTTTACTCTCGGGTCCACATGCCTCTCATAGTCCAGGAGGCAGGAAAAGCCTTTAAATCCAAAGCCCTAGCCATGTCCCCAGCTCAGGTGCGATAGGGATTGGAAACTCGGTTTGGCTGAGATAAGTGGGACCGGCTTCCTGGGTGGGGGCTCTGGGTTTCGGATGGGGCCCGCAGCGGTGGTGGGCACGGGCGGAGGGATGTCTTTACACTCCTCCGCTGCCTTCTTCAGGTGGCCTTTTGGAGGCTGGTACGTTTCCAGGGCAGCAGCTACCGGTGGCTGCGCATTACGTGAAAGCCGGAGAAACCCTTCGCATCAGATGCGCCCTGGGAGCTCTGGCTGTGTTCTTTCTGCAGGTTTTGGTGCGGCTTTCCCCTGAAGCATGAAATTATCAAGAGGCAGAACCACAGTTTCACACTTTAGGGCCTGAATAGGACCCAATGCCCAGTTTTGTTAGATCAAGTCTGTTTGTCCGAGGTTGGACGGGGCCTCTTCCCTGAGAATCCGAGGTGCTTGCTGCGTGTCCAGGCAGATAAATTGAGACAGCCCTTGGGAAGGATGCTTGGCTGGTGTTGGGAAGCAAAGAGGAAGAGAGCCACACCGGTTGGGTGGGAGAAGACATTTGAGCTGGCCCTGGGGCAAGGGCCAGTGGGGCTGGGAGAGAGGCAGTGCTGGCTGAGGAGGGCCCTGGGGCCCAAGCACAACTGTTTGTTCAGCAGGCACAGGGGTGAGCGCTAAGGTAGAGAGTAATGGCAATATGGTAATGGCCGGGGTGTGGGGTGCTGTGGCCAGGGCTTTGTGAGCCACGGGGGTGAATCTAGAGCTTCTCCTATAGGAACTGAGAGCCTTGGAAAGTTTGAGAACGGGTGGTTGTGGAATTGGAGGGAAAACTCGTGGGGAGGCCTCCCATGATGCTTCTGTGCTATAATCTGGGCCCTTAGGATACAGCGAATAGGGGGAGGGTTGTGTTAGCCCTGACTTTAGATAGTTCTGCCTCTATTCCCCCTCCTTTATTACAGACTCCCAAGGCGTAAGTATAAATGCAGTTACAGTTTTGGGGCTTGAAAATGCCTCCATTTATTGAAAACCCACTTTTACGTAGATTGAATTCCAATATTGCTCAGCCCCGTGTGGTAGTTAGGGCTGAAGAGACCTGAGATGGGGAAAGAGCCACAGTTCAGGCGTCCCCCCATTCTCTCAGAGCCATTCCTTTTTCTTCCAGTCCCACCCCCACCTCTCCCTCTCCCCCCTCCCCCGCCACCCCAGTCTCTGAAGCCCAGGGTTGGGGGCGGTGTATAAATATTAGGAATATTTACGTAGGCCTGCATGGGATTCAGTGACGCAGCTGAGAGCCACAGAGCGTTTGGTGACTCATCAGACCTTTCCAAACACTTGTGATATTTTGCTGCTCTGAAGGGAGGAAAGTAATTAGCAGTTAGCGCTGGTAGATGACGCGGGAAGGATACGCAAACCTTCCCTGCTGGTCTTTTCTGTGCCTCGGGTATTTGTGTTTTTTTAAAGCTATGTGAATTATTTTCTTTTTAATAATGTTTGTTTTCTTCTGATTATTAAAATAATGTGTGCTCATTGTAGAAAATACATAAATGCATTAAATAGGAAATAAAATGCATGAATTATTTTTCCATTACGGTCTTATTAAGAATGTTTTGCTTCTGCGCAGGAAATTTGGAGCACTAGACTTATTTTATTTGAGGGGCTTGTGAGATGAGTCACATCGATGGCTTGCAGCCTATGCTCTGGGGGCTTCAAGGGCTCCATGGGGATTTTGGGGGGGCTGCCTCTGGGGAGGGTGAGGTAGGGGCCTTGAGACACGGTTCCCCCGCACCCCACCCCAGTAGTTCTGCACTGTCTGTGTCACAACCTGGTTTCTTCACATGGCTGCCTTTGAGCGAATGGCTCCATGGCTTATCAGGTTGGGGACTCAGTGATCCAGACCCAGCCTGTAATTTTCTAAGTGAGGAGTCTGAGGACACTGGGAGATGTGCCTGGCCTAAGGTGACATGGTGGCTCAGGGCTAGTCTTTGTGCTTTCTGACTCTACATTCATTGCCTTTTGGAATATGCATCCGTTAGAAATATTAGCAGTTAAATTTGAATGTCATCGTTATGAGCTCTGTCCTCATGCAGAGGCCCCCGGAAGCTGATCAGGGGTCTCTAGAGGGCTTGCTCTTGAAGGAAGTGGAGGCCTACAAGCAGCTGGTGCTCGAAAAGATGAAAAGTAAAAGCCCCATCATCGCTGTTAGGCACACAAAGGGGGAGAAATTGCTCTGGGTGATCCCTGGTTGTATGAATAATGAGAAGAAATTAAGTAAAGGCCGTGCTTCCTGACACTGATGTATTAGAACATGGAGTAACTTTCTACAGGAAATTGGAACAGGAATCCCTTTAAATTGAATTTGAAGCTGTGACTAGTAAGCCTACCTTGGCCCTGCGTGTCCTAATGCAAGTTCAGTAAGCAGTTTCCTGGGTAAGAGTTAAGTGCTTTAGGGGTACAGGTTAAGGCCGAGGCCAACATGGCGCACGTTAATAAATCGCCTCTCCCGTGTATTGTCTGTGAAGACGCAGAAGAGTAATTTGCTTCCCGCAGAGCTGTGCCAGAATTCTCATACTTCTTTTATTAGATTTTTGGCCCAATACATTTGTTCCCTCTCATTGGTTTTGTTGATAATAATTACCCACCCCCCTTCCATCTCCCCATGGACCTCTCTCAATTTTAATTGTTTGCAATAGCCTCAAAAGTTCACCATTTTAGAAAATAGGTGTTTTAAAATAAGAATACTCCGGGACAGAGCCCTTCTGAGTTTCCAGAGGGAGATAGTTAAAGCTCTATTTTAAAAGTGATCTTGGGGACCGCAGCCACTGAGAAGAGGAAGAAGCAAGAGCTGCTTCCATCAAACATGTAAGTGCTAATCCCTGGCCTCGGGGAACTCTCTGGGAACCCTTCTGGAGTTTGGATATGCTCAAGGGCCTCCCATGGAGGGTGGAGGGTATAGAGCACGGGCCTCCCATGCTGCTTCTGTTTGGCTCTTGACCCTGCAGCCCAGGGGAGGAAGGACATTTATGACAGCAGCCACCACTCATTGAGGACCTGTGGGGCGCCAGACACCATGCCGGGGCCAGCTCTACTAGCTCACAGACTAATAGATTAATTCATTAACAAGCTAATTATAAATTGCAAACTGCTATTTATTGGGAAATGGAGAAAAATGGCCAGTGGGTAGGGGAGAACCCCTGGAAGATGCCGTGCAGGCAGAGATTGGAGATGTGAGAAGGACTCAGGAGTGTGAAGCAGAGGGAACAACCAAAGGACCATCGTGGGCAGAGGCTGAGAGCAGTGGCGTGGCGAGCAGCAGCGCGCAAGGCCGGACTTGTCCTCCAGTTGTCTTTAGAGAAGATGTTTTCTTTTCTTTCCTTTTCTTTCTTTCTTCCTTCCTTCCTTCCTTCCTTCCTTCCTTCCTTTTTCTTTCTTTCTTTCTTTCTTTCTTTCCTTCTTTTTTAAGATTATATTATTTATTTGCCAGAGGGAGGGGGAGAGCACAAGCAGGGAGAGTGGCAGGCAGAGAGAGAGGGAGAAGCAGGCTGAGCAGGGAGCCTGACGCAGGGCTCCATCCCATGACCCTGGGATCATGACCTGAGCCAAAGGCAGACGTTTAACCAACAGAGCCCCCCAGGCATCCTGTGAAGATGTTTTCTTCATAGTTGAATGTGTAAAGAGTTTCTCAGATGACAGCACACCGTCCTAATTCCGGACTACAAAGCGTAAGACCTGTAAGTAGGTCTTTGGATACTTTGCCCACCACCTAATTTGTTTGAATGTTTGCCTGCCATGCACGTGGTCTGTGGTAGACCAATTAATGGCAGCTGAGTTTGTGAGGGGCGTGTTGCTTTGTGTTGGCCTTGAACCATAGCTCTGTAATTGGGCTTGAACCTTAGCTCTGTAACCTCTTGGTGCCTCAGTTTCCCCATCTATAAAGTAGAGAAAATCATACAGACAGCCTTAGATTTTCTCAGTTCACAGTGCCCTTTGTGTCACAGTGACCCCCCCTCCCCCGTTTTCCAGGCCCAGACAAACACACAGCAGTCCTCTGGTCCTGCTGACGAAGGTGTTAGGGCCAGACGGTGAGTAGTATTTGGGTCCCAGCAACCTCACACCTGCTGGGTACACACAGGTTCTCAGATGTCGGAGGCTGGTCGGGCACCGCGCCCCTCCTTTCAGGTGATACTTGTTCTTTATCATGATAACTGTTGGAAACCCAGCTTTGCAAAGATACGATGCCGATGCTGTTAAAAGAAATGCATAGCGATCTAATGTTGGAGTGGTTAAGAACCTCAGCTAGGGGGCGCCTGGCTGGCTCAGTGGGTTAAAGCCTCTGCCTTCGGCTCAGGTCATGATCTCAGGGTCCTGGGATCGAGCCCCGAGTCGGGCTCTCTGCTCAGCGGGGAGCCTGCTTCCTGCTGTTCCTCTCCCTCTGCCTGCCTCTCTGCCTACTTGTGATCTCTGTCAAATAAATAAATAAAATCTTAAAAAAAAAAAAAAGAACCTCAACTACTAGTCTGCATGGTGTTAACAGATACTGCTGTGTTTTCTTTAAAAAGTTAAAAGTGTCCCTTGGCACCACTGTGAGTTTTCTGGGGTTCCCTCGGGTGTCTTGTGCACAATTTGGGAACTGCAGTGGTATTTGCTTTGTGTGGTTTTGTGAAAGTTGAATGAAATGATCCACAGAAATGCTCAGGGCACTGCCCGGTGTTAGGTGCTTAGTCATTGTTGCTGTTCCTCCACCTCCGAGGTTCCCTTTAGCTGGTGTAGGAATGTGTCCTGTGAGCGGGGAAGACATGAATCTTTTTCTTTTTTTTTCTTAAGATTTATTTATTTATTCAAGAGAAAGAACGAGCAGGAGCAGGGGGAGGGGCAGAGGTGGAGGGAGAGGAAGAAGCAGATTCCACACGAAGCATGGAGCCCAGTGCAGGGCTTGATCCTGGGAACTGAGATCATGACCTGAGCCAAAGGCAGATGTTTAACTAACTGAGCTACCCAGATGCCCTTCATTTTTTTTTTTCTTTTTTAAGATTTTATTTTTTTAAGTAATTTCTGTACCCACTGTGGAGCTTGACCTCTCAACCCCAAGACCAAGAATCACCTACTGCTCCGCCTGAGCCAGCCAGGCACCCCAGGAAGACCCTGATCTTGAGGATGTCTAGGGAGGGGTGTGGTATTGGAAAAACAGCATTTTAAAAATCTGTTACAATAGGTGATTTTAAATATGCATGTGAAGCTGTAAGTTAATAAATACATAGATATTTGATTATTTTTTCTGTATCTCTACAAGATGGTCTCTGGCCTTTTTCTTTTGTTTTTAATCTTACCATTGGAAAAATAAGGGAGGTCCCTGCGGTTTGCCTTAGATTTGGAGTATTAGCCAAGGGGAGAGTGGTTTGTGTTGAGGTTGGTGATTTAGGTAGAGATCAGATTGTGAGAGGTCTCTATGACATGCTTGGCTTTAGGATTTTATTCAGAATGAAGCAGAAAAAGCCATTGACAGTTCAAATTAAAAAAAATGAGTTAACTTTTAAAATATTTTTAAAGATTTATTTATTTATTTATTTGACAAAGAGAGTGAGAAATCACAAGTAGGCAGACAGGCAGGCAGAGAGAGAGGGGAAGCAGGTTCCCCGCTGAGCAGAGAGCCCGATGCGGGGCTCAATCCCAGGACCCTGAGATCATGACCTGAGCCGAAGGCAGAGGCTTTAACCTACTGAGCCACCCAGGCACCCCATGAATTAACTTTATCGAGGTAATTTACATACAATAAAATGCACTCATTTTCAGGGTACCTTTGGATGAGTTTTGAGAAATCCCTGTACTTGTGCACACACCCTCCCCTGACCCCATCAAGATGGAGGACATTTCTACCCCCCGGAAAGTTCCTAGCGTCCTTTATCAGTCTATCTCTTCCTTCCAACCCCAGCCCCAGGCAACCACTGATCTGCTTTCTGTCACTAGAGATTAGTTTTGCCTGTTGTAGAATTTTATATAAAATAGAATTATACAACATGTAATTTTCTGGGTCTGGCTTCTCTCACTTGATGTAATGTTTGTGAGATTTATCACTGTTGCTGTGAGCCTCAGTCCTCTTCGTTGCTGAATAGTATTCCGTTGGGTGAAAAGACCACATTTTATTTATCCATTCAGGGGCTGATGGGCATTTGGTTTGTTTCCAGTTTGGAGATATTAGAAATAGTACTTAAAAAAAAATATTTGTTTATTTGAAAGAGAGAGAGCGCGTGCGAGCTCCAGCGGGGGAGGACAGAGGGAGAGAATCTTCAAGCAGACTCCCTGCTGAGCACCAGCCCAGGCAAGGTCTTATCTCAACCCAAGAGGTGCTGACCAGAGCTGAAATCTAGAGTTGGATGCTTAACTGACTGAACCACCGGGCACCCATAGAGGTAGTACTTTTTTGACCACTTATGTGGGCCTTTGTTTTCATTTCTCTTCGGTTAGTATCTGGGGGTAGAACTGCTGAGTTGTGTGGTAAGTATGTATTCAACTTGGTAGGAAACCTCCTGTTTTGAGCAGGGGTGTGATGTTTCTTTATTTGCATCTTTTAAAAAAATTTTTTTTAAATTTTTATCTTTAAAAGGTTCCTTTGTCCCAGGACGCCTGGGTGGCTCAGTTGGTTAAGCCGCTGCCTTCGGCTTGGGTCGTGGCCCAGGGTCCTGGGATCGAGTCCCATATCAGCCTCCTTGCTCAGTGGGGAAACTGCTTCTCTCTCTGCCTCTGCCTGCCACTTTGCCTGCTTGTGCTCTCTCTCTCTCTCTGACAAATAAATAAATAAAATCTTTAAAAAAAAAAAGGTTCCTTTGTCGCTGGAGAATGGGCTGGGCTGGAAGCAGGGGGAGCTGTGAATTGGCTATTAGTAGTGTCAGGCGAGTGAGGCCAGTGGCTGGATGGGAATGACAGAGGAGGCATGTCTGGCTCTGAGGGATGGTTTGGGGGCAGAGTAGCTGGGGCTTGGTGATGGATTGCATGATGCTGGGAGTCACAGGTGACTCTAGGTGGTCGGGCAGAACTGGGAAGACCCGGTTACGTTATATCTTGGAGGCTCATTTCTCTTCTGCCCAATGGCACTGGAAAGTAGATGATAGTTTTGTTTTCTAAATAAGAAAAGGGGAGGAAATGCTCCTATGGGAGGCAGGCAGCTAAAGATGTCCAAGCGCAGGTAGGAGTCATGGTGGCTGCCTGCATGTGATGCCTGCTGGGGGACGGTACTTGGGTCACTCACATCTCTGCACAGCCTTTTGAGCAAAGCCATGAGCAGTTAATTTCCTCTGGCCTCGCTTTTCAAAGATGTTTATATTGCCAGCAGTTTTGGAAGATTAGAGATAGTGTCTGCATTTGGAGTGGATTTACTTGTATTCCAGAAATAAAGACAGTGTCTCCCTCCAGGAGAGAGGTTGGTCAGGTTAGTTGCAGCCCCTTATCTAAGATGGGGTCTTCCTGGCACCAGGATTCCCATTCTGTAATGCGTCCCACTCTGCAGGTCACACTTGGCCTTCACCGAGTCACCCTGGGGGAATGGGGACTGGGAACGCGTGCTACATTCTTACTCTGGCTACTACCGTTGGTATAAGTGATGAACTGTTTTTTGTCTCTGACCTGGAGTCTCATGTCTTCTGCTGGTGTGTGTAAAACCGTGACAGACCAACTTGCTCGTTGGCTAGCAGGGTGATCTCAGAGCCTATACAATTTTTTTTTGTTTGTTTGTTTGTTTTAGAGAGAGAGAGAGAGAGAGAGAGAGAGAGAGAACGTGCTCAAGTGAGGGAGAGAGAGAGAATCTTAAATAGGCTCCATGCCCAGCAGGGAGCCTGGTGCGGGGCTCATCTCATGACCCTGAGATCCTGACCTGAGCCAAAATGAGAGTCAGATGCTCAAACCGACTGAGCCGCCCAGGCGCCCCGGAGCCTCCGCAGTGCAGCTGGCTGTGTCACCTCTTCCTCCCTGCCCTGCTGCTGTTCTTTCCTTCTGCATCTCTGTTGATGCTGCTGCCCACGTCTTTGTTGAGTACCTGTTAGTGGCAGGGAGAGGGTCAGGGGACAGTGGGAATCAGACACATAGGGTTTCAGTCCTCACGGAGCAAATGTTGTTCCGCCTTTGCTGTTCAGTCCGTTGCTAAGTTGTGACTTATCTATTCGCCTGATCTCATCCTCTCCATCCGCACTGCCTGTTGATCTCTCTCTGTGGGCTGTGTATCTTCATGGTGGCTGCAAGGGCAGGAATCTGTCCTAGGGAAGGGCCTGGTCCGCTTCCTGGCAGCAGTAGGTGCCCGGGTGGTGACCGCCGTTGGTACCATGTTATTGTTAAGTCTCATTGTCGCTCCTGGATGTAAGCCCTTGATTTTGCCCCAGCCCATTGTATGGAATGTGGCCCAGAAAATGCAGGATGCAAGCTAAGCCCTGTTTCACCTTCCCCGGTGGCTGGGTGGATCACCAGCCGCCTTCCGTGAGCCTGAGCTATTCCCGGTTGGTGTGGTTGCTGCTCCCCAAACATGACATATCCCTCTGTGCCTTTGTCTTTTCCTTCCTTCTTTTTCAGCCGAAGTCCTGTTTATCCCCCAGGACTCAGCTGCACGTTCCCCTTCTTTCTGTACCTTCCTTAAGGTTGCTTTTCTCCCTTACTCTAGGCCAGCGTAAACTACAGCCTGGCGCACCTGACCTGCCTTTGTGCTCACTGGGAAGGGACTGCTGGGGCGTGTGACCCCAGGGAGCAGCACATTGAGGTCACGGGCTGTGTGAGAGACTCTAATCTAGCAGGCATTTGGGGCTTACATGTACGATGCCGTGCCTTGGCAGCCATGAGCTGCCTGATGGAAACTGAAGAGAAAATGCCACGGTACCCATCCCAGGGAGAGCCCCCCACACCAGCCGTGGTCTGGACCCATGCTGGCCCAGGGGTAAGATATGGGCCAGTGACTTGAAAATCTCATTATTCCCCAAAGCCTGTGACTTGGCAGCATCATTTAACCTTGGAGGAAAGAGGAGGAAAGAGTCTCTGCAGGACAGTCCAGCGACACCAGACCAGGGGGTGAGCCTCGCTGAGCCAAGCCTGACTCCTACCCGTGACCCCCTTCTCTGTGGGCATGGGGGAGCAGGCTGCTTCACACCTGGGCTGTTCTACGGGTATGTTCCGTGGCCAGTTCTGCTCATAGCCTCACCCATCTGTTACTGTGGGCGTTTCCTGTGCCAGCCCTGAGCTGACGCCGGCTAAGGGAGCAGCAGCCACACCTCCAGGAGCTCTTGGGCAGAACACTTTGCGCACGCCAGTCCTTTCCATACTTCAGTCTCCCGATCACCCAGTGAGGTCGGGAGAGAGGACCTGAGGCCTGCAGAGCTGGAGGTGGAGCAAGGTTTGCAGCTAAGCCCTTTCCCACGGCTTGGTCCTCCCCTGGAAGGTCCCGAACAGCCAGGCTATTGCCCCATCCACCCCCTCCCTGCTGTGAGGCTGCTGTGAGCCATTTTTCCTCTGCAGGGAAGGAAGAGCTGCCTGAGTGTTACCTCCTCTTGCAGATAGGGGTGCTAGAGACCGAGTCTTTTCCTGGTTGACTGCCAGCGAGGCATGGAGAGTGAGCCAGGAGCACGTCTCCTGGACCTTGATGCTGTGTGATGTGTCTGCATGACAGATATAGAGCCATGAGCCCAATTTCTCCCTGACTTCTTGCTCGCTGCGGTGACCCTGAGCTGTTCCTGGCCACTGCTATCCACCTTCCGTCACCTCTGTCACGGATGGGCTTGTCATGGGGACTGATTCCCCCCCACACTGGGGGGATGCTTAAGCTCTGTGCATGTTCTTTTAGATTGGCATGAAGGCCATTATTGATGTCCTTATGTCGTACTTTCTCAGTGCCCCTGATTTTGTACATCGTACACACAGGGACCACCCCCGCTGGCTTTCTGACTTCCACGCAGGTATGAAATGGAAACATTTGACCCCTGGTTGTGGTAGTCTCAGCCAGGAAGATAAAGGGCAGGTTTTACGGTTTTATGGGACAGCCATGGGGTTCACCCTTGGGCCACATTTAGTGAGGGAAAGTCCCTTCCCCCTCAGGTGGGCCCGTGAGGGTGGTTGCCTGTCCTCTGTTTTCTCGGGACTCTGGCCTTCACATGCCATGCTCTAGGAAAGTTGTTTTCCTTCTCCGTGGGGGCCTTCTGTCTGTGGCTTCCCGGGCTCGTCTTATTCCCACCTGCCTCTCACTTCCTTCCCCTGCTGTCTGCCCTATAATGTGATAGCCTTCTCAGGGAGTCTTCAAATGAACAGTTTTTAGAATTGTTGAAAGCTCTGTTGGAAAACAGAAAAGGCTATTTCATGGGAAGATGATGACCTTATTAACTATAATTAGGCAATTCACAGAGGTTTCCAATATAGTCCAGCATCTTGCCTGGTTGAAATGGGGGGAAAATTCTGTGGTAATGTCTTTGGGGATGTAATAGTCTTTAACACATTACCAGTTTAATTTCTTCTAGAAGGTTTGGCAGCCTGGCGTTTTCATTTAGAAAGCCAAGGTATAGTTTTACAGTCATCCACATTAATATAATAATTACAGTTTTGAGCAAGTAATTTCAGACACTGACATCAAGAGTTGTTTTAATAGCTGGAGGAAGATCTCGGGTAAGGAGGTGGAACCTCACGTCTCATCTCCCATGAATGGCGTGACATTGCAAACACAGGCAGTTCACGTCCCCAGGCTAGGCTTTGTGTTTTGGGCCAGGCATGTAAATGTGCAGAAATTCTTCCTGCATTCGATCCTCTGAGAACAGACATAGTCGAAGTTAATGGGGAATTTTCTTCTCTGAAGATTTCTCCTGGCTCCTCGTGTCAGGTGCCCCACGTGCTGGGGCTGTGTGAGAAGGCAGCAGGGAGTGGAGAGCGCCTCGGCACCCCAGCTGCGTCTCCCTCGCCCAGCTGTGTTGCCCAGACCTCTGAGGACACCCAGAGGCCTGCAAGCTGCCGCCTCCTGGGCAGGCAGGCCCTTCCAACCTCCATGGTCCTAACCCCTTCCTCCCCCACCTCTGTTTGCGGGCTCAGGCATCCCAGCCCACAGCAGATAACTTGGGTTTGGTGTTTTACCCTTTCCTCGTGAACATATTTTTTGCAGTTCTCTAAACATTATTCGTATATGATTTTGGATCCTGTTTTTGAAACTTAATCTCTATCCCTATTTTTACAGCCTTCAAAATAGTCATTTTCTTTCATGTGGTTGTACCACAATTTACTAAATTGCATCCCTATTGCTGAACATCGAGCTTTGTTCCAGCGGGTTTTTTATTGTTGTTTTATAGGCAAGACTTCAGTGATCATCTTTATGTACATAATACTTAGCTTCTGTGTAGTTATTTTCTTAGGCTTGATTCCTAGGGCCACAATTACTAGCCAAGACTAAGAACAACTTTTTTCCTTTTTAAATAAAATTTTTCGTATTATGATAATAGTATTTAGCAAATAGAAGAAGGTCGAGAAAGGAAACTCAAGATGGTCAGATTCCTTTTGCCATGTTCACTACCGTGTCAGCTAGGAGCGCGTTAGGCTGCAAATACCAGGAGACCCACTGAGCGCTGCGGCTTAGCAAGGTAGAGGCTGACTGTCTCCAGGACTGGTTTCTGGGTGAAGCCATGTCCGGAGGCACCCTAGGTGTTTTCCTCCCACTGCCCTCCCGTTCCGGGCCATGTCATGTCTGTCCCCTTTCTCCTCCTCCTCTTTGTCCCCAGGCAGCTTTACCCCACCTCTCCACTGCCTCTTCCACTTCTTACACTGGGTGAGCCTTTTTATTTCTGCTTGCTTTTGGTCCTCAGACAGCGTCTCATGCATTTGGGGCCATTATAGTGAGATATTTACTTCTCCTTTTTTTGCCTGTCTTGACTTTGCAACTGCCTATTTGTGACATACCATTCGGTCAAGGCTGAAATTTTAGTAGTGCTAAGGCAGAGAAAAGAAGAGTGCACTCCAGGACTAGGAAGGAGCTCATCTTTCTTTCTAATGGGATTGTCATCTTTTATCCTGTGTTTGTAGTCCTGCCAAGCCCTTTGGGTTGGAAAATATCCTTTGTTCTCTGCTTGGTTCTCTTACTCCAGGGGAGGGAAAAGACTCTCCCTGGGGCCTCTCCATTCCTTTGATTAGTCTTGCAAGGCAAAGTCTGTCAAGTGCCCACCGGGTGTAGGGGGACTGTGAGTGCTGGCATTGCCTTCAGGGAGCTCCCGGAAGAGTGGAGGAGACAGCAGAAACACAATTACTGTTACTCACATAAACCAAGCCAAGCGGGCATAGAAACGAGTGATTTGTGACTTACTCTAATCCTACAGAAAATAAAAGGTAATAAAAGACTCCCATGGACCCAGCACCAGATTTAGCAGTCACTAGTGTTCCACCATATTTGTGTTAGGTCTCTCTGTTTTGTAAGGAGTAAAGTATCGCAGCTGTAGCTACCGTCCTGCCTCCCTCGCGTCCCGGCAGTGGCTCCTCTGCTGAGGTTGGCGGTGTGCTCCTGAATGCTGGCTGCTGTGTCTGACATGAACAGTATGCAATACTAGCTTTATATTTTAAAGACTTAGAGAAATGTTACCACATTCAGTATTCTTTTGTAGTTCGTAAACACGAAACATGCTTTTGCAGATTTTCCACACACACGCGCACATCTGTTTGGAACATTCATTTGTAGCGGCAGTGCAGTATTCCTCTGTGTGGATAAACTAGAGTTTATTCATTCCTCCACTGGCTGAAGGTTAAATTGTTCTTACTCTTTTGTCTCGTGGTAACAACATGGCAGTGAACATGTGTTCCGGGTACCTACTTCCATATGCTAAAGCCCCTGCGGACTTAGTGACTTCAAACGGTGATGTTGTTTTGTTTATGAGCCTGCAGTTTGGGCTGGGCCTAGTGAGAACTCATCGGCGTTCCGCTTGGTGTCATGTGGGGTGGCTTGAGGGCTGCCGTAGCTGAAGGTGGTTCTGCCTGTCTGCTGGGTCTCTAGCTGTGTTGTTGGCCGCAGCACCGCCTGTGGCCTCTCCATGTCACCTGGGCTTCTTCTCGACACGGCAGCGAGAGAGGCAGGCCACAGCTGGGTCGTCTTTATGAGCTCGGCTCAGAAGGCAGGCAGCCTGTTTGCTGTGCACGGTGGCTAGAAGCAAGTCTCTAAGGCTGGCTCCGTTATAATGGGTGGCGTCCCAGAGGGTGCACGGCTGTTTTAAAACCAACACCCTTAGATGGGCGTCCTCGTATGCACCAGCAGGAGGTTCGCAGACCCCTCAGGGTGCACGCCCTGGTGTTCAGGTGGCATGTGGCCAGGCGGCTGCCCTGGCTCAGGACGGTGACGCCCCCACAGTGCTTAAGAGCTCCATTCCTTCACACCCTCTCCTGCACTTGCCCTTACAGAGTTTGATTGCGGCCCTTCTGGGGGGTGTGAAATAGGATCTTGTTGTTTTAATTTGCCTGCCCACCGGTGAGGCCGAGCCCACCACTGCCCTCCTGGGATGGTGTTGGATTCCCTCTCCCAGCTGGTCGCCCTTAAGAAGACAGAAACGTCAAAGTGCTGTGTTTTTGGCTTATGATGTCAATTTTTCAAGAGGGAAGTGGTGAGTATCCCACAGAGTTTATTGCAAACTATGATGAAGACCTTGGAGTTACTATTGGTATGACTCACTTATGAAAAAAATATGATTTCAGTGACTGCAGGCTGTCTCTGTAATGTGAGGGATTTTCATTTAATCTCTCACCTCTCTGTAATTTGCCCAATTTAAAAATGCCCCGAAGCTTGCTTTCTCCTTGTCTGGGAGTCCTGTTCTTGCTATGTGTTATCACAATAGTATTAATAAGAAATGGTGCCAATGTGTGTCTCTTTTCGAGTTCTTGCTGTCTCCATGGTCATTTAATTACTTCTGGTACTGATTCCTCCCACTCTGGTCTCCTGCTAGAACAGTCTTTGCGGGAAGCTTCCGGGGAGAATGAACTGGCTTGCTGTCAGGGCTCGGTAGGCCCTGGGTTAGGACGCTCACTGGACCCTTGAGCTGGATTGGGGTCCCCTCTGGGCCTCATGGCACCCCATTGCTCAGTCACACCTTGTTTAGTGACACCACGAGATCACAGTGGGCAGTCCATCACCATTAGGTCTGGCAACAGAGCCTCGTACCTGGGAGCATTCAGGAAATATGCACTGAGCCAAATAATTCAGAATGCTTAGTTGTAATGATCAGTCTGACCTACTGCCTCTTAAAAACATCTGGAGAAAGGCCACGTCTGCCCAAGAGCTTTAAAATGAATTTCTAAGCTTTCCTTGAAAAGTGAACTTTTGGCTACTTTTAAATTTAATCAGGTTCTGTCTGAACACTCTGTGCGTGGCTTGCTAGAGAACATTATCTTCTCTGCCGCTCTGCGAAGGGCTGTTCGGCTTCTTATCTGTGTTTAGAACCAGAGCCTCTGCTGCGGAAATGAAGCCTCGTCTGTGTGCCGAGTCCGCTCAGACCCTCTCCAGACGTTCGGAAGCAGCCTTTGCATCCAAAGCAGGGCCCTGGTGAACCAAGTGCGCTGGCCAGATCTTCTGGATTGGGTGGGTGTGGTATGTCCTCCCAGTGTCGCTGGTGCCTTGCAGCGGGGCACAGGTCACTCCAGGAAGTGCAGGGGGGTCATTCACCCAGGCCAGGCTCGTGGCTGGTTCTGGGGAGGCTGGTGACCGGTGTTGCGTCACAGAACGGGGGGACAGCCAGTGCTGCCACTGCCCATCTCACCGGGCTCTGCCTGTACCAACCAGAGTGGGTATACATGAGGAATTCATTATCTCTTGTTCTTAGTGGAGGAAGGCTTTGGGGTGTGTTCATTTCCTCTTTTGTGGAAAGCTGCTAGGTTGGCCCAGGCTAGTTGGGCAAGGCCTCCTGGCTGGTGGAGTAGGTGCCCCCGAGCCCAGGCACTGTCAAGGCCATACCGCTTACGGGGAGCTGAGTTTCAGAGCCTGTGGAGTTTTCACACCACATTCTAGGTGCCAGCAGAAGTCTAACGGGGGCAGGGTGTTAGCTCCATTGCTGTGACAAGTTTGTTCACGGCCTAACGGTTTGTACCGTGTAAACAGACACCAGCGCCTGCTGTCCTGATCCAACCTCAGGCCTCATTTGCATATTGTACTCTTGGCTGTGGGGGACCTACCCACTGAGCCCTGGGCCTTTTCACCGATGACCCCGATGTGACTCACCTGTGCTTAGCTGAGGGGCCCTAACCACCTCTGGGGTCCCGAAGGTGAGGACTTTTCCCTTGGCTTGGTGTCTGGGCTGGAGCAGCCTGGGCCTTGGGGGCCAGCCTGGCTTCTGGGATCAGCCTTTCCTGGTTAGGGTCTTGGTTTCCTAGTCAGTGAGATTCAGAAGTTGGGCTGATCTCAGGGCTCCTTCCCGCAGCAGCCACCACCCTTACCAGCTAGGGTGCACCTGCTAGGGACCAGACTCTGCTGGGCGTCTCACAGCCTCGCAGAGCAAGAGTTTAATCATTCCATTGTGCTGATAGAGAAACTGAGGCCTGACGAGCTGACACCTTCCCTGCACACGTGCTTCTTCTGCCTGCCTCTCATGATGAACGGTAGCTTGCCTGTTTGGTGACTTCCCTGTAGCCTACCCCCGCCTGCTGTCACCGCATTGGGTATATAGCCTGTGGCTTCCCTCTGAAGGGCCTCTTGGGTCTATCTCCTTCAGTCTTCATTGATACCCCCTCAGTCCAGGCCACCACCCTTCCTTACTGCAGCCTGAGAAATGTTCTTCCTTGCCTCCCCCTGTCTCCCTAGGCAGCCCGAGTCAGCGTGTCCCTCACTAGCCTCATAGCCTGCAGGGCCCCAGATCAGGCCTGCTCTCCTCAAGGTGATGTTTGCCTGCTCTCCAGCCCGCTGCCCTCAGTGTGCACATCTAAGGGCTCCCGTGGGCCTGAGCTGTGACAGGGTGGGGCTGTCACTTGTGCTGACCAGTGCCTAGCACGGGGGAGGCATGTAGCAGATAGTAGGGAGTAGCCGTTGGGCAAGTATACCAATGTCGCTGTAGGGGGTACAGCTGAAAATGACGGAGATGGTGATTTGGACTCACAAGTGTTAGATTCTAAAACCTCTACTCTTCTTCCCCCTCCCACTGATTACTGAATTCTTGACAGGGACACATACCTAGGCCAAAGCCTGACCTGCGTATTTCACAGTAAGTGTCCCTGGCAGGCTGGCTGGCCCGTGCGTGAAAGCCATTAGGCAGAGCTGTCGCGTGTCGCTGGTGGCAGGAAGGGCCCGTGTCAACATGCGCCCAGCAGGCTGTTATGAAGGCCTTGTCAAGTGTTTGTTTCAAAGGACTTCTCAAAAATGACAGGCTTCATTTCAGGGGTCTTTGTTAATCTAACAGTGTTTCCTGGCTGAAACATGTGGACTGTTTACCAAAGCTCTTGCATGTAGTGAGCTGGGGGCAGAATTAAAGTGATATCAGCTTCATTTCAGACTAGAGTTATGTAGCCAGAGAAGTCGTATGAGGGGAGGAGCCCTCACCGTGAACCAAGGGACATCCAAGCAGGGTCAGGGTTAGTCTCTTCCAGGGGCTCTGTGCTGACATTTCCGCCCGGAGCTGGATTTGCATAAGCACAAAACGAGGGTACGGTTATTCTCGGGACAGTGTTGTCGTGTATGTGCCCATAGCTTCGCATGGGGCAGTTTAAAGAATTAATAGATACGTCCTTTATTTCTCTCTCTATGAGCCGATGCTTGGAATTAATTTTTTCTGGCCCACTAACTCTTGTGGTTAAAAGTACAAATTAAGCTTTCCGGGAGAATCCATCACAAAATTATTGAAAAGTCAGTGTGGAAAAGATAATGGGCTCTATATTGGGTTATGTCTATAGGGTTATTGTTTTCTGCAATTACACTTTTCTTTGTTTTTCTTTCGTGCTTTGGGAAATCAGCCCGAGAATGGGCTTCCAACTCGGAAGAGTTATTGGCTATTTTTCCCAAATGGGATTGCCCTTCCAGAGAACAGTGGGCATCTATTTGACAACAAGTTATAAATTTGTGCTCCAAGTTCTCTGAAGAAAGCATGAATCTTAGACAATGGCGCTGTGGCCCTATATTTCAGGCGGGCGTGTAGAGCTGTCAGAAGTCTATAAAGTCCTTAGGCGCCAGCTTGTACCCAACCAGCATTTGTCAAGTGTTCTGTATGTACTTTGTGCAGGATTAGAAGGTGGATTACAGTGAGCCCTCCCCTGCTTCCTACTCTGCAACTTCCCAGGGCCCCAGAGCCTGTTGGAGTGCCTGGTGTGGTCGAGCCCCAGCCCCGTGGAATGAGCACCTGCCCCACACTGTCTCCTAGCATCTCTCCCATCGAAGGGCAAGAGCCTCCACGCCCCATTTACCAGGACCTGCTAGGTGCCTGGTGTGGTGCCAGGTGGTAGAGCACACAGAGCGAAAGGTGGACCCCTGCCGCAGAGATGCTGCCTGGTGTCTCCCTGCTGTCCTTGTCCCAGACCCCAGGAGACCTCGCTGGCTCTGCATGTGGCCTGCTGTGCTTGTTCCTCTGGCAGCAGCCACCGCACTTGGAGGCAGAAGGTCTTAAACACCTGTCGAGCACCCAGTGTCTTGCCTAAAACCCTCCAAAGGCTCCCCTCTGTCTCCAGAATAGAGACCAGGTCCCTCAGTGTGCCTCTGAGGCCTTCCGAGACCCTCCTCTTCACCACTCGTGCTTTGGCTGAGTAATTCTTTCTTCTCCTTTTCCCAGCAAGCCCCCGCTCGCACTCCCCAGGCAGGGTCAGGGCCCCTCCCACTGGCCCTCTCTCTCACAGCACTTGTCTATCCTCTTTCAGACTGCGTCCCGTTTGTAAACTGTGTCGCAGGGCTGCCTGGCTTTGCGGACTGTTGTATGCCCAGCGTGGTCACAGTGAGCGATGCGCAGTAGGCGCTTTGTAGACATTTGTAGATGACACACAGCGCCCTGGGGAAAGGAGCGGTCTCTGTGGGGCCAGCCTCCCACTGCGGCGCCGGTGACGGCCTTGGCGGCTGTCAGTGTGTTAATGGAGGTTTCGAGTGGCGTTTGGTGAGGGATGTGCGCTGGCGCCCCAGTCATCACTTTCTTTATTAAACTGGGCCTATCACTTGACATCCTTCACACTGCGGGAAAAATAGCCGGTTTCAATGTACAAGTTCAGGGGTGTCTAGGCTGCAGCCGCCTGTGAGAAAAATGACTCCTGGCCAGAGCACGGGGCTGGGCCATGCTGGCCAGTAGGCCCACACCCTGCTGTAGGGACAGGGACCCCGAGGTTGGTGAGGAGGGGAGGGGCTGTAGCGCTGGCCTCCTGACCTCTGGTCTTGGCTCCTTCCTCATCCCTGCTGTTGCTCCAGGCAGGGAGCAGGAGGGCCAAGCCGGGGAGAGGCCCAGGGACTGGGGCGGGGACTGGGGCGGGTTACCTTGCAGGACGGCCAGCTGGCGCTCGTGGTGGTTTTGCTGTTCCCTCACTCTGGTGCTCCTTCACCTGCAGCTGGAGACTGCTCCCTTTCCTTTCCCAGCAACGCCTGGCTCCCTGGGGAGTGCTCACCGAGGCCACTTTTCCCTTCCAAGGGAACATCTGTTGTGTGCTCTGACCAAAGCCTGGCCCCGGTGCAGGAGGGCACGGCGTCCAGAGGTCTGAGTGCGTGCAGCGCCCGGGAGGAGACTTGCGGCTGTGCGGTGGCCCCCTGGGGTCCCCAGACACGGGCTAGGTGCAGGTGCCCTCTGCCTCCAGACAGCAGGGGTGGCCTGGGAGGTGGGCGGTCCTGTGGGGCAGGGAGACCTGAGCTCAGGTGCCTTCCCCACTGCTCCATGTATGTGTGGCACTGTGGGTCAGCACGGTGTCCAGGGTCAGGCGGCCTGGGCGCCGGGCCTGGCTCTGCCGCTCACTAGCTGTGTGGATGGGCCACCATCTCAGCCTCTCTGGGCCTCGGTTGCTCTGTCTACGGACGGGGTGGTACCTGGGCATTGAGTGCTAAGCCCTGAGCTGGTCACTCAGGGGCACTGACTGCGGGCCTGGCTTGTTAAGCCTCACCAGGCGAGCAGACCCTTCCCTCTTGCGTTTCCTCTGAGGTGCCCTACCTGGAGCTGCCCCTGTGAGGAGCCATCTCACTTCTTTAGTCAAAACGATATGTATGTCTTTTTTTATTTGATGCCTCTTTCGAAAGTACAGTACCTTAGTTTTTATTCTACTTTGAATGTAACTTCAATTTAGTTGCGCATTCATTTTTAAAATCTCATATGTATTAATTTCATGATATTGGTTTGTTTTTCTTCTTACCTTTCACGAAGCGATATTACCGAGCTTTCTCTGGCGTCTCTGGCACTGGAGTCATCGTGGTCCCCCGGGCACTGTGAGTCATCTAATGTAGTTTTCCAGAGCGCGTCAGCTTCACTTCCGTCTGTCATTTCAGGCCCGCGCTTCCTGAGTCAGTGTGTGGCGCGGCCACTGGAGACTTTGTACCTAGTGCGGGTGTTCATTTGTAAAACTTTGGAACATTTTGTTTTTCCATTTGTGTTTTCTTCCCCCGGCTTTGATCTGCGGCTGCAGAACAGGACCTGTCCCCACCCTCTGCCTTCAGCTGTCTGCTCTATCAGAGGAGGTCCACCCCTCTCCTGGAGCTCACCACAGCTTTTCTTCATGGGGGCAGGACAGCATGGCAGGGGCCAGCTTACCATGAGGAGAGGGGGCACTTCGGGTGCTCCCCACTCACGGTTGACTGGAGACTCACCTTTTAGCAGCTGAGTGGGACCCGGAGTGAAGGGAAGGAGATGGAGCCATCCCTTCCGGCCTCAGGGGCTCAGGTGGTTCGGGATATAGGTCTCTGCCTCCTCTTACAGGAGAATTCACTGTTTATCTCTCAAGATGCCTTGTATAAACAGGATCCCAGTGGCATGGGGGAGGCCTGTGCTGTCCTATCCTTACCGTCTTTGAGCCTCAGAAAATCAGGGATTCGATCCCGTAATATATATGAAATGCTGTATCTCAGTCTGCCTGGGCCTCCATAACAAGACACCACAGACTGTATGGCTTACATAACAGAAATTTATTTTCTCATGGTTCTGGGGGCTGGAAGTCCAAGATCAAGGTGCCAGCAGGGGGCAGGAGCAGATGGCGCCCTTCCCACTGTTCCTTCACATGGGCTTTTCTCCTGTGTGCGGAGAGGGAGTGAGCGAGCTCTCTGGGGTCTCTTACTGAGGACGCTAATACCAGATCAGGACCCTACCCTGATGACGTCATGTAACCTTGCTTACTTTCTTAGAGGTCCCATCTGAATACAGCCACACTGTGGGCGAAGCTTCCAGTATGTGAATTTTGGGGGGGATACTGTTCAGCCCATAACACATGTATTACCTCACCTGACACATGCTGGGTACTGCTCAGTGAATGTTCACTGCATTTGAATTTGAAAGATTCTAGGGTCCAGGAATTGGCCCCAGAGGTTCTGGCCAGATCCTAAAGACCAGGAGTCCCCAGGGAGTGTTGTGTATTCTCAGGAAGGCAAGTCCTGAGGTCAGCCTGCTGGCTCTGGCCCGTGGCGCGTGGCAGGCTGGAAATGAGGTCACCTTGGCCCTTCCAACCTGAGTCCCTCCATCTCCAGACCTCCTGACCCTCTCTGGGGAAACAGAAGAATCGTATATTTACTTGATTTTTGAATAATTACCTCCAAGAAAGCAGGGAGCTTGACTGTTTTATCACCGGCGTGGCACTAAATAGGTGTTGTCTCAATGTGTGTTGACATCAAGCAATGGAGAGTCCCAGTTGTAGGCAGAGTGACTTCCTGCACTGGCAGCCTTGCAGCTTAGGACAGGCACACTGCTGTTCCCATTGGCATTCGAGGACACTGAGGCACAGAGGGGACTTGTGGCTTGTTCCAGGTGACCCAGTGAGGAAGCTGCTGCCCTGCTGGGCTTGGGGAGGGATGTAGGTTGAGCCTCTGGAGGACCAGGCTGGGTGGGCTTTGTGGATTCGGCTTATTCCTCGTTCCCTGCACCTGGCGCCTATGTCTTTCTGGCCAGTGGGGAGGGGCCCTGGAGGTGCCCACTCCGGAGGCGCCCCCTAGCCTCAGCTCGCTTGGACTAACTGCTGGGGAAGGCCTTCTTTCTGGCCTGTCTGGGGTCTCCCTCCAGGTAGCAAAGATTTCCTGAGTCATGAGTCAATGGAAGGAGACGTTAACCACACTAACAGGTGTAAATCAATGCTATTTTGGCTCAGCTAGTTAACCTGTCACTCTCTCTAGCCCCTGACATTCATTCTCAGGTGCATTCTTATTTTATTAGTGTGGCTAATGAATGCATGACATTAAGATATTGACATGAATTGATTTGGTTATCTGTATCCTTGGAGCTTCAGTTAATAAAACAACTTTTGATAAGACCAGTGGTTTTAGAACATTTAGACTTAATTATATTTTCTAAAGGATTTTTCTAGAATTGCATAACTGCCTGGAAAACTACTTTAATTCCCTAGTTAACTGAAAGAAATTGGTTTTTCATTTGGTTTTGCTTAATACAAATTAAAAGTAATATACATTTGATAAAAGGAGTTAAAGGATTATTTATTAAAGTCTCCCTCCTTATGTATTGGAAAAAAGAATCCCTAAGTGCTGAATTAATTCTGAGAGCAGTGTGCAGAGGATCTAACAGTCGGAGAGCTATTTGACCTGAAGAAACAGGCGTGCATTTCTGTTCAGAACTTCCGCCGGGACTCTCCCTCAGGGATGAGCACGGTTCCCGTGCACGTGACTTCCGTGCAGCAGACGCGCTACTCTTGCGAATCTCAATTCAGCAGCGGCCGGTGGTGAATTAGGACAGCTCTTGAAAGCAGAGAGCCGGGGAGAATTCTGGGGTTTATTCTCATCTCGCTTAGGTTAGGAGCTAAGAAGCCTGCCAGAGATAGCTGTTGAAAATAAAGAAAGAGATGAATAAAAAAGGAAACTATTTTGTAGAAACACTAACTGTAAAGAAGATGTAATAAGTCAGGAGTTGTTACCCCACTTGTAAGACTCAATTCCTCTCAGTTACTAGTGATTTTTAGAAAGCTTAACTGTCACAGTGCCAGTCCTCTCCCCAGACTGTAGCCTGCCACAGTGGACTTTACAAAGAATTCCATCAAATTTACCAGCCTGCCAAAAAACCCAACAAAAAACAGAAGCAAAACCAGAAACCTCACAAAACACTCACCAGAAAAAGACAACTTCTCTCTTTTCTTCTTTTTTAAAAAAAGATTTGGGGTACCTGGGTGGCTTAGGTAAGCATCTGCTTTTGGCTCAGGTCATCCTCCCAGAGTCCCGGGATTGAGTTCTGCACTGGGTTCCCTGCTCAGTGGGGAGGCTGCTTCTCCCTCTGTCCCTCAACCTGCTCTCGTGCTTTTTCTCACTCTCTCTCTCTCAAATAAATGAATAAAATCTTAAATAATAAAAAATAAGTTGTTGGGGTGCCTGGGTGGCTCAGTGGGTTAAAGCCTCTGCCTTCGGCTCAGGTCATGATCCTAGGGTCCTGGGATCGAGCCCCACATCAGGCTCTCTCCTCAGCAGGGAGCCTGCTTCAAAACAAAACAAAACAAAACAAAACAAATAAATTGTTAAAAACATTTTTTGACATAATCTCAGACTTACAGAAGAGTTGTGAGAATAGTAGAAAGAATTCCCAGAAAACCTTTACTCAGATTCTCCAGATGTTCATATTTTTTTTTTTTTCTCTCTGTATATAAAGATTTGTAGAGGTATGGATGTGGAGGTGTGTAGATATTTGCACATTCACATACTCACATACATTTTTTCTCTTGAACCATTTAAAAGTTAGTTGCAGACTGATGGCCCTTTACCCCGAATACTTCACTGTGTATTTTCTAAAAAAAGGATTTATCTTGCTAACCATGGCATAGTGATCAAAATCAGGAAAATAACACTGAGACAACATTATTGTCTAATCTACTCTGTGTACCTTACCAAGATTTTTTCCAACATCAGAATAATGGCCTTTATAGCAAAAGAAAACTCAAGATCACGTGTTACCATTATTATCCTGTCTTCTTTTGTTTAGAATAGTAAAATATGACATTCCTATATTTGAAGAGTGCAAGCTAGTTATTTTGTAAACTCTCTTTCATTTTGGGTTTGGTGCTTCCAGATTAGATTCAGATTAGGGACTTCCTGGCAAGGATGTCCCAGGGGTGATGTTGTGTCTTCTTGGTGCATTATATCAGGAGGCACATGCTGTCAATTGGTCCTATTGCTGGAGTTGTTAATTTTGATCTTTGGTCAGGAGGACATCTGCCAGGTTTCTCCAGTATAGTTACTGTTTTACTTTTTGTAATTAAGAAGTGTCATGTGGGGAGACTTGGACACTACCTAAATAACCTGCTTTTCCTCAAACTTTTATTCAGTAATTGTAGCTTTCATTGATGATTCCTACCTGTATCAGTTCCTATGATAGAATTTATTTTAATAGAATAGAATTTATTTTAATAAATTCTAGTCTGATTTTATAATTTGACCAATAGAAGTTCTTTCCTGAGTGCAGTAGAACTTTCTCCATCATTCTTTGAACATGTTCTTACTTTTTACAGAGCAGGATGTTCCAGTTTCATCTTGTTCGTTTCTGCTCCAGCTCCAAAGAGCTCCAGGGAGCTCTGGTTTCCTTTAGTGGAGAAAGGTATTTAGAAACCAAGGTTTGGGTGTTGAGTGTGCTCATTGCTAGTGGGACGTCAGTGCTTCTCAGAAGACAGATCTGGGCAGGAGATGTGTGCATACACATACCCATACACACCTCTGTTTCTTCACCTCTGTCTGTTTCTTTCTATTAAATCTGCCAGTTTGTATGGATTTTTCATTTTTCCATCCAGTACTGTGGGATTCATTCTGCCTCTTTCCATTTATTCATACTCCCTTCTCCGAGAGTGTGAAACTTGGCTCCCGCTTTTACAATACTTTTGTATTGTATTGTACTACAATATAATACTTTTACATACTTGCTCAATCCTAGATACCAAAAAGGTGTTTCAGAATTGCTAACCTCTGAATTGCTTACTAATTTGAATTCATTCTTAGAGTTCTTTTGCCTTTAGCTTGAGAACATATAGTCCAAGTGTGTTCATATGTTCCTTGGCCTGGTTTTGTTTTGTTTTATTTTTTTCTCTTTCCTCTTTCTGCGTGACTTTATTATTTGTTTGAAATACAGTTTGGTTCATTTGTTTTTCTTTGAATTCTATTTTAGGGTTCCCTAATCTTGTAGACTTCCTCCCCTTACCCTTTCCCCACTCCCTACCTCCTTCCCTTCTTCCTTCCGTAGATCCATGCAGACCACTAACGCATCTCCAAAAGTCAAGTCTATACAAAAAGTTCTATTTAGAGAGGTATCCCCTCCACCCCCACCTCATTTCCTTTATCCTGGCTGCCCAGTTCACATCCTTGCTCTGTAGGTAGCCAGTAACATTAGTCTTTAGGTTTTCCTCCCATGTTTCTTTTTGCTGAAAAATTTCTTATTTGCTGTTCTTCATAAGAAGTAGCATATTCTCTAGATCCTCTTCTGCATTTTGCTTCCTCCCCGCCCCCCCAACTTACCAACATGTTCCGTCAGCATGTTTGTCATAGCTGCAGAGTACTCCGTTGTATTTCTCTTCTTTATGGTTGTTATTTGGGTGCATGACAGAGAAGTGTACTCTGTATATCTAGATGCTGGTGATAGTATCCACCTTCCTGGACATCATGTCGTTTCCACCTGACATTAGAAGAGTAGCAGTGTGCTTGGAGGAGGAAACTGAGGCGTGACCACATGTTATGCACATGAAACCTGGATCCTGGGGTTTGAGGTCAGTTTGTGTGGTGCTGGATCCAGTTCAGGATTTTGCGTGTCTCTGGGTGCCTGTCCCTGGTCAGAAGACGAGGATCATTCAGAGGATGCTCCTAAAAGCAGGGCTCTCATCCTTGGGGCCGTATAAACAGATCCAGGAGACGCACTGGACGTTTCACTTAGATGTTTCTCATCTCATTTTTCTGAAATTTCTGTTTGTGTGTGTACATGTTTTATAATGGCTGTAATGTATTAGAATAGAATTTGGGTACTTAAAATTATATGCTCAAAAAAATCTTTTTTAAATAATAGTGATAATGTGATTAAAAAAAACTTTGGAGGCCACTGAACGAATTGCTCTCCTAGCTGTCTTGGAGTGGAAGGAGCATGTCTGGGCCTCAGGTCTGGAGGTGGGGGGCAGGGTTGGCAGGAGGCACACATTCATTGACTCATTCACTTAGTTCGGCCCTGGGCAGTGGGTTAATTATTGCTCAGACCTCGAGGAGCAGATTCTGTTCCAGATGGGGATCCCCAGGGCTTGAAGGGCAGTTGGACTGCTTGGGGAAAGAATGCTGTTTGTGGATCTCCTGGGAGAGCTGCCCATGTGACACGATGTCCTAACTGTGGGCGAGTGTCTTCAGATGAAGGGTCAGTAGGTCCTCTGGGGCCTGGAGGAGGTCGGAGAGCCTTGGCGGCTGACTGGGCACAGTCATTAATCTCATTTTTTGTGGGGAGCTATCACGCCACCAGCCCCTAGGGTGTGCCCTTCGAGTCTTCTCAGGCTAGTGGAGAGGCCCAGATTCAGGCCTTCTTAGGTTAGTCTGAGGCCCAGACTCAGCCATTGCATTCCTCGGCTCTTCTGCTAACCAGCTACATGTCCTTGGGATGTGTTGGGTCTGAGCCTTGCTGTGTGCCTTTCTCTCTCTCATCTCATTTCATTTAATCCTCCCATCAATTAATCAGTGTGGTATTTCTCATACAGGACCTTGAGGCTCTGAGAGATTAAATGCTTGTGGAAGAGAATACAGCTAGTTGGAGGGTGAGGCAAGGTGGGAACGCAGGGCTGACTGCCGGGTCTGGGCTTGGCTTTTCACCATTGACTGCGTGCTTTTCTTACTTAGAATTCTCTTGTACTTGAAAAAGGGGTTCAGTTTGCTTTATGTTACTTTAATGCTTTTTGGATTCCATTTCCTTTGTTTATTTTAGAGCAGTATAATTTGCAATGAAATAGTTTTACATTGAGCTCACATGTTTTAATGGTGTTTTAATGGCATCTTAATGATGTCTCCATGGATATGCAGTCAGATACTTTTGTCATCCTAACTTCCCGTGTAATGGCACTGCGTGGTAGCATGGCCACGAACTGTGGCCTGAGCTGCCCTTCAGGCTGGTCGAGGAGCCTCTGAGTCGGGTGTTCAGTGTCTCTTGGGGTGAGAAGGCCTCCATGCACTGGGGAGAGAAGAGAGTACGTCTCTGGGTAGCTCGGCTTCACTTTGCCAGGTCATTGGGTTGTCCCTGATGCTGTTTCCTACCTAGTGACATCTGAGCAGGCTTCATCTCTGTGGAAGAGAAAGTCTGAGTGTCCGCCTTCAAGCCGCTTGAGATGTGCTGGGCACGCACACCCTGGAAGCTGGAACACGGGCTCCAGAGGGCCTCGGTTTGCTAGGGTGTCCTGCTTTCGGTGCTTGTCCCTGTGCCATGCCGTATGCTGAACTATCTGTTCTGCCTTTTTGTTTTGGAAAACGTGGCACAACAGTTAGAGTCTTGCCTAGTGGAGCACAGAAGGCCCTTTTAGGGCTGGGGCTGCTCCTTAGCCATTTGGGTCTCTCAGTGCTTGGCACACGGCTGGAGCTGGAGTAGGGACGCGGTGCTTGGCTGTTAAATAAATGAGTGAGTGCATGATTGTTATGACTCAGGGCCGAAGGTGATGATGAGAAAGGGGGAGGTGAAACTGATCTCAGGGACTTCTGTTTAGGACTAAACTGCTCTGGGAAAGCATCTAGCTGCAAAGAGCTGGACCCTACCATCACTGCCGCCATCCGGCCTCAGTCTCTCCTTCCCCTCTAGAGACCCCACAGCTTGGCTGTAGCAAGACCTACGTTGAGGCACCAGCCAGTACGTTTTGGGGCCGCGCCTCACTGCAGTTGTGGTTTCAGTCCCCAGTACTTGGTGCTGCTGTGCTGGAAGCAAGCCCCGAGAGCTGGGCTCCTGCGCTGGTTTTGGTGCTCACTAGCTGTGTGGCCTGGGGCAAGGTGGTCGCTCAACTTCCGGTAGCCTTGGTTTCCTTATCTGTAGGTGGGGATCCTGCCTCTCAGCCAGCAGGGGGCGGTTGTGGGAATTTGGGGTAACTTGGGTACTCCCCAGCACCCAGACACGGGGACATTGGTTGCTATAGTATTTGCTATAGTATTGGTTGCTATAGTATATATTGTCATTTATAGTCGTTGTCATTGCTACTACTGTTCTATCCCCACTGTCCCTCACTAGCACTCGCCATACCTGTGTTCAGCTGCAGCCCTAGGGTGTTAGCGTGTCCTTCAGAGAGAGAAGAGAGGCGCACAGTCAGCACAGGTGCTCGCACAACTGAGTTTCGAAGCTGTCCTCCCTTCCTCCTTGCTCTCCCATGCTCCTCTCTCCTGGAGCACCCCTGTTTGCTTAAGGAAAAAAAAAAAAAAGGAAAAGAAGATAAGAAAAAAAAAGAAAAAGAAATGGTTTGAATCAGGGAGCGCCGTCCCCAGGGCCCTGTTGCACACGATTGTCCCATTTCTAAACTTGAGTTAATAAGAGTAAACAAAGCCGTAGGTGGATTTGCACAGAAGAGTGTTATTCTGACGATCATGTAAATATTTATATGTTCTGGTTTTCTCAGTTTGTTACTGGTGTCTAATTTCCTAGTCTCATAAGGAAGTGTAATTTGGAGGAGCTTTGCAGAGACAGGCGCAGCAGTGGAATAATTTGATTTGTTCAGTAAACTTGGATTCGGTTATTCCTTTTCATCAGTTCTTTCAGAACCTTCGAGTTCTTTGTGATTTGACAACAGCCTTCAGCCCAGTGAAGGTACGGCTCTTACATTGCCAGGAATTCAGAAGAGGTTTATGATATTGTCGCTTAATAAGAAAATGCATTCATCGGCAGGATATAAAATTCATGGGCTTCAAATGGATTTGAGTTTGTAGTTTTAGCCCTCCGTGCTCCTGCCATTCTCCAAGCTGCGAGTAAGGTTTTTTAATTAAGTCAAATTGAATTGAATGAGCTTTTATTGAGCGCCCACTCCCTGCCAGGCATAGTCTCCTTAACCCTTGCACCGCCTGTGTGGTAGGTCTTGCTGGGGAGGTGAGCCCGTGGAGGCCCAGCCAGGTTATACTCCACGTCCCTGGTCATCCAGCTGGCAAATACGAGAGGTGGTATTGGATGTGAGGTCCGATTCTTAAGCACTTTTATCCCCAGCTGATTACATTCAGGGCTGTTTAGAGAGATGAGACATGTTGGGTGACTTTGTATATGTCATCTCACTGAATCTTGTTTAATCTTCTCAAACCGTCGTTCCTCTGTGAAGTTCAAGTTCAATTCATTTTCCCTATTTTACATCTAAGGAAATGAAGATTCAGAATGGTACAGTGATGTGCCAGGGGTCACACAGCTGGTAGGAGACAGAACTGGGATTTGAACACAGAACCCTCTGGCTCTAAAGCCAGAGTTCCTTCTGGAAACCCTCTGGTGTTCTGCATGTCCTCCAGCACGTGACTGACCACCTGCCTGTGAAAAGGCCTGGCCCTGGTAGCAGGGGCACCTTCCGGTAAATAGAGGCATGGGATGGTATGGAGGTGGCATTGGGCTTCTGTTTCCTGGGCACTTTCTAACTCCGGGGCTCCTGGTAAGGGGCCTCTCTCCCTTCTAACCTTTTCTCCCCACTGGTGCCTGAATGGCTACCAGGGTTGTCATCCTGGGTTTTTGGTAGGATGGCAAGTAATATGTGTGAGCCACCTGGCTGTGTCTGGCACCTGGTGGGTCTTGCAGCAAAGAGCCCTGCCCTCTGGAGTTGTTGCTGGTTCGCCGGTACCAGCCTTGGCCAGGAAGCGGCCGTTGCTTCAGCCCCCGGACTCCTGGGCATCACAGAGCTGATTGCCAGTGGAGACCAGTGACTCATTTGATGGCATTTTGGATGGCATTGTGCGGTTCATCCTGGCACAGCACACCACACCCACAGCAGGTACTCAAGAGCCATTAGTGTTTATGAAGGTGATAAAATTGCCAAAATGGAGGGAAGCCATCAAAATAAGAGCCTTTGCCTGTCTCGTGAAAGTTAACTTGCAAACCTAATGACTGTCAGGCTGTCGAAAAAGTGTCATCTGGATTTCTCACTGGAGACGGAACGCTCTGGAAGGGCAGTCGGGCAGCCCCTGATGGTTGTGTGGGGGCGGAGGCTTTTTATGTGACAGTGAGTTGCAGAAGTTAACAGTGGTCTCAGAGGACTGGGGTTCAGCTTAACCCTTCCAACGGCAAAAGCTTTACAGCAAATCCGGGAAGTACTTGTATATTCTTCATACTCCCTGTATTTTCTCTGAAAATAAAAGCGATTTTGAATATTTGAGGTTCATGTAACAAAAAGTCCTCCCACTTGTAAAGCATGTTGTGGTAGACAGAGCGGCACCAGTGTACGCCATCCCCATGTGCTGGGGGGAGACCGGGAGGTCTGTCCCAGCCCCACTGGAGTGGGGGAGGGCAGGGACCCTGACTTTTGGTCCACGGCCAGATCTACATATCACCGAAAGGATTCATTGTTTAAAAACAAATGTGGGAAACTGTCACTTGAGAGCCCCTGGGTAGTCATTTTCACGTCATTCTCCGATAAAGATAGAATGCTTAATTTAGGCAAATGTAACGATTTCAGAGCATTTGAAGTGGTCCTGGGGTAGAAAGCAGTGTTTTTGCTTTTTCAATTTCAACCTGACTCCATTCCTATCTTTATTGTTAAGTGTCGGTTATAGCAGGGGAGCATTTTCCTCTTGGATGCGTTTGCACCTGGCAATTCGAATGTGCAGGAATTCCTTGATTGCAAAATAGCTACTCTCAAAATGTAGACAGGCAGCCACGCTCAGAGTCCCCTCTGCCGCGGGCAGCGGGGTGGCGCCAGACACCTGGGTTTGCGTCCCCGTGGCGGCGTGCTTAGTCTGTTCTCAGCTGCCGTTTGCTGGCTTCTAGAATGGGGGTAGAATGGGACCCCCCAGAGGGTTACGGAGGTGGGGGTCTGGCCGGTGTGATGCAGACTGTTAGCTCTGTGGGGTTGTGCTGGGCACTGAGGGACCTTGGGGTGGACAGACGGGCCTCCCGGGCTGTACCACACCCGCACCCACACCCAGGCAGTCTGTGCCCTCAGGGTATTTACGGCCTCATTCCTTGCTTTGTTCTCCTTTCTTGTTTAGGGAGAGAGAGCAGCAATTCTTCGGTCAGATTATTTGGGAGATCCATATTACTTTTGATTATTTACGAAGGGACAGGCCAGGGGGAGGTAACCAACTCGATTAATTTGTCAGCGAGGCAGCTGGAGGGATGTGTGACAAACAGACCAGGCTGTCATTTGGCCAAAGATTGTCTGAGCTGGGATCGTTCCCCCAGGATATCCATGATGACAAATGTAATTGACATTTTTTATTAACCCTGAAATGATTAAAGATGCCGCTGCTGAATTTGTGTCAAAGTGCTCGGTCCCTGGCATTTTGAGCAAGGGTTCTGTGTGCAGCCAATAAACAGCCTTGTGTTTACTTCCTGCTCATCGCTTTAATCAAACAAGGCACACAGAGCCCTGCCTGATTTGGTCTTGAAACCAGGCCAGGGAGCCAAGGCTTCGCTTCCTGGAAGAAGTTTTCAGAACTTTCTGGTACCAGCATCATGGTGGACACTTAGGAGACACTCTGTTCATTTGCACACTTAGGCATCAGGCATTAGCTGAGCTCCTACTATGTGCTGGGCCCCGATGTGCAGAGCAGTGGATTGAGGGTCCCCTCCTCAAGGGAGCCATCACTGTGGAATGGGGGATGCCATGGGGATAACTGTGTGACCTGAGTCCTTGGTGGCAGGACTAGGGCTGTTTCCACTGCTGCAGGGAGGTGGCACAGGGGTGATTTGGATCTCAGAGGGAGGGGATCTCTCTTGCCTCAGGGGCTTTCCAGGCAGAGGCTGGAGTGTTGGCACGGAGGGGCATGGGGGTAGGAGGGTGAAGGGCACCCTGTGTGTGACTAGAGTGTCCTGGGGAGCTCAGCTTGGCTCTGTGGATAGGCTGGGGGCTTAATGGAAGACAGTTTTGCTGTTTCCTAGCCTGCCTCTGAAGTTCCTGAAGCTCTCTGTTGTGTGTTTCCCCATCTGTGAAATGGGGGCAGACATGACCTCACATCTGTCAGGTCCGTTTTAGGATGGAAGGAAAGCTCTGGACCAGCCTGTGCTTGCCCGGGGAACCTGGTCCGTGCAGTCCTGCAGGGACGCCGCGGCGGAGGAGGCAGGAGCTTGGGGGAGATGTACAGCTGCCGCAGCAGCGGTCACCTGTCGAGCTTACCGCGTGCCGTGTACTGGGCTTCGCCAGGTATTTTGGTTCTCGTCTTCTAGCTGAGAGAGCTCTTAAGTGTTTTGCAGCTGCCCCGGATCACACAGGGCTAGAGAGAGGCTCTGACACAGGGCTGCTGCTTGCCCTCGAGTGCTTCCTTGCAAAAGAGCCGTGTAGGCAGTGCGGGGGCTGGGAGTATGGGGGCTCCTGTGAGCGGAGTGGGTGTATGCGGTGTGGCCTGCCCCGAATGGAGCGAGGAGTTTGACCTTTCCTGACTGCCTGTTCTGTGGCTAGCCCTCTGCTGGGGTACACACACTCATTCGGTCCCTAAGCCAGCTTTATTAAGTGCCCGGGGCAGGCCAGGAATGTGGCCAGACCCTGTGTACCCTGGTGGGTACCCAGAGGGGAAAGAGGGAAAGAAAAAAAAATTCTCATGTGTCTAGCAGTGTAGATAAATAAGTGACATTTCGGGTCACCTGGGTGGCTCAGTGGGTTAAGCCTCTGCCTTCGGCTCAGGTGGCATGACCCCAGAGTCCTGGGATGGAGCCCCACATCGGGCTCTCTGCTCAGCAGGGAGCCTGCTTCTCTTCCTCTCTCTCTGCCTGCCTCTCTGCCTACTTGTGCTCTCCGTCTGTCAAATAAATAAAGTCTTAAAAAAAAAGGTGACATTTCAATGTTGAAGTAGTGGTATGCATTACTAAAATTTTATGTTAGGCCCCTCCAAAACTCTAAGCAAACCCCCTGCATTTGGCCACATGTACAGACTTTGAAGGAGATTTATCACAAGTGACTTGGACCTGTTGCTTGGAAGCCTTTCCCATCAGTTTAATTTCTTCTCCCTTTTAATCCTGTGGCTGGCAGGACGTTGCGAGGGCAGTAATTTAATAAAAGTTTGCAGTTTGTAAAGCCGCTGCTATTCTGTGTACTAAGCACATTTGCCAACCTTTTCAGGGAAACCTCCAAGCTGTTCTTGGAACTTGGCGATATTGCAGGAAAAAAAAGTTATATTTAATAACATTTCATCCTTTGGGTTCTGCAGCTAATAGAAGCGTAAATGGAAGCCATGTCTGAAAGCCATTTCTTTCTGTGATTCAGAGAATCAGGACGCAGCAATTACAGTGTGTATGAGATTTATGAAAACATTAATGCCTAACGAGAAGAAAACATCTCAGTAAGTTATTTAATTTGAAGTTGCAGGCCTGGTTGCTGGTTCCTAATTCAGACCTCGTGTTCTGCTCGTCAGGCCCCAGGCACTGATTCACCAGACGCTCACTCACTGCTCCCGTTTTGCCCAGAGGTGGGGGGGCCTGGGTCTGCAGCGGGTGGGGGGGGGTCAGGGCACCGCAGAGCTGGGTTTGAATCCCATCCGTCCAGCCCCAAGCCTATTCCTCCCGTTTCTCACATGGGATATATTCACACGTGCTCCCTGCAGAGGACAACCTTGTTAGGTTGGTAATGTGTGGCAGCTGCATGATCTGCTCGGTAAGAGACACACATTTAAAAAAATTTACGTGCCACATGCTTTTCCTTTATTTCTCTTTCCCCTGAACTGACATAAAAAGGAGAGTCACATACAGGCAGATGTCAAAATGACTGCCGCGCTTTGCCTCATCAACTGGAAAAGCCACCGACTGAATTACTCCCGACACCGTTCTGTTTCTGGCAGATGCGGAGCGGGAGTGCGGGGTGGGGGCTGTATATTTTCCCGTTTTCCGTGGTAGCTGAAGCCTTAATTCAAAAACAAATTAAGTCCTTCAGCTGTCACTTGATTGTTCCCTCTGATCTTTGGGGACAAATATCATGGCTCCTGCCTCGTATCTTCTTCTCTCCCCTTTTCCCCGAAGCTTCCCCCCTTACTTTTTTCTCTCTGCCCAGAACTCAACATTTCTTTGACAAAAGCATGCATTATTTAGAGCCTGTCGCCTCTTGAAGTTCTTTAATTACAGAATTAAAGCAAAGTAATGACAGTTTAATTTGTTCTTTCATTAATTGGGAGCGCTTGGGGCTGATGTGAAATGAGTGCATTTGGAAAGCACGAAGAATGTTTGTTGAGTGATTGGAGCAGGAGTAATAATGATCTGTCGTTAGCGCGTGGCGCTCTGCGTGTTCTCGATTAGCCTCCCAGCAGCCTTGGGTGGGGGGATTGTACCTTTCTTGTCCTACAGATTCGGGTCTTGAAGCTTAGAGAGGGGACAGAGCCAGGCCCGGACACTAGGTGTTTGGCCCCCAGGTCCCATTTGGTCCTTAGTCCCGCAAGTGGCTGCCCAGAGGATGAGATAGGATGGCAGGGATGCGCCTGAGAAGCACGTAGTCCTGCCTGGCTGGGAGCTGAAGCTGGAAGACACGTAGGGGGGGCTGGGGCTGCACTGAATCTAGTGGTCATTTTTCTACTTTGAAAGCAGTGGTTTATCCTTCTGAGAGCTGTGGAGACACAGAGAGGCGTGCTTTCAAGCACATCCCATTCCCTTTAGCTGTGGGTCAGGAAAGCAGCCACAGTGAACAGCAGGACTGACGTCTCTCCAAAGCCTGTGGTATAAGCCTGGTCTTCTGGGCACTTGGGCTTCCCTCTATACAGGGCCCGGCTGGCTCTGTCCTGGCTTAGGACAGGTCTCATCGCTTGCTGAGGCCAAGGCCAGGGCAGATGCCGAAGGCCAAGACAGTAGTTGTCGTGGCACTTGCCTTTCTGATGCACGTGGCCCAGGCATCGTGCTCCTCACGCTTGGACAGTGGATGCATTCACGCGTGCTCCTGACTCATCTGGTTGGCCAGTGTCCTAAAAGACGGCGCCCAAACAGCTCCTCTTCAGTCTTACTCTTTAGGGTCTTTTTTTTTTTCTCTTCAGGGTCTTAAGCCCTGTGTGTACCATCGCTGGGTTAGTCTGCTGGCCAGTGATGAAGGATAGGAAAGAGAACCAATGGTTCATGGTGCCTTCAGTTGTGCTTTCTACTTTGTGAGCTGCCCCACGACTTTGGGAAGTGGTCGTGTTGGCCCCACTTTCTATCTGTGTAAATGGCAGCTCAGAGACACGGTGCTCCGCTCGGGCCGTGTTGCTCTGAAGGGGCCCCGGGGGGTTAGGATTCCGTGTGTCCAATGTGCCCTGTGGAACCCAGGCCCTGACGTCCTTCTTGTTGTCACTCTGTGTGTGTCATCCTCCCCTCCCCCCCCGCTTCCTCAGTGTTCCTGTGCCCTGGAGTCTCAGAGTCCTACACTACGAGTTGTCACATGAACTCTGAATTTATTATTAATGTATTTCTCTGCAGCAAAGTCTAGATGAATTTAGGATTAGAGGGTTCAGTTACACTTTATTATTGTTTGCCATTAACAATCATGCACATGAGCCATGGAATAAAGCAGCTCAGATTGTTTTGGACATCAGATTTACATGTTTACCGGAAGAAAAATGACGCTGAGCTCCTTCAAGGTGGTAATAAGATTTTTGCCTCAGAGCCTCGGCTTTGTTGGTCTTTATTTATAATTGATGCCACAACTTCCAAAAGAGATTTTCAACTAGTTTATCATAAAAACTTATACACAGCAGGAGGATTTTAACACGTTTGTCAAGATGAGAAAGCTTAGAAGCCATAGAGCATCGGGGGTGGGAGTGGTGGAGGAGAGCCGAGCCCAGCCATTAGACCTAGGGTCTGGGAAGTCAGCCGGAGGTGGCCTAGTTGCCAGAGCTGGAGGGGAGACCTGCTGGGCCACAGGCTCCTCATTTATGGATTAACAGGAAGCTTCCACACACGTTTGTTCTGAAGCCCCTTGGATGCTTCGCTGAGCTTTTGACTTTCCTGTGGGAAGAAGGGCTGGGGTAGAAAGACCGCTCCATCCTGATGTGGTGTCAAGTGTGAAGTCTAGGCCGCCCCAGGAGCCTGTTTCCCCTGCTGTGGGGTTTAGGACCCTGCGCTTGGACTCAGCACTGTGTGCCAGGTGATAACACCGACCTTAAGAGGAAGGACTTTAGGTTAGCAGCCCTGGTAAAGGAAAAGGACGCGCAGTCCGCAAAGATTCCAAGCCTTCAGCTTGTTAAGTTTGGCCTTCCACCCTCACCCCTGCTGACATTAGGACCCCCTGTGCTGCCGCCCCCCCCACATCATCTATTTCAGTCCTGTGGCCCATCCTCTTCCTGTGGAGGTGGGAAGGAGTGGCTTTGAGGTCCAGAGGGGAATTGGGCAGGGCTTTGTACACGCCTGCTCCTGGGGACTTGAGGGGTGTTCATGAGTGACAGAGACCCAGCAGGTACATTGCTCGTGATCAGCATCAGTAAAAATGTGTAAATTGCAACGTGGGGCACATAGCCCAGTACTGATAATACCTAATCTAAAAATAATAGCTTAAAAGTTAAGCAGCAATTACATTGTTTCTCTGTTAAAAAAAAAAATTGGAGGCCATGGGTCCTGTCCAAAAGCTCGTGAACAAGAATGCAGGCGAGACAGACAGACAGATGCACTAATAGACAAATGGGCTTTCCGTGGTCAGTACCGATGTTGCTGATCACACCTGGCTCTTGGAGGAGCTGCTGCTCCCTGACATGGAGGTTCTTGTTGCTGTCAGCACAGCCACAGACAAAGGGATTTCTGACTGCCACGCTCACAGCCAGGCAGCCTCTGTAAATTACAGGCTTTGTGACCACAGAAGTCATTGACTTAAGTACTATAGACTTATCACTGTTATCCCATTATGTAACTCTTTTTAATCCTTTAGAATCACTTGTGAAACTTTTATAGGTGAAATAATTTCGTGCTCATTGAAGTAGTGTGGTGTAAGACTAATTCAAGACCATTAGAGATTTTGGGGGCCCCATTCGTAATGCCACTTAGTGCATTCAAGGTATGGTTTGTTAGGGAGTGAAAAATATTCAGCCCCAAGGAACCCCAGGCCTGGCTGGGTACCGAGGAATTTTAAGTGAACTGGTTGGGTAGTTCTTAGCTGGCCCCTTTTAGAAGTAATTACAGTTGGGGATTCTATCTGAGCCTTGGACTTGAGACCCATAAATCCACCATGATTTTATTTTTGGACGCCGACCTGGAGGTCACAGAGATTATTTCCAGGGAGTTAACAGCGCCGGGCGGCAGGCAGCGACTTCAGGCTGAGGCGTGGGTGTGTGAACCTCTAGGTGGAGACAGGAGTTGTTCCTTGTCAAGTTCTGTCCCCGCCCCCCCACCCCCCTTACTGTCGCTTAATTGAGCAGATCAAGGTGGGCCAAGAGAACATTGTGTTTGTCTTTCAGGAGGGATTTGGGGGCCTCTGGGCCCAGGGGCTCAGTCTGTTCCCACCCCAGACTTGAGTGCCGTGAGTCTGTTGAGGCCTGATGCGGTGACAGGCAGGTGAGGCGGCGGCAGAAGCCGGGCCGGCAGGATGACATTTCTGTGGCCTAATGATTTTTGAAAACCACTTGCGAGATTGAGGTGACGTATTTCCCAGACTCAAGTAATTTGCTCCTTCCCACCGTGCCGAATCAGGCTGTTGAGTCCTCTTGCTGTGTGCACGTAGCTCTTGGCACCAGGGGGAAATGGTCAAGTTCAGGGCCCCTGCTGTATCTGTGCTCGGCTTTTCTGGAATTGATGAGTAACTGTATTTCTGAAAATGAAGTTTTTAAGAACATTGGAAAATGTTAAGTGAAGAAAGCAGGATGCCGGGTTTGTAATTCGGAAGGATCTCAGGAAAAAACAAAGAATGCACAGAAAAATAGTGCAAAGACACTGCCGGCAGGTTTGCAGCAGTGACTCTGAGTGCAAGGATTAGACTCGGTGTCGCTCTCTGTTCCTCTCAGTGCCTTACTCCCTACCCTTGGCCCAGGGTGGTGACCCTGGCATGGGGAGAAGCACATGGACTCTGGCCAGGAGTCCCGGGCCTGTGACTTGCTCACTGTATAACCTTGGGTGGCTTCCTTTGTACCTGGAGCCTCAGGCTCCTCCTCTGTCAAATGGCCTGGGTACACCCCCGGGAAAGGGGTGTGAACATTTCCTCACCTGTTGGTAATGAAGCACCTGGCAGTGTGGGACATGTGGGGATCGAAAGAAATGATAGCTCTTGTGGTACTGATGGGGGTTATAAAAATATTATTACAATGCATAGATTCCTTTCAAAATCAGAACAGTGTAAATAAAATAATGGGGGAAAGGGGTAATGACTAAAAAAACAGAAAAACCAAGCAGTCCTGCCAGATGCACGACCCCCCTGCCCACTCTTTCCCAGCCACGATGACCACTCTTGACTTATTTTCAGGAGAGAAGAGGTCAGATGGCAACCAGACCCTTACCACATGGTGCATCCAGCCCGCCAGAGCGAAAGCATGGAGCACTGTGGGAACATCTGCTGGGACCTTACCTCGGCCTGGGGGTTCAAGAGGGCTTCCTGGAAGAAGGAACATCTTAGCTGAGACTGGAAGGAAGAGTAGGGGCCCACCTGGCGGGGAGGGAAGAAACTGCTTCAAGTAGAGGGAGGGGCCTGTGTAAAAATGTGCCAAGAGTAGGACACATTTGAGAAAGGTGGCTGGATGGTGACATGTGAAGGAGGAAGAGGTGAGAGGTGGGCTGAGCAGGTTAGTGGGGCCTCCCGCATCAGCTGAAAGCTTTCCTATTAGGCTGGTCCCATTCACAACCCCACTCTGAGCCCTTGAGTGTGCCTAGCAGAAGCCTGTAGCCAGATAAGTCCTTAAGACCAGAAGACTCCTAGAGTCTCCTAGAGGACCTCCTTACTGGGTTTCTGGATAGAGTTTTGGAAGTGAGGGGTTGGCATTCGTTTTTATGCATACTGAGGAGTCTTGATGAAAATGACCACCCCTATCCCAACCCCATCATGGAAGGCTGGTGGCAACCATGGCTTTGGTCAGCAGCTTGGGCCTGTCGGAGCTCAGTCTGGTGCTGCGTGGAGACAGCCTGGCGCTGGCCTGGGGTGGTTGCCATGGCAGCAGGACCTGAGTGACCTCACTTTCTGAGAGTGGTCACCTCTCTTGGAAGGCCCTGCCCTGGCTGGCTGTTGGGTGTGGGTGGGAGAGACCGTCTCAGCTGGGCCTGTGGCAGAGCTGTCAGGAGGCCACCCCCTGGGACGGGGCTGTGTATGACAGCCAGGACACCGGGGTTCCTCCCCAGCCACCCCTTCCCCCGCCCCCCCGACTGGGCCTGTGCAAGGAATTAAGTTGGAGGTTAGAACTCAGTAAGACTGAGCTCCTGGGAGCGCCCAGTAAGCAGCCGCCAAGAGGAGCCGCATCTCCGCCGTGGGGGAAGCAGGCGCACTGACCTGAGCTGGCGCCTCGTCTGGCTCAGCGGGGCGCACCCCACTCCCTGCCACTGCCGTCACTTGTGAAGGTGGCGCTCCAGTGAGGAGGAAAAGTCCCGGGTTCGGTTCCCCCTGCGGCAGTCACAGTGGGATCGGGCGCACACGCTCCCCCACGGTGGCCCCGCAGCCCCAGCACCCCACCTCTCAGCAAATCTCCTTCCACTTCACAGCCCGCTCTGATCCTCCCCCAAGTCCTGGTGACCCTTCCCCAGAATGGATGTTCTGTGTGTCCTCTGTTCTCTGGCTGGCCTGTTGCCCCCAGGACCCAGCCTGTTTTGTCCCTCTGGACACCCTCTTCACACGTCTCCCCATATTATTCTAGCCTCTTAAAGAGCAGCATGAGTTTTCTAAGAGGGAAAATCTGATTATTCCTTTGCTCTCATGCATTGAACCCTTTAGCCTCCTGCTGTTGTATACAGAGGGAGATACGCCTGCCCCCTCCCGTCCCTGGAGGCTTCCTCCCACTGGCCTTACTCCTTCCTGGAAGCCTGCCCACCTCCCCACTCGAAGGTGTATTTCACCTGCTGTTGCTACCCCCAGAGCCCCGTTCTTCCTTCCATGGTGTTTCTCTCCAGGGGTATCTAGTCATGCACTTGCTCAATGTCTGTCTTTTTCACTAGGCTCTCGTGAGCGGCTCTGTTCCCCCGGGGTTCTAGCAGTGAGCATCGTTCCTGGCATATACTGGGCCCTGAATAAGTCTGTTGAATAAACCCAGTGAATGAGCAAGAGTGGTGCACCCTTTCTTTCTCTCTCTCTTTCTTTCTTTCTTTCATCTGTGTATGTATTTGGTGCGGGGTAGGGACAGAGGGAGAGGGAAAGAGAATCTTAAGCAGACTCCCCACTGAGCACGGAGCCTGAGGTGGAGCCTCCATCTCATGACCCTGAGATGGTGACCTGAGCTGAAACCAAGAGTTGGATGCTCAACGGACTGAGCCCCCCAGGTGCTCCTAGTCCACTGTTTCTAAGCCCCCCCCTTACGGGATTTCCCCACCTGTAAACTGGAGGTGACTTCCCTGCTGATTTGTGAGTCCATGTGAGGATCACATGATTCTGCTAGTTGGGAAGTGCCGTGGGATGTCTAAGTACGATATCACTACTGCTTCTAACCACCTCAGGCTGTCCTCTTTTCCCCTCCCGTTTGTGAAGGAGAGAGTACTTAGCATGGGAGAGTGGAGAGCAGGGAGTATTCTCTTAGGTCAGGACGGCAGAGAGGTGACTAAAGGATCATGTGACAGGCAGCCTGGAAAGTTCCCTCTGTGTTTTCCCCAGTCCCCGGCAAGCAAGGTTGGTGAGCACGGGCATCTGGCTGTGCTGCCCGCTGCGGCCATGCTGATACATGGGGAGTGGCAGAGCTGGGAGACTGGAGGTGGCAAGTGTGCGACCTGATTTCTGAGAGAGAAGAAAGATGGTCTAAGAAGCCATCAGTAACATTAGTGTTGACTCATGGCACAATTCTGGAAGGATCAGAAGGATTAGTATGAAAACTCTGGGCTGCAAGCAACAGAACACTCAGTTCCTAGTAACTGAAGCAAAAAAGTGAATCTGTCGGCTCATAGGTGACAAGGTCAAGGACTGTGCAGCTTCAGGCATGGCTGCACTCAGGGGCCCAGGTGTTCTTGTGTCTTGGTCTCACCTTCTGTGTCCCTTGGCATGCCCTGGTCCCAGGAACATGTCATGCCTCCGGTGGCCCCCTTTTGGCTTCAGGGCAACTCCTTTGCTACCCCAGTGGAGAGGAAATGCTTCTTCCCTTTTATTGCCCGCTGACGCCCTGGGCTTGTACTTCCCTGCCTCCAGTTGGCCAGGCCTGGGTTACATGTCCTGTGTAGATATTAGAGGCAGTGTGTCATGTGCCCCAGTGACGGAGTAGGGTTTGAATGGTTCTCCTCGGAAGGGTGGGTGCTCAGCCCGGAGAAAGGGCAAATAGACGTTGGATAGGCAGTGGAATCCAGGGCATTGCGGGATTAAAGATAGACGTGCTTGTCAAGAGCCAGCATTCATTTACCAAAATCATTCATTTTTCTGTGAGTTCTTAGGCTCATAGGATCTGTGTGTATCGAGGCCGGAGATCAAGTGAATGAATCTTGATTTGGAAAGTTATGTGACACTTAAAGAACCCGGCCTTTAGGACCTTAGAGATTTTTTTTTTTTTTTAAGATTTTATTTATTTATTTGACAGAGAGAGAGAGAGAGCGAGCGCACAAGCAGAGCAGCAGGCAGAGGGAGAGGGAGAAGCAGGGGCTGCATCCCAGGACCCTGGAATTATGACCTGAACTAAAGGTAGCGGTTTAACAACCGAGCCACCCAGGTGCCCCGTGAACTTAAGAGATTTCATCTCATCCTTATTTTACAGAGGAGCAGGAACCAGCCCAAAGTCCCCGTGGTGCTGGAGTCCAGGCTGTGAACGTAGAGAGAGAGAGGAGAGGCAGAGGGAGGTGTTTACCAGGTGAATGACCATGGCTTGTTGAAAAATAGCCCCCGACTGAAAGAATTCAGGATTTATGCTCAGAGTAGGGAAGGTCTCTCGTGGCCAAAGGGCGTTACACTTAGCATTCCTCTGTTGCACAGCTTAATAATAGACAGACAGAGTTGTGTTACAGATGGGAGATGTGCTTGTCCAAGCTGGAGATGACCGTAGCGAGGATAGTCATCCTCTTAGCTATCTGTACGTCTCTCCAGCCATCCGTCATTCATCCGTTCCATCTATCCTTCCATTTATCTAACAAGTATATATTGAGCCAGACTCTGTTCAAACCGTGGGAATATAGAAGTGAGCAAAAGAGAAAATAGCATCCTTACTCTCACAGAGCTTACATTTTATTGGAAGAAGCAGACAAAAAACAACATGTTAGGAAGTAATGCCTGCTTTGAGGAAGCGTAGAGCCAGCTAAGAAGAAGGAGAGTGAGGGGATCGGTGTTGAGATTGGGCGATTTAGGGACTAGGTCTGAGTAGAGACTTGAGTGAGCCCTGTAACTGTCTGGAGAGAGCATTCTAGGTTCGAGGACAGGAGGTGTGCGGGCCCTGCAGCAGAGGGTCTGAAGTGTGCCAGGAGCGGCCAGGTGGCTGCTGTGGCTCGAGTGGAGATGGGGTGGGACTTATTCCAAGAGTAATGGGGAACCTCGGGGCTGGGGGGTGGCTTTTCAGCGGGGGAGGGATCTGACCTGACTTCTGACTCTGAGGGCCACTTGGCCTGCTGTGTGGCAGCAGACTGTGGGGCTGAGTGGAGGCTGAGACCCTAGTTTTGAGGCTCTTGTGGGGGCGGGGGAAAGGTGTCGGTGTCTCAGATGAGGGTGGCAGCATGGGGCTGAGGAGAAGTGGATGCATTTGGGATCTGTTGGGACGATGGAGCTGACGGGAGAGGGGGAAGTGCCCAAGGAGGACCATGGTACTCTGGAGCGCCCCATCGGGGGGCAGGGGTTCGGTGGGGGAGCGAGCATGAAACAGCTAAGGTCTGTCAGTGGGTGGATGGGTCCGTCTGGCTTGGCGCTGTGCTCTCCACAGTGCAGGGTTGGGAGCAGCCGGCGGACTGTGGCGTATGCTGCAGGTGGAAGGTGGAAGAGTGTCGGTGTTAAGCCAGCAGGCTCTCGAGCCACACTGCCTGGGCCCGAGTCCCTGCTCTCCCTCCCCCAGTGTGGCACTGGGGGAGATGACCTCTCTGTGCTTCCGTTCCTTCTTCGTCAGATGGCATTTGTAATAATAACTACCCCCATGGATTGTGGTAAGGTCTGGGTTAATTCTTGCAAAATGCCTAAAAGCATGCCTAATGTGCAGTAAGTGCTGAATTCATGATGACTGTTGCCTGGAGGTGGGAGGTGAGGTGGTATTTTTTCTCAGAATAATGTCAGGATTGTGATGCTTTCAAAGGGGGCTCCGGGGCTCCTCTTGGGAGTCCTGCACTCATCACCGTTGGACGTGCTGCACCACCCGCCGGGGACCCTGCGGACTGCTGAGGGGTCACCCTGATCTACAGGGAGGGTGGACATGATGACCTCCAGCTCCCCACACAATCTTTAGCAACCTCGGTGATGTTTCTTGCTCTCAATCCTTTCTACTCTTAAGAAAATTCTCCTGGCCCTTCTGCAGCTTCTGCTGACATTTAAAACTCCTTCCCTTTGTGCTGACCTTATCGAATGGAGAGAATAATTTCTTAGAATTCTCTGTATATAATGCTCATGTACTCTGTATAATGAATGCTCATGTACTTAATGCTCATGGAGTTTCTCCTCATTCTTTCCTTTAAGAGACCTTGTATCATTTGGTATAGAAAACATTTTAGGAAGCACTTAGGAAGGTGGTAGAAAATGAAAAGACTCTTTTGGTTCTCACTATTTCTGCAGGTGTGAGCCCCTTGTAACACATCTACCAGCCGAGGTACCCTGCCCTTAGGGAATCAAGTGAAACTGGCCCAAACTTCTGTGCCATGTATCCTAGGAACCCTCCAGGTTTCCCAGGCTCTCTATAAGCTTTCCTGAAGCTGGCAGGGCTGGGGGAGTAGTATGGGCAGGGTCCTCTCCTCCAGTCTTTCCTGGCCTCTCGTTCCTGCCTGCAGGTAATGACATCAGTGTATAGATCACTCCTGGCCTCCTTGTCACCTCTGTGACACAGCAGCTCACACACATCGCAGATGCTCCCATCTCCTCACTCTTCTTAATATTCCTACCTGAAGGCAGGGTGCAGGGAGATCGTTACTGAAGTACTAGGATAATGGGGTATGTGTGTAGCAGGCATGGGGGTGGAAGTGAGGAGGTGGGGTGATGTGTTACTCTCCAGTATTGCAAAACAGATGCTTAAAACCGCGTATTAGATGTGGCTTCCAGTAATGAAATAGCAGTTCCTATCAGAATAACTGTACAGCTTACAACCATAAACTCTACACCAATAAGAAGCTACCCGGAGGTATTGGAGAGTGACAAAAAGCAGGCAGGCACTGGAAAGGAGCTCTTAGAAGAAGGAAGTGGCACTAGGTGAGCCTCCTGCTTTTGTGTTTTCCTGCCTGAAGGTGGGCTCCAGTCCATGCCAGGCAGAGCAGCTAAAAGGTGGATAGAAAACCTATAGTGTTACTGGCTTGAAGAAGCAGAGGGCAGACTTTGGGGCAACCACAGAAGCTGGAAAGTAAGGAGGGAAATCTCAGAAAGGAAAGAGTCAAAGAAGAGGAGCCATAAATTTGGTGTATAGGCTCTGCCTTGATCTCTGGATGACTTCTGAACCCAGGCATGGAATAGATGTCCCAAGGAGCTCATCTGAGACTAGGAAAACTGAATAGAAATTTCTGCTATGCAAACAACAGAGGAGATAGTTTAAAATGTGAGTAGAGCCAAGTAAGCTGATTGTTTAAAAAAGAAAAAAATTGTTCTTCAGAGAAACACAACAATCCAGAGTTTATACAACATAAATTTGGTATATCTAGTATTCCACCCCAAATTTACTCACTATAGGAAGAATCAGGAATAGGGGACACATTGTCAAGAGAAAAGCAATCAGTGGAACTTGTCTGCAAGATATCCAGATGCTGAAATTAGCAAAGTATTTTAACACAGTTATTATAAAAGTTCTGAAGGACACAAAGAAAAATATATTCACAATGAATAAAAAGATAGGAAATCTCTGTAGAGAAATAGCAACTATAAAGAAAAACAAACGAAAATCCTAGAACTGGAAAATACAGTATCTGAAATAAAGAATCCATCATTTGGACTCCATTGCAGAATAGAGATAGCAGAAGAAAGAGCCAGTGAACTTGGAGATAGAACAAATAGATATTATTCAACCTGAAAACAGAGAAAAAGACTAGGGGGGATAAACAGGTACTCAGGGACCTCTGGACAATAGCTAAAGATAGTTCTATAACATATGTATTGTAATACTGTGTGTATAATTGAGTTCCAGAAGGAGATGAGAGAGAATGAGGAAGAAAAACTATTTGAAGAATTAATGCCAGAAAACTCCCCAAATTTGATGAAATATGTATATTTACAGATTCAAAAGAAAAAAAAAAAAACTTTGCAAACCCGGAGCAGGACAAATATAAAGAGAATCACACCATGGCGTATCATAGTCAAACATCTTTTTAAAAGTAGCTAGAGAAAAATTAGTTATCACGTGGAGGAGACTAATAATATGAAAATCACTGACTTCTCATCAGAATCCATGGAGTCCGGAAGCAGTGGAATGGTGTCTTTAAAGTGCTGATAAAATAAAATAAAATAAAATAAAAACACATCAACTCATGATTCTTTATCCTCTTAAGAATGAAGGTGAATTAAAGACATTTTCAGATAAATGACAACTAAGTGAGAATTCATTGACAGCAGCCAGGCACTACAGAAATGTTAAAGAAAGGATAAAGGAATATGATACCAGATGAGAACTCAGATCTTCAGGAAGGAGTGAAGAGCCTGGAAATGGTAAATATGTGGGAAAATAGAGAAGACTATTTTTTTCTTCTTAAATTAAAAAAATATATATGACTAAAGCAAAAATGATCTTATTGCTTGTGGTGTTTATAACATGTAAATGTGATACATGTGACAACTATAAATAATGGGCTTGGATAAAAGACATGATTTCAAGCTTCTTATATTTTCTGTAAACTGGTACAATATTAACTATAAAAAGACTTTGAAATATTAAGAATGCATACTATAAGACCTAGAGCAACCAGTAAAAACAAAACAAAACAAACCACTGAGGAACAGCTAACAAGCCAATAAGTAAAATGGAATTGTAAAAATAGTATTTCAAAAGAAGGCAGTAAAGGGAAAAGAGAGGAATAAAACAGAGGTAAAAACAGAAAATAGATATCAAAATGATAGATGTACATCTGATCATATCAACAATCACATTAAATGTAAATGGATTAAATACTACAATTGAAAGATTGTCAGAAGGGATACAAAAGTAAGACTAAATTATATGCTGTCAAAAAGAGGTGTACTTGGGGCGCCTGGGTCGCTCAGTGGGTTAGGGCCTCTGCCTTCGGCTCAGGTCATGATCCCAGGGTCCTGGGATCGAGCCCCGCATCGGGCTCTCTGTTCAGCGAGGAGCCTGCTTCCTCCTCTCTCTCTGCCTGCCTCTCTCTCTACTTGTGATCTCTGTGTGTCAAATAAATAAATAAAATCTTAAAAAAAAAAAAGAGGTGTACTTAAAGTAAAAAAGAAATAGGCTAAAAGTAAGTAGATGGAATAAAGAGATACAGTCCAAATAGCAGGCTTAAGAGAACTGGAAGTATTGTTAATACTAACTAGTAAAATAGACTTCAAGACAAAGGATGTTACTAGAGATAAGAGAGAAGACATTTCATAGTGATTCAAGAATCAGGAACTCGTCAAGAAGACATAACAACAATGTATGCACTGAATAATAGAGCCTCAAAATACATGAAAAGTTTTTCACAGAATTAAAGGGAGAATAAAAAGATTCCTACTTGTACATGGAGATTTTATTTTATTTTATTTTATTTTATTATTATTATTTTTTTTTGCTATTCATGGTTTTTATTAATCTCAATTAGTCTGACTTTTCACAGGGTTCTCTGCAAAATCAGTCATGCGCTTGGCAGTCGGGAGGTGCCCCGGACTGCAGGGGTGTTAGGAAACGCATGGTAAATGGGTCTTACTCCATCTCAGATACACGTTTTCTGAACTCGGAGACCCATCCAGCCCCAAGGATTTTAGGAGGACTATGGACTAGGCGTGGTATTCTGTATAATGTGAAGGCTCAGCAGGCTTGTGCTCGCCCACACCTGCACTGGGGAGCCTGCGTCTGCACACCTGGCAAGCCGTTGTACATGGAGATTTTAACACTCCTCGCTAAGTAGTTGGTTGAGCAACTAGACAGATCAATAAAGATGGACTACCTTCACCTAATTGACATTTATAGAACACTATACATAACAAGTACAGGATACAGTTCCTTTTTTTTTTTTTTAAAGATTTTATTTATTTTAATTTAACAGAGAGCACAAGCAGGGGGAGCAGCAGGCAGAGGGAGAGGGAAAAGCAGGCTCCCCAAGGATCAGGGACCCTGATGCGGGACTTGATCCCAGGACCCTGGGATCATGATCTTTGCCAAAGGCAGATGCCTAACCCACTGAGGCACCCAGGCATCCCTGCTTTTCAAATTCAAATAGTACTTTACTAAGATAGGTCATAAACAAAAGATTGAAGGTATTTAAAAAGATTGAAATAATAGAGAGCCTACTCTCTCTTTATAGTGTTAATTAAATTAGTAATAAGTAGTGAGCTACTGAACGATTAAAAAAAAACTATAAACATTTGCACTTAAACCACACACTTCTAAATAACTAATGGGGACTTACACATTCAGCTAAGATGGAGTAATAGGGACCAGGTTTATGCTCCATCTTAAACGATGTAAAAAATCACAAAATGTAAGAAGTGGTGGTTTTTCAGACATGAAACACTAGGTAGTGTAGACAGTGATGCCTGAGAGAGGGGGAAGCATAATGATACGGGCCCTGTGACTGCTCCAGCTGACAGCCTGGTGAGAGTTTCCAGACTGCAGCACAGGAAGGAGAAACCCAGATGGGTCCAGCGGTCATTCTGACCCGAGGAGTCCAGGAAGTCATGGCCCCCTGAATTCTCAGGACAGAGAAACAGAGATTAGAGATCTGCACCAAGAGAAAGCTCCAGAGATCTGTAGGAGGCTCTTTCAGAGTCATCAGTGGAGTATTTGATCAGCATGTGTGTGAGGATGTTCTTGAAGCAGGAGAAAAACCCCTCAAAAATAACAGGATGAACAATCTTCAGAGCTCACGAGGCCAAGAATAGTTCACAGTGCCACAAGACAAAGTGGGAAGTCCTCATAACTCATCAGAGTGTTCCCTCGGTAGCAGGGTAAAATAGCCCTAGACTAAATGGTGCTCTAGTTCCTCCTGTCAGAGCTTCGAAACTATCCTGGCAAGGAGTGAACTGTTTCCAAGTAATTTCACTGTGTCCCAGAGCAAACCACAGGAATACATAAATACAGGAATACATAAATATCAAACATCCACTAAAGTAAAATTCACGGTGTCTGGCATCCAAACAGGGATTACAAAGCAGGCGAGGAAGTAGAAAAATTGAAACTATGATTAGAAGTAAAATCAATCAATAGAAGCAGACCCACAAATGACACAGATGGGTGCAGTTAGTCAATAAGAATATTAAGCCAACTATTATAAATATGCTCCATATATGAAAAAGGTAGAGAAAAGCATGAGCATGTTAAGGAGAGACAAAGAAGATAGAACAAAGATCCAAATTGAACTCTAGAACTGAAAAAAAAATCTCAGATGAAAAATGCTCTAGATAGGATTAACAGTAAATCAGAGACAATAAAACATTAGCAAATTTGAAGACAGAATAATAAGTACATTTAGAATAAATGTATTTTAGAGTAAAAAGCTTGAGGAAAGAAGTGAACAGAGTATCAGTAATTTCAAGACCTGATAATCATGAAATTGAAGTCCTCAAAGGAAGAGCAGAAAAAATATTCAAAGGAATAACAGCTGAAAGATCACCAGATTTGATGAAAATTAGAAACCAGGAACAGAACCAAGAGCCTCAGTGAACCCTAAGCACAAGAAACATGAAGGAAAAAGTTCATCAAAGTACTTAATGGAATTTCTTATAACCAATGATAAAGAAAAACATTTTGAAAACAGGCAGATGGGGAGAAAAAGGCAAGTTACACATTGAGGTATGAAGATAAGGATGACAGCACACTTCTTCCTGGAAATAATGCCAGAAGCCAGTGGAACAAGCTACTTTAAAGTACTAAAAAGAAAAAGACCAAACCAAACCACTGTCAACCTAAAATTTAATACCCAGCAAAATATGTGTTTAAAAGAAAGGCAAAATGCTTTTTTAGATATTTATAAGCTGAAGTAATTCATCAACAGCAGACTTGCACTATGGGAAATGTTAAATAAATTTCTCAAAGCAGAAGGAAAATGATGCCAGATAGAAATCTACATTTACACAGGGGAATGCTGAGCACCAGAAGTGGTAAATATGTGGGTAAATATAAGTAATTTTTGTTCTTATTTAAAAATCACTTTAAATGAAAAACAATAACCATATTTTATGGGGTTTGTGTAAAATGTATGATAATGCATACAGGCTGAGATGTAGGGAAATTGTATGTATTATTATTATGGTTCTTATAAAACGAGCAATAATATTACTTGAAGGTAGACTGTGATAAGTTACAGATGTATGCTTTAAACCTTCAAGCATCTAGTAATAAAACAAAACAAAGATTCATGGTTAGTAGTCTTAACAATGGGAGATAAAATGAAACAAAAAATGCTCAATTCAAAAGAAGGCAAAAAAGGGAAAGAGGAAAAAGGATAGATGAGATGAATGGAAAACAAATAGCATAGGGTGCTTGGGTGGCTCAGTTGGTTAAGTGCCCCACTCTTGATTTTGGCTCAGGTCATGATCTCAGGTTCATGGGATCTAGCCCCCCATGAGCCTCTGTGCTCAGTGTGGAGTCTGCTTATCCTCCTTCTGCTCCTCCCTGACTCCTACTCTCTTTCTCTCAAATAAATAAATAAATAACATCTTAAAAACAAGAAAACAAATAGGAAATTTAAGCCCAAACTGTATTAGTAATAGAAGAAATTATTTAAATACCTATGTATGTATGTATGTATGTATACAGAGAGTATGCATGAGTGGGGTCAAGGGGAGGGGCAGAGAGAGAGAGAGAATCCCAAGCAAGCTCCATACCCAGCACGGAGCCTGACTTGGGGCCTGGTCTCATGACCCTGAGATCATGACCTGAGCCAAAATCGAGAGTTGGATACTTAACCAACTGAGCCACCCAGGCACCCCAGTCTAATACCCATTTTAAAAAAAGGTGAAGATCTGCAATGACATGGATGGAACTAGAGGGTATTATGCTTAGCGAAATAAGTCAGTTTGAGAAAGACAATTATCGTATGATCTCCCTGATTTGAGGAAGTTGAGAGGCAACGTGGGGGGCTTGGGGGTAGGAAAAGAATAAATGAAACGATGGGATCGGGAGGGAGACAAACCATAAGAGACTCTTAATCTCACAAAACAAACTGAGGGTTGTCAGAGGGAGGGGGATAGAGGGAGGGAGGTGGGGTTATGGACATTGGGGAGGGTATGTGCTATGGTGAGTGCTGTGAAGTGTGTAAACCTGGAGATTCACAGACCTGTACCCCTGGGGCTAATAATACATCATATGTTAATTAAAAAATAAAAAATAAAAAAAAAGATTGTTAGATTGTATAAAAAGGCAATTATGCAATGCCTACAAGAAACCCACTTTAAATATTAAGATGCAAGAAGTAAAATGTGAAAGGGTAGGATAAGATATACCACACTAATACTAATTTTAAAAAGTTAGAGTGGCCATATTAATATCAGGCAATAGATTTCAGAGCAAAGAATATTAGCAGGAATAGAGTTATAATGATAAAGGGGTCAGTTCATCAAAGGACATGCAATTAAGTGCATAAATATTTATACACCTAAGCAGAACTGATAGAACTGGATGAAGAAACAGTCAAATCCACAATTATAGTTGTAGGTTTCAACACCCTTTTCTCGATAATCCATAGATCAAGTAGACAGAAAATCAGTAAGGATATAAAATATTTGAATAACACTATCACCCAATTTGGCCTAATTGACATTTATGAAACACTCTATGTAACAACAGCAGGATGTGCATTCTTTTGATGTGTACATGGAATGTTTACCAGGGTAGACCAAGTTCTAGGTCTCTGTAAACAAGTCTCAGTAAATTTGAAAGGATTGAAATCATTCAGAATATATTCTCTAATGATCATGGGATTAAATAAAAAATCAATAACAGATATTTGGAAAATTCCCAATATTTGGAAACTAAAAACACTTCTAAATAATCCCTGGGTCAAGGAAGACACTGTTAGGGATATTAGAAAATATTTTGAACTAAATACAAATGACAGTACAACATATGAAAATTTGTGGAAGGTAGTTAGAATAGCTCTCAGCTGGCAATTTTATATTAATAAAAATTGCCTATATTAATAAAAATGCCTATATTAATAAAATGCCTATATTAATTAAAAAAAGGAAATTTCAAATCCATGATCTCACTTCCACTTTAAGACATGAGGGGAAAAAAAGAGCAAATTCAACCCAATGTAAGCAAAAGAAAGGAGCTGAAAGTAAGAGCAGAAATAATTGAAATAGAAAACAGATAAACATAGAAAAATCAGTAAAACCAAAAGCTGATTCTTTGGGATCATTGAAACTGATAAACCTTCAGGCACTCATCAGAAATAAAATAGAAAAGACACATACTAACATAATATGAGAAGTGACTTAATTACAGATTCCGAAGATATTAAAAGGCTACTACGGTAATGTTTTGATCAACTTTATGCCAGTGAATTCTGCAACTTAGATGACAAGGATAAATCCCTTGAAAGATCCAAACAGGAAAAGCTTACTCCTGAAGAAACTGATAACCCTCAAAGCCCCATATCTATTAAAGAAATTGAATTCGTAGTTAAAAACCTTCCCACAAAGAAAACTCCAGGCCCGAATGACTTCAGTAGTGAATCTTACCAAACATTTAAGAGAAATAATACCAGTTTGTTATGGGTTGAATTGTGTTTCTCTTAAAATTTATATTTTGGGGTCCTAACCCCCAGTGCCTCAGAATATGTCCTTATTTGGAGATAGGGTCTTTACAGAGATAATGAAGTCAAAATGTGGTCATTAGGATGGGCCCTAATCCAGTATAACTGGTGTCCTAATAAAAAGGGGAGATTTGGAGACAGACAAGCATACAGAGAATACCATGTGAGTGTGAAGACAGCCATGTACAAATCAAAAGGAAAGGTCTAGAACAGATTCTTTCCTCACAGCCCTCAGAAAGGGCAACCCTGCTAACACCTTGATTTCCAACTTTTAGTTTCTTTAATCATGAGATATAATAAATTTCTGTTGTTTAAACTGCTCAATTTATGGTACTTTGTTATGGCAGCCCTAGGAAACTACTGCACAATTCTATTCAAACTGTTTCAGAAAATCAGAGGGAAGGAAACTCTTTACAGCTCATTCTGTGAGGCCATCATTACCTTATACATAACAAGAAAAAGACATTGTAAGAGAAGAAAATGATAGATCAATATCTTTCATGAACATAGTTACAGAATTTTAAAATAAAATTTTAGCAGGTAAATCTACCTATAGGTGTGTGTGTGTGTGTGTGTACGTGTACATACATACTTATTTCTATGTGTTTATAATACCATGTTTATAATACCATGACCAAGAACTGTCTCAGGAATGCAAGGTTTACTTAATATTTGGAAATAATCAATGCATTTCCGCATACTAATGAACTATAAAAGAAGAACCAAATGACCATGTGAAGAGATACAGAAGGAGCATTTGACAATATATGGTATTCATATCTGATAAAAACTTTATGCAAACTAGAAATAGAATTTTCTCAAACCGATAAAAGGCATTTATGAAAACATTAGCTTTCACATTATACTTAACTGTGTAAAAGTCTGACTGCTTTCCCCATCACATCAAGAACAAAGCCACGGGTGTCCGCTCTTACCATGTCTATTCAGCGTTGTACTGGAGATCTAGCCAGTGCGGTAAGGCAAGAAAAAGAAACAAAAATATTCACATTACAAAGGAGGAAGTAAAACTGTCTTTTATTTGCAGACAACCTAATTGTCTATGTAGAAAATTCTGCTGAATCTACAAAAATAAAAAAAACTTCTAGAATTGAGAAGTTGGTTTAGCAAGATTGCAGAATTCAAGATCAATATGCAAAAATTAATTGTACTTCTGTGTATTGTAAAGAAGAACCTAAAATTAAAAATAAAAAAATACCATTTACAATATCATCAAAAACATGAAGTAATTAGGGATAAGTTCGACAAAAGATGTGCAGGATTTTTTTCATTCAAAAACTACAAACCATTGCTTAGAGAAATTAAGGAAGACCGGAATAAAAGGAGAGACATATCCTATTCATGCACTGGAAGACTCAGTATTGTTAAGACACCTTCCCAAATTGGTCTGTAGATTCAGTGTAATTCTAGCCCTTGACACACCCATTGTAAAGGAATCTGAAAGCTTTTGCAGGCAGATGACTTGGTGAAGACTTGGGCACTGGTTGCACAGGCTTGCTGAGCTAGTGAGTCTGATCATGGTCTCTAGAATGATATCCTGGGGCAGCACGGCGTGTCAAGGGGGTGGAGAAGAGGCCAGAAGGTGCGGCTGGACGAGGAAGGTCTGCAAGGAGCTGTCAGAAAGGGGCCAAATGGGAGGCAAATCTCACCCAGAAGTTTGATAGTCATTATGTCTGGGTGGTAGATGTATGGATGAGTCTTACTTTCTTCTTTGTGTTTCTGTGTCCCCACACCCCTCTAGAGCAAACCTCTAATATAATCAGAGAAACCACAATCTTGTAGTCGATTCCTATGGGATATTGTTTTTTTTTTTTTTTTTGCACATCATATAATTTGAATATTTTACAAGGAGATTGTATTTGTTTTGTAGTCAAAAACAAAAGACAGGTAGGCAGGAAGAACATTGCTGAAGAAACAGGTCTTAAGAGACTGTGGGGGAACTCCTGGTGGGGCCATGTATCGGTAGCCAGGACATGGGAACCACAGTAAATACGGGATAGCCAGGCAAATGCACATTTTGCTTGACATGTTCTTCCTGAATCTGACTTCTGTTGGACACAAAATGTCTCTTTCCAGTTAATGCATCAAGTCATCTTAGAACATCTGACAGAAGATTTAACTCCTTAATTCCATGGAGGCAGATTGGGATCTCTAATTACTTAATTGAAAAAAGGTACACACTTCAGGCTGCCACAGTGTTTGGGAATTAATCTTTAAAACCTGACAGTGAACATTAAATTCAATTAGGGAGAGCGATTAGCAGAGATTCTTCTCTCCTCCACCCTGGGTAGCTTTGAGAGGTGGCTGACTGGTCTGCATTGATTCTGATGCTATCCTTGTGTATACATCAACCAGGAGAGCCAAGTATGCATTTTTCACTTCAGAGGGGAGTTATCGGACCGTTCACAGCTTGATGGATTTCCTTAACCACGTCTCCACGGCTGATTCGGAAGGCCCCCTGACCAAGCATTCAGACTCACCAGTTTGCTGCTTTGGGTCTTGGTGCTTTCTCCTCCTCTTCTCTTCTTCCTCCGCCTCCTCTTCCTTTCTGAACTTTCTCCTCCTTCTTACTTTGTTGGTTCTACCTTCCAAGCGAGGCTGCTCTTGCACCGCCTCCAGCCGGTCCCGCCGTGCTCCTCTCTCCCCTGGGTTCTTGCAGAAGCGTGGGCCGCCCGTGTCTCCCTCGCCTGCACACTCCTTCCGGTAGAGCAGCCAGAGGGGCCCTGTTTCTGCTTGCGGCCGTCTTCCCCGGTTTCTGTATAGCTCCTTTCCTCACCCTTCAGATCTTTCCTCAAAGCCACCTTCTCTGAGAGGCCCTTTTTTCTATGTATGTATGCGTGTATGTATTTAGCGTTGGGGAGGGGCAGAGGGAGAGCGAGAATCTTAAGTCGGCTCAATGCCCAGCCCAGAGCCCACCACGGGGCTCGATCTCACAACCCTGAGATCACGAACTGTGCCGAAATCAAGAGTTAGACGCTTAACTGACTGAGCTACCCAGGGGGCCCCCAAAATGAATAGTTTAATAGTTGGAAACCTTTGGGAATTTGTGCTTCAGAGCATAGTCATTCTCTGTCTCTCTCTCTTTCTTTCTCAGCAATACAGCGTAGGGTTCGCAGTGCCCTTCTCTCAGCCCCATCCCTCTGCCACCACTCCCTGGAGTGACTGTCATCTTCAGATATGTTGTTACAGTCTTACTGCAAATGTACAAATAAACATCACAGAATTTTGCATCATGTGTGTTTTTAAGATTGTGGTAAAATGCATGTAGCACAGGGTTCTCTGTTTTAACCATGTTCAAGTGCACAGCTCAGTGGCATTGAACACATGGACTTCGCTGTGCAACCATTATCACCATCCGTCTCTACAACTCTTTTTGTCTCACAAAACTAAAACTCTGTCCCCATTAAACACTGACTCCCCAATCTCTCCTCCCCCAGCCCCTGTCCCCCTCCCCCTTTCTCCTTTCTATAGCTATGATTTTGACTATTCTAGGAACCTTGTGTAAGTGGAATGATAGTGGTATTTGCCCTTCTGTGTCTGGCTTATGTCACTCAGCACAGTGTCTTCAAGGTCCATCCATGTTGGGGCAGGTGTCAGAACCTCCCTCCTTTTTAAGGCTGAATAGTGTATGAACGGTATATGAACAGTATATGAATAGTGTATGAACGGTATATGAACGGTATGTGAACGGTATACGAATAGCGTATGAACGGACCACGTGTGGCTGATCCATTCACCAGTTTCTGTATAGCTCCTTTCCTCACCCCTTCAGATCGACAGACACCGAGGTTACTTCCAATTTTTGGCTCCCGTGCATGATTCTGCTATGGACTTTGGTGTGCAGGTACTCTTTGAGACCCGCTTTCGGTTTGTTGGGTATATGCACACACAAGTGGAATTGCTGGATCCTGTCGTGACTCTGTGCATAATTTTTTAAAAGATTTTATTTATTTGAGAGTGCGAGAGAGAGCACAAGTGGTGGGGTGGGGCAGAGGGAGAGGGAGAGGGAGAAGCAGGCTTCCGGCTGAGTAGGGAGCCCGAGGATGACAAGGATGATGCGGGGCTCCATCCCAGGACCCCGGGATCATGACCTGAGCCGAAGGCAGAGGCTTTAACTCACTGAGCCACCCAAGCGCCCCCCCATGTATAATTTTTTAAGAAACTGTCACACTGTTGTTCACATAGGCTGTACCATTTCATATTCCCTCAATGGTGCGCGGGGCTTCTCGTTTCTCCACATTCTCCCCAACATTTGCTTCTTTCTTTCTTTCTCTCTTTTCTCCTCCTTCTTCTTCTCCTTCTTCTTCTTTATAGAAGCAGTGTTTCCTGTGTTCTTATAACTTAGATGGTATCTTGCGTATATGCGGCTCGTCTTATTGTAATCAATATTGCTTTTTATTGTTTAGCCGAGTTAACCCTGTAGGTGTAACTCATTAATTTTACTCTATTTTTTCTATTAAAGAGTCATACTTGTACATAGTTTTGAAAAAAAACTGCACTCTGCTCTTCTACCACAAACTCCCACTCCACTTTGAAGGCTTCTGGCTGTTTCTTCCATTAGTTCTAACTTTTTTTTTTTTTTTTAAGTAGGCTCCACGCCCAATGTGGGGCTGGAACTCACGCTGAGATAAGAGTTGCTGGTCTACCTACTGAGCTAGCCAGGCACCCCTCTGTCCGTATTTCAGATGTAAATGCTGCTCTTTCTTGATTTTTCTGTTTGAGACCCCAGCTCTTAGTTCTCAGAAGACAAAAAGATCTGAGCTCTGTTGCATTCTTCCATGGCTGCTGTTGACCTCTTGTTTTCTTAAGCTCAGACACTTACATACGCCCAGGAAACATGCTTTCTGACTGTGGTCCTTTGCATTTTGAGGACTTTCAAGATACAGCAGGATGAATTTTCCCATCTTGAAAGGGAAGTCTGTCTCTGGATTGGGTCTGTGGATGTTACATTTTGGGTTATTAGGAAAATGAAGGACATGGAGCTTGGGTTCCCTGATGTAACTGAGAGAGGGTCAGAGAGCACTGCTGTTAAGAACTGTAGGTATGATTCACGGACCTGTACCCTTGGGACAAATAATACATTATATGGTAATAAAAGTAATTAATAATAATAATAAAAAAGAACTGTGTGTATGGCAACCCCCAAGGAGCACGCCCACGAGCCCCACTCATTCCTCACCACAGTCCTTGGGATGAGGCTCTTCTTATCCCCACTTCGTGGAGGAGGAGAGTGAGGCCCAGGCAGGCCAAGCTGCTTGACCAGGTCATTTAATCTGCAAGCAGAAGCATCGCACGGCAGGCGCTTGGCTCGGATGCCCATGTTCAGGCTGCATTGCTCCTCCTGCTTCTCATGTTCGATCCTCTGAGCCAGCTCAGATGGTGGGTGGGAGCATACCCTGCTTCCTGTAGTGGCAGCGAGGGTGGGAGACTAGCCCTGCTGAGTGTGCATGCCAGGCCCAGAGCCAGCCCGGTCAGGCTCCATGCTAACCAGCCTTTCCCTGGGGTTCCCGGGAGAGCTGGTGAAGGGCTCTCTCATGCGTACAGTGGCCCTGGCTCTTGGAATGTGTGGTTCTGTACTTAAGGACTTCAAAAATGTATCTCAGAAGTGATTGACTCTACATGGGGCTTTTTGCTATGGGCTTCATCACCATGGAAAGCCAGGGTGGGAATGAGGGACCACACCTTCTCCCCAGGAAAAAGAAGAGCTGGTCCTTTGGGCAGATGCTGGCTCTTTGCCCCCATGTAAGCACAGGTGTGGCAAGGCTGTGTTTTGGATCTTACTCTTAAAGTGGGACCCGTGAAGCCAGGTTGACCTGCTGCAGTGTCCCCTTCAGGACTCACAAAGCTCCGTCTCAGAGGACCGATGTCAGAGATGCGGGTGAGACTGGGCTACAAGAAGGTGAGCAGAGCATGAGGTTTGGAGCAATTGCAAAGTGGATGGGAAGGGCTGGGTGGCTGAGTAGCAGAACTCGGACATGCTGTTTTCTTGTGGGCTCCCTTAACTCCAGGAGAGGTTTTGGGAAAAGCTCCCCTTCACCTCGCCAGCCCCAAGCCTTTACACTTTAGCAAGGAAAAGTCTTAACAGCTAGGTATTGTTTTGATGGTAAAATAATAAGAATCTAGTTCCACTATGAGACCCTCTCCTCCTGTGGAGGGGCCACCCTTAGCCCCGGAGATCAGGGCCGGTTTTGACATCTGTTACTGTGTTTACCTCATAGGTGTGGAACGCTGTGGACTCAGGCCGCTGCCTGCAGACCTACTCCCTGCACAGCGAGGCGGTGCGGGCTGCCCGCTGGTCTCCCTGTGGCCAGCGCATCCTCAGCGGTGGCTTCGACTTTGCCCTGCATCTAACAGACCTTGAAACAGGTGTGTTTCATTGCACTATTACCCTGAGGCCCCCCTTCCTCTTCGGGAAGCTTCTCGGCAGGGGGAGGGGGGTTCAGCAGCCACAAGCTGCATATGGCTTCAGGGCGGTAGGAGACAGCCCTCAGGAGAGGCCCACAGTTGGCATGTTTCCAGGGCATTTGCCTGGAACCAAGCCTCTCCACGGAGGGTTCGAGGTGGGCCTCTGCCAGCCTGCCGAGAGGACAGAGCCCCAAGGTTGTCTCAGCCCCAAGACGTGGGGCTGGATAAAGCGGTGGCGTTTTAATCAACTTCTGACATGTAATTTGTACCAAAATAGATTTAGCTTTATCACAATGTCCTTTGGTTGAAATCAGTTTAGAATTCCTGTCAATTCATTATCGTTGAAAGGCTGTAAGGAATGATTCCAGCTCGTAAGGAAAGTCTGCAAACGAGTTCTGCTTTAATGCCTACACTGAAAAGGCATTTGGGCAAGATGGATTTGTGCTGGGTAAATCCTCAGGGGGCTCTTGACAAGCAGGGAGAGAAGGAGAGAGAAGCCGGCAGAGGGGACTTGACGTTCTCGAGTGCCCCTGTGCAACAGGCCCTCTCTCTGGACCTGGTCCTGCCGCAGCCCGCGGGTGGGGTCCCGTCCGTGCTCTTCTGGTGAGGACAGAGCCAGGAGGTGCCCAGCTGGCTTGAAAGCGCTGCCCCTGACTCACGCTGGCTGGTCTCAGCACCCATGTTGCCTTTGCCTCCCTGGGCTGCTTCTGGTCACCTCACTGCTGGACACTACTGCCAGGGTCGGGAGGGGAGGCCAGCATTCGCACCCATCCCTGGGGTGTCCCCTTCAGTCGTTTGGGCCCCACTCACCCTTAGGTCTAGCACCACCAGACTTCTCTTTTCACGCACGGGTCTGCCAGGCTCGCCGGGGTGCCTGTGTGCCCGGTAAGCCATGCTCAGCGTTGGAGACGCCACCCAGGAAGCTCTGGTTTGCTGTGGGACACAGAAGTGCAGAGAGAATCCCAGGTTCCCTGGGGGTTCTCAGTGATGGAACGAGGTATAAGAAGTGCAGAAACATTGGGCCTAGAAGGTCAAGAAAAACTTCTGGGAGGAAGTGGAACCCACCCTGAGGCAGGAGCTGGGGGTACTGAGAATCTAGGTGAAGAGGGTATGGTTGATGGAGAGCGAAGCGGGTTCTCGGTAGACAGGACAATGAGGACAGAATTGTTCCAGGAACACGAACCGCATGGTGTGCATGGAATCGTGGGGTGCAGGGATCTGGGGCAGCGAGTCTGGAGGGGCAGGAACAGGAGCTTGAGCTGCATGCCGTTCCTGGCCTGTGAAGAATGCATTCTCCAGGCACTTTTCCCCACTCCAGGGTCACTGACCACCCATGGGGACCTGCGCCGCCCACCCACAGAGTAAAGGAGTGATGCTTTTCACATACTGGTGGGGGGCGGTGATGCTGGATTAATCAAATACAAGTTCATTTGATAACATCAATGGATTCCTAGTGGTTCTGTGTCCTAATGGATCTTCTCAACCAACAGATGTTAGATAGTGCCATTGTGTGTGTGGGTGTGTGAGAGTGTGTGTGCATGTGGGGGCTGGTTCTGAAATTTTAGATGTTGAGAGTTTCCCTGCCTCACAAGTTAGGGACTGCCACAGCAGATGGCAGCAGGGGGCCACTGCTCAGTTTGGAGCAGAAGAGAATCATGGAACCTGGGCAGTCCTCCCTGATGTCCGGGGCTGGTTGGGTGTGACCCGAGGGCGGAGAGCAGGAGGAGGGAGGAGGCATGCCTCGCCCAGTTGGTGGCAGATCTTCACTGGAGAGAAGCTTGTGTGGCCTCAGGCCCAGCGTGCTCCTCCAGCTGCGCTGTGTTGGGTGGTATAGGGAAGGCACGGCCTCTGTCCTCAGGGCTTTGCCGGAGATGGGGGACTTTTCCACTCCACCCGTCTCCCAGGAACAGCACTCCTCCCCAGTTCATCTTTTGAGAGCTCAGTTCTGTTCATTCGTAGATAGTTACTGAGTATCTGCTGTGGACAGGACCTGGTGGGGGCTGTAGTGGTGAGCTTATTGGACATTTTCTGTCCCTTGGGGGCAAGAGTCTCAGGATTTGGGCCTTACCTTTGGGGAAACCCTCCAGTCCCTAGATGGGGCCTCTCCTGCCAAGAGGGTTGCTGGTTTCTGTGTCTGTCTCCCTGACTAGTGTGGGTGCTCCTTGAAATGGGGCCTGTCCTGGGGGTCTCCGTATCTCCCATCATCTGGCCAGGGCTGGCCCGGAGCAGCTGCTCAGTGTGTGAGTGGAGGCTGGTGCGTGCTGGGCAGTGAGAGCCATCAGTGGCCGCCAGTGTGGGCGAGTGGGCTCCCCCTGGCTCTGCCTCCCACCTCAGCTCTGCATCCTGACCCCAGGTTGTTCTCAGGGTTTTCTTCAGCAGACGTCGGTGGGCTTGGGCAGCCCCTGTGGCTCTTGGCCTGGTTTGACTAATCTCGTCCTTTCTCATCACTGAGTCTGGTTTTCCTTTTTACTTGATCTGCCTCTTTCCGCCCTTGGTGATTTGGCTTTTTCATTTCAATCTAATTAGAACTCCCTGCCAGCAGAAGGCGATGCAGGGCGTTCTCACCGCAGTGCTTTGGGAATTAGTCACTCGGTGCCCATTGTCGTTAATGGGAATTTGGCGCCAAGGCCATTTATCCTGGTGTCCTCAATCAATACAGTTAAAAATCTGTGGCTTCTAAAATGTCAATACCCGGCCTGAAATATGGAGGGCCAGCAACATTTTATCTCGTTAATTTATAGTTCTGACGGGCTGTTGGCTTATAAGACAACCATGAATCAACACCTAAATAAAATCCGCTCACAGATTCATTATTTTTGGTGCTCCCGCTTCAGTCTGTAATCTTCCTAACAAAACGTCTCTAGTGCATTAGGCTGAGGTGGCCTCAGGGAACCCTGGCCGACTCAATGAGGGCTCGAATGTCGCCTGCCTTATGAGTCAGCTGTCCTGCACATCAAACGGGCCAGTCGCCTCAGAATCCCCCGGAGACCTTGCTCGGTTCAGTTCCGCTGGTGCTGGTGTCTTGCAGGTTCCAGCCCCTTGGGTGGTTGCCCCAGCCTGGCTGTTCAGGCCTCAGAGGTACGCAGGGCCTCTTACTTTGCATTTGTTGGCTGCAAAGGAGCCAACAAATTCTCCCTGGAGCCCTCAGGGCCCTGGCTGGAGGGGGCACCCTGTCCTTCTTCCTTTGGTCTGGTCAGCTTTCTTGATGTGTGTCCAGCCTGTCCTGGACGTCCGTGCAATGCCACTTGGTCCCAGGTACCTGATGCCGGAGGAACACGGATGGCGGAGCAGATGTGTCCTTCCACTTAGTTTCCGCCTCTGTGGGAGGGGGGCGCTGCCCTTGGCTGGTGGTGGGCTGGTTGAGGGGAATAGCTGAGATGGTGTTTGTGGTTGCTTTACAGAATGCCTGGCCCAAGGTAGGCACGCGACAAAAGATGTCCCTCCCCGCCCTCCATCACTGCCCCCTGAACCAATTCAGATGGTGGGACAGAATGACCTTGTTGCTGCTGAGTGTCCAGAGACTCTGGTCGCTGGGCTTTGGTGGCTTGCCTTCAAAAGCCCCCAGTCCGGTGATCCCCCTGCCGGCTTACTGGTGTGGCCCCTGTGGTTCCCTGTGTGGGTCTGGGGGGCAGGCTGGGAAGAAAACAGGCCTTCCAGGGTTCTCCCAGCTTCTCCTCCATGTTTTGCTTCTCCATGACAACATACTGCTAGTGGTAGCTGACAGCTTCCTCCTGGTGATGCACGGCAGCTGCCCTTCATTTAGGTGCGCACTGGACCTCCCACAGCCCAGCCTCCAGGCACCCGGTGCTGGAGAAGGTCCATGGCCTTCTTTACTCAGATACCCACTGCTAGCAGCCTGGGCTCCCCCAGCCCCTGGTTAGCTCCTCCTGCTCTGGGGGTCCCTGAGTCTTTCAGTAGGAGGCTGTGGGGCGCGCAGACGAGCAGCCGGCCGGGACGGGACCCACACATGGCCATTGCTCTTGTTGTCCAAGAAGTGCATTCTGGTCATCGTGTTTGGGGCCCCCATCACAGAAGCGCTCCAGGAAAGGGGAATATCCCATAGGCAGCGTGCGCCGTGGGCCCGGCCCAGGGTGATGCGGCTCCGGTTCCTAGCACTCTGCTTGGCCTCTATCAAGCTGAGATAATAAAGAGATGTTAGTCCCTTTGCTTATTATGTATTTAGTCTCTACTCCAACCTTTGAAGACAGTGTTTCTATCCCCATTTCACTGACCTACGAGACCCTGAGGCTGGGAATATTCAGGACTCGCACAAGGCCTCACAGCCGCAGGGACAGAGTAGGGTCCACCTCTGGCCTGTGTGACTGGCAGAGGCCGCCACGTCTGCTTCCCTGCTGTGGACGAACCGTTTGCTTCGGGGAGCCTACTTGCTCCCCCCACCCCGCCGGCAGCCGGCTTGCCTCCGGTGGAGATAACTTAGGGCCTCCAGGAGAAAGGCGCCCTGAGACGCAGCTCGACTGGGCCTTCTGTAGGAGGCTTCTCTGGCTGCTGACGGCCGCCGCTCCAGTGGGAGAATTGTTAGCCGTGACGATCTGAGGACGCTCGGCATAGCAAGGGCGAGAAGTATCCAAGTTTGAACTCTGATGAAGGGGACCAGGAGTTCATGGGGCTTTAAAGAAGATGCCACAGATGGGACTCCTTTCGTGCTGAGGGGTGCCACCTGCCAGGTCTTGGAGGAGGTGCCTGGGCTTCTCCATTCTTTGGCTTTTGAGCGCCATGACTGTGTGTCCCCCCAGTACAGCTCAGAGAGATTCAGTTAGGCATCCTTCAGGTGTCTGTGGAGGCGGGAAGGCACACCCCCAGTGGCATTGTGAGTCCCTGGCCGGAGGGCACACGTGCAGCTCCTAGTGGTACTGGCATGTCTCGTGTTGTCTGTCCTTGGGGCCCAGGGCTTTGCCTGGATGGAGACACGGAATCTCAGAGGGGCTGGAGCCCAGTGAGGGCTGAGCTGACATTGGTCCGGGTGCTGCCCCTCCAGTGCCTTCTTGCCCAGAGCAGCTGCCCGCGCTCCCTCCCAGTGATGCAGGCGGGCCCCCTGTTGACTCCCCTGCTTTTCCCTCATCCTCAACCACCTGTTTTTCTCCTAAACGCATTCCTTCACCGACGCCCTGCTCCTGGCCTGCCTTCAGATGAGCTTGTTCTCAGGGCTGCGCCCTCTTCAGCCCCAGACACCGGCCCCATTCCCATGCACACCCTCTCTTTCACTCTGAAGTGTTGTTCTCTCCAGTCTCAGGCTTCTTTCCTCCCCTCCTTCTGTACAGCTTTGGGGTGTATCCAGAACTACCATAGTTCTGGATATTAAATCCGATGTTCTTAGACTTCGGTGAAACACCCTGCCAGCCCCTATCTCACACTTTGGAAGGTGCCTGCAGATCCTGCCGCGTGTCCACACACATCCAAGCCATCACCCTCTGGGTGGAGAAAAGGCGGGTTTTCTTCAACGGTGCTAGTTCCCTGGATTCCATCCCAGCCCGGGCGGTGCATCGTCTCTGTGCGTGCTCATTGGCCGCCCCCCGGGGTCAGGCAGCCTCCAGGGACCGGCCAGGAGCCTGAGCACTGGGGCTTGTGGGGCCCCAGAAAGCCAGCTTGCGGCAAAACTTTTGTACACACCTTGTTTGCAAGTTGAGAACTTTTTTTTTTTATTTTTTTTTATTTTATTTTTATTTTTATTTATTTATTTTTTTTAATTTATTTATTTGTCAGAGATCGCAAGTAGGCAGAGAGAGGAGGAAGCAGGCTCCCTGCTGAGCAGAGAGCCCAATGTGGGACTCGATCCCAGGATGCTGGGATCATGACCTGAGCCGAAGGCAGAGGCTTTTAACCCACTGAGCCACCCAGGTGCCCCTTTATTTTTAATTTTAGAAAATTCAGTCTTGTCCAGGTCCAGATAACGAAGAGCCATGGCCAGACGTGGTGTAAACGAGGGCTCAGCGCCACGCCCCTGCTCTTGTTTGGCAGCCGCGGCCTGTCAGCGGGGCCCGCTGGCTTCCATGCCGCTCTCTTGGCTCAGGACAGCGGCTTCGGCACTTTCTTACCCCGGTTTTGCGGATTGGAGAGCCCCCGCTGGGCCGAGCCGGAGGCCCCCACTGCTCCGCGGGTGACCTGCAGACGCAAGCCTGTCACCTCTCCCCCGGACCCTTCCCAGGACTCTGTCGAGGCGGCCGCTGCTTCTGATTCACAGAGTGGGATTTGGAAGTTAGTAAACCCCTTTTCTCGTTAACTTGGAATCACGATGGTTAGATTTACAGCTGGCCAAGTACTTCCCAGAGGATGAGTGTAACGATATTGATTTTAGTGGAATGAGTCATATACCGCCTGCCTGGAACACACGCGCGGTCACCACAAGCCCACGGCATCAGCTCTCCCCGCCAGCGCCTCCCTCCATGTGCACGAGTCTGGGGACGTGAACAAAGAGCTGAGGAGAAGGAAAGGTCCCAGATCGCTTGCAGTCAGGCGGGGCAGGGTCCAGAGAGCAGGGCTCTGGGTCCAGCCTCCCTCCCAGCAGGGCTGACTTGTGTGGCCTTGTGAGGGCCTCCCCGAGCTTTCATTTCTCCTGCTGTGAAATGGACGACTTACACCTACCACAGTGCGTTGTGGCACGACATGTGCAAGCTGCACGCAAGCCTGGAGGTCGCAGGTGCCATCTCCCTGGAGAGGAGGGCATGAACTTCCCCTCTCTTTCTTGGGAACCCATACTTGGGTTTCATCTGACCTGGATCACATGTCTTTTGTGTGCCGGGAGCTAGGCTGGGGGCCAGACATGCTGAGTGGAAAAGGAGGACCCTTGGGGACCCAGAGCCCTGCATGATGATAGGGTTCCCCAAGGTAGGCATTAGGGGGGACAGGCAGTGTTGCCCCAGGCACGTGGGTGGTCTGCTGGGTCTCTGCCTGAGAAAGGAAGAGGGAAACTCGGACGAATTCCCCGGCTAGTGTTACCAACTGCCTCGTCTTAGCAACACTGGCGATGGGAGCTTGGGTAGTCATAGCAGTGTCAAGAGAACAAATGGAGTTTCTGCATTCTGTTTTAAACATATTTTTGCTCTAATGACGATTTATAGTTTATTTGTATCATTATTGATTCAAGGAGGAAAAGACGTGATTTTTCCTAACTCCAAGAGGATCTGAACAGTTCTTCTACTGGTTGAGTTCATTATAACCAGATCAATAAAGCCAGTGTTAGTGGATTAAATATTTTAAAACTCAATTTCCTGTAAGCAGCATATAGTGAACAAATAGAACTTTCTATAACAAACATGTAAACAAGCAGAGATAGTCTCAAGGTTAAAGGTTACGTAACAACTAGTCATTGTGCTTAAAGTAGCCTCGCCAGAGAGGAGATGACAAACAAGGTACTCGATGTGTGAAAAGGTAGAGTGGGAACAAATCTGACGAGAAAGGACCTTCACCTCCACTGTGGCTGGTGTTCAGGTTGGAGATCGTCTCTGACGAATACCTCCAGCCTTTGTCCATGTCTCTACAACAAAACATAAAGGCTAGCCCAGGGAATCGTGTTCTCATAGTCTCAAAACAGAAACTCTAGATCATTCCTCTCAAGGTTTCTGCTGTTAAAAACTTATAGCCTTTGGTTTTAACTTTTAATTGAACCAAGGATGAATTCAGTAATGGGTTTAATTTCTTTCAATCAAAGGCTCCCTTTTGTTGTTTGCTCTCCACCATGTCCTCTGGAACACTTTGTGTAATATGTAGTGTATATGTTGCATGTCGCCCTCCAGACAGCCTTATGTGTAGGAGGCTCTGCAAGGTTCCTCCCCTGGAAGTGACAGGGCTGGGATGGCACCTGGGTCTATGTGGCTCTCAGCCCCTCTGCTGTACCACCTCCTACTCCGAGCACAGTGCTGGACCATGGCGGCTGAGGTCCTGATTTCTGAGCCACAGTCTTGTGCTCGACCTCCTTCCCTTTATGTTTCTCATTACAGATCTGGAAGCTTATTAAAGATATTATTTATTTATTTGTTTGAGAGAGAGAGCGAGGGAGGGAACATAAACAGGGGGAGTGGGAGAGGGAGAAGCAGGCTTCCCGCTGAGCAGGGATTTCCCCATGCAGGGCTCGATCCCAGGACGTTGGGATCGTGACTTAAGCTGAAGGCGGATGCTTAACCAACTGAGCCACTCAGGTGCCCCCAGAATTTTAAAATCTTTAAATCTTTCAGTTTGGACCCTTTTAACAAATACAGCAAAGACCCAGTTCTTCCAAACAAAACTAGGAGAAAAGGCATAAACCATAGCTTGTCTTCTAACCAGGAACATTTTAGTACTTAAGAGACATAGATTCTCTTCTCAGTCTATTTAGGAGGTTGAAGAATAACATGCAGAAATACATGTTTTTTTTTTTTGTTTTTTTTTTTTTTAAAGCAGAAAAGGTCCTCATCTTTTAGCAACTTAGCTTTGGCTTTCCACCCATCTTTTCCCCATTGTTGGCAAGACTGTATCACTGCACTTTTTGAAAAAACGGGCTAATTCACGGCCATTTCTGAAGTAAGCAAGTACACCATGGTCCAAGGAATGAGGAACACGTCCCTCTAGGCAGCCGGCCTGTTTCTCCTTTTGGGCTCAAGGACTGGCAGCGAACCTGAACCAGCAAGAGTCAGCAGTGGACTCGGTTGCCTCTAGTCAGGAAGACACATTTCTGGCCTGCTGGGGCCTTCTTGGTGGTGTGGGGGCCACAGTGGCATTTATGTGCTCCTTTTCCATCTAGGGGGCACACGATGGTTGTCCCTTCCCTCATCCCACACACGGATCCCCTAGCTCTTTGTCTGGAGCAAGCGTCCCGAGGCCTGAGCTGCAGGTCTGAGGCCCATCCTGAGAGCTCCGCGTGTGCGTCTCTGAGTCCTGGCCTGGGCGTGTGGAGACTGGGGCGGCAGCCCTCGGTTCCATCCTCCCTAGGAGGGGGTGGCTGCTAACTGGGCGCGTGAGGGGTGGTTTCTGACCACCAACTGTAGCTGGAACGAGTTGCAGGATAGAAGAGGAAGCTCAAGGAATACCAGGTTTCTAGTTAGATTAATTCCTGGGGAGGGCAGTTCTTGTTTGTTGGAGAGAGTTGCTTGTCTGTGGACCGGGTGACAGAGTCACATAGGACCCAGACTACTGTGAGTCTGCTCATCTCTCCAATGCCTTTTTGGAAGAATTCTTTATTAAAAAAAAAAAAAACAAACTCCAACATTATGACAACAATATTAGTATAACTTAAAAAGTTATCTCACTACCCCTAGAAGAGTTCACTTCAAGTTGGTGAATCTCTTCCCAGTCTCTGTCCATACCAATCCCTACTTAATACTTATGTAATTCAAGAATAGGTATCAGGCACTGTCCGTCTTGCCAAAGAGCACTGTTTGCCATTCCAGTTTTAAGCAGCTTTTCAACATTCCACCAGCAGACACCCCCGTTTGCCTTAACTGCTCCCCTTGGGTTGGACAGCTATGCTGTTGCTTGTAGTCCTGTCACCGTCACAGATGATAACGCAGTGGCCGGCTCTTGGCAACATTGCAGTGACATAGGATGACCATGGAAATCTTTGTGCACTGCGTGTTTCAGCAACAGTTAGGGGCTTGTTGAGCTTAAAGAAGCGTAGAATCTTCATTTACAAAACCCCAATGTTCTCTGATGGCAAGTAACTGCAAACTATGGGCCCCTGGAAGATGTTGGGAAAAAATCACAATCATCCATCATGGAAAAGGTGACACTTCAATAAAGAACAAGAGAGTGACTGCTTTCCAAGAAGTTTGTACTATGGGAAGAATGTTTTGAAAACTGATGTTTCTGTTTCCATCATTTTCTAAGTTTTATTGCTAAAAACTGTGTGAATGTGTCACCTATTAGAAATGCTAAAATCTGCACTCTTGGGAGCAGTTTTTCTAGTCTGCTTTAATATCCTTTAAGTGAAAATTCTGGTGGATTTTGAATTTGGTTGTTAAAAATATGCAAGTGCAGTGATACCTTTCTGATTAGTCGCAGGAACCGTTCTTTGACCCGAGGGGAGCCGGAGCTTCCCTAGCAAAATATTCACACAGTCCTTTGGATCAGGGGTGGGTAGGAGTAGACAGCATCTCCCTTGATGCCAGTGGTGAATGTCTTCTGTCCAGGTCTGTGCATCACTGGGGGAAGTCTTTGCTGGCTCTTACAGTCCTCAGTGAGTAAACTGAAGCTGTAACTGGGCTGCTTTCAAATCACTGAGTCACTGAAAGTTCCCTACGTCCAACTGGAAGTGGAGCCAGTTCGGTAGCTCTCTCTAAAAATGTTGTAACTCATTTGATTTAATGATTTCAATGGGCTTTGTTGGTGCACTTAGTAAATGGCATGTTAAAATATATTTGAAAATGCTGGTTATTTTGTCCTTGTCTCATCCTTTAAAGTAGTTTATTTTTGGCATTTATTTATCTATCTATCTATCTATTTATTTATTTATTTATAAAGTTAACACATAATGTATTATTTGCCCCAGGGGTATAGGTCTGTGAATCATCTGGCTTACACATTTCACAGCACTCAGCATAACGCATACCCTCCCCAATGTCCATAACCCAGTCATCCTATCCCTCCCACCCCCCAACAACCCTTAGTTTGTTTCATGAGTTTAAGAGTCTCTTATGGTTTGTCTCTCTCCTGATCCCACCTTGTTTCATTTTTTAAATTTTTGGTATTTTAATGCTCATAATTTATTGGCATGGTAGCACGTTGTGTAACTTACAAACAAACACACTTCTTGAAGCTCCGTGCTTAAGGGCTTTTCCTTGATGGGGCATGCTGTCGGAAGAGTGCAGAGACCACGGATCTAGGCAAATTGGTTTTATAAAGGCTCCTGCTGTAACTCGAGAGTACCAATCGATGACTTTCATTTCCTTACCTGGTGAGCTGGAAGAGCACTGTGTGGGGGTCCTGAACACAAAGCAGGGCAGCTGGAAGTGCTTTCTGAAATGAATGAGCAAACACGGTTTCTGGGTTCCTAGAAGAGGAAATGATGCTTGAGATCTTGGTGTCACAATGGTCGTCTTCTTGGGCACCAGCTTCTTGTGTCTCTAACTGCCCACTGCCTCTCTAGCGGAGGAGTTTCTGTGAGCCGAGGGCAATCAGGGTTGTCCCTCTTGGGCTGGGGGAGCCCTCACTGACATCTCTGAAGGATGTTACCTTCAAGCTCCTGGTGGGTGTGGTGCATAGCGGGTTCCGCGCCTGGGATGTGCGGAATGGCCTGGCCTCTGGGGATATGTTCAGAGGCAGAACTGAGACCGCTGGTGGTGAGAATGGCTTCCAAGGCCAGTCTGGTTTCCGAATACATGTTCAGTGGTATTGAATTGAGCACATGAGAACTACAGCCAGTGGCCTGGGCTCGCTTTGGAACCCAGCAGACCTGAGCTCAGGGTCAGAGATCCATTCCCCACAGTCCCTGAGCCCAACCTGGTTATATAACTGACCTCTAAAAGATCCTGATGACGAAACAGACATTTTTCACACTGTACGTGTGTATGTACGCACATTTGCACGTGCACACGAGTGCGTGACAGCAGTTTCACGACCGACGGGTAAAGGGCAAGGACTGTCTTGAGTCTTGCTGAACCAGGGAGACCGCAGTTGGCTGCGCCGTCTGTCCATCTGGCCCTCAGGGCTCTGTGGTGTCAGTTCTCATTTGTTGCCCAGAGTATCACGACACCTCCTATTTGCCACACCCTGTAGCAGACCATTCATGGATTGTTGTAAGGTCGTGATTGTAAGACAGCTGATCCTAAAAAGACCACTTTGGAGCATCCTGCTTATTCGTTTTTAGACTCCTAGGTAAATAATCTCTCTACTAATTGTACAGCTTTGGTAATGTTATGTAATCTCCCCGAGTCTTGGCTTCTTCCAGTTGTGGAGCAGGGGTAGGGCATTGTGTGATTTAGATGAGTTGATGCTAAGTATTTACGGAACACAGGAAAGGTGGTGGCGTTCATGCGTCCGGCCATTAGCTTAGCCATTGGGGAGTTCAGCTAATCAAGGGTGGGGATGCGGGCTCGATCTTGAGGCCGAAGTTGCTGCTGCCCCTGTTGTACTTCCAGAAAGTCTTGTGGCCCCCTCGGGCCCAGATAGGTGGTGTCTGCCCGTAGCTCTGTGTCAGATGGCATCCGAGTTTTAAGGTATTCATTTTGTGATTGAGTATTTCTTAACTCACTCTTCTCCATTTTGTGTTGTAGGAACCCAGGTCTTCAGTGGTCAGAGTGACTTTAGGATCACTACCTTGAAATTTCATCCGAAAGACCACAGCCTTTTTGTGTGTGGAGGCTTCCACCCTGAAGTCAAAGCTTGGGATATAAGGACCGGCAAGGTGATGCCCATCTCCCTTCCGCGGCCTCTCCAGGGAGAGCTTGCCGCGGCTGTGTGATTGCCTGGGGTGGGCCGGCATCTAGGTGCAGGACCCCGGAGAGGGGCTAATTACCATTCATGTTTCATCACTGCTCACCATAATAGAAACATTCTTGAGTTGTTAGAATATTGAAACATCAGAGGTGCGATTCTATGTAACCTGTTACTGAACACATTTACTGAGCATCTATTGTGTGCAAATGTTTCTAGATGGCATAAAATGAATCAGCTTTTGGGTTACTCAGGGGAATAATGTTGGATGCAGATTACTGGTGTGGAGTTGCACTGTGCGTGTGCACTTTTGTGTGTGTGTGTGCATGTGTGTGCGTCTTCACCTGTGTGCATGTGTGTGAGGGAGGGACAGAGTTTGGGGGGCAGTGAGGGAAGGGCAGCCACAGTTCAGGGGGGAGCACTTTCAGCTTGGTGTGAGGAAGGCTTCTTAGAGACCACGTTCCTTCTGGCGCTAAAAAGCTGGTCATGATCAGTCTGACAGAAGTGGTTTCCACCGCACTACACCCACCCTTTGCCAAGCTGCTGCTCTTGTTGCCTTCACCCACTTAAAAAATGGCACCTCTGCCTATCTAGGTGTTCAGGCCAGACCCATCAGAATCGTCCCTGTCTCTGCTCTTCCTCTCACCCCCACATCCAAACCATCAGCAAATCCTGCGATGACTCTGGTTTAAGCTGCTGTTGACTCTTGCTGGGATAATTGCAGTAGTTTCCAATGCGGTATCTCTCTTTCCCCACTCCTTGCAGTTTGTTCTCAACAAAGCAGCCAGAGTCAACTGTCACTGTGTACGTCAGATGTGCTTCTCTCCTCTCCTGGTCAGAACCTCCAGGCTCTGATTTTGCTCACAGTAAAGGCCATTGTCCCTGCAATGGCCGATAAGGCCCACATGATCTTCCCTCACATCCTTCTCACCATCTCCAGCCCCATCATCATCCTTGCCTTTCCTAAAACACATCAGCACATTCCTACCTCAGGGCTTTTGCATCTGCTGCACTTACCGCCTAGAATGCTCTTTTCCTGTTTTCTCTGTAGAGGCTCCCTCCCTCTGTCCTACACAGTTCGGTTCACCTCTCCAGTAAGGCCTTCTCTGACTTCTCTGACCACCCTGATGGTCACCCCCTGGCATTCACTAGTCCCCTTTGCTCCCTCACTATTCTCCCTACCCTTTATCACCACCTGGCATACTGTGGATTTTACATCTTTATATATTTGCCTGTCTGCCTTTACTTGAACATAATAAGCTCTGCCCGAGGAGGGATTTTTGTCTGCTGTTGACTTCTAGCTCCCAGAATGGTGCCTGGCAAATAGTAGGCACTTGACAAGTCTTGGTTGACTGAGTGGAGGGATGAAGGAAGAAGGCACCCATGCAGAGTATATATGTGTAGAAGGTAGGAGTATGAAATGTGTATGGGGACCAGTGACCGACTTGACCTGGCAGGGCGTGGGCTCTGGGCAAGGGGACTGGCCCTGAGGAAAGAGGCTCTTAGTCATGTGAGTCTTGGTTTGGGTTAGCAGTGAGAAGCCAGGGCTGAGGATGAGTTCATGGAGGGGTAATGAGGAAGAGACGTGGCCAAGCTGCCTCTGGGGTTGCCCCATGACTTTAGGATGACTTATTTTCAAGATCTGGGAAGCACTGTCCTGGTCTAACAGAGGCATCCAGCAACTTGAGTCATATAGAATAGTTTATAAGACCCATGTTAAGCTAAACTTTGAAAGAAGAAGGTACAGACTGTAAGAGTGTCCGCCTGCATTTGGGATTCAGGGGATTCAGGGAGCTTTGGGGTCCCACTCCGAAGAGCTCCGGCCTGCTACAGTGCCAAAAGGTTCTGCCTTGAAGGCTTCTCTCTAGGACTGCCTCCTGCCCCACCTTGGACTTCCCGGATTTGAAGGTTCAGTCGGCTGCTGCAGGAAGATACTTTCCCAGCAGGCTGGTAGTAGGGACTGCTGGTGCTTTGAGAACCTAAGAGCAGAAACAGTTTCTCTAAAGAAAATGTAGTTTTGCCTATAGGTATCTTGTGGGAAAATTAAAGCATGGAGAGATGTACTCTTTGAAAAAGCCTCATATTTTTCTTTCATAAAGAAACTTCTTTTTACAAAAATATTTGGAAAAGAGAGAAAAGTTACCCACGAAGGAGTAGACACAGTGGATTAAAAAAAAAACAAACACAATTACTGGAACATTTATATTTGGGCTGCGTGTGTTGGAAACTCTTAGTCATGCTGTTTGAAGAGGGACCTTCAATTACTGAGCCTCTGCTGACGGCCACGTCCCTTAAAGGTGTGCTTACTGTTTTTAGCCTCAAAGACTGAACACGTAAGAGATTACTCACCAAAGACACCATCTGATTTAAGAGTTTGTTAAAAATATTGGATTTTCTCCTAGGGCAGACGCCATCTGACAAGCTCTGAAAAAGCTGGGGGAGAGGCATTTAGAAGCAGATGTTGCTGTGACTGGTATTGGCATGTTTGCGAGTCTCTCCCAAGCTAATAATGTGGGTAAAGGGATCTGTGCAATGTTTGTTTTTATTTCCTCTTTACCAACAATCCGAATGCCTCTCCTCACCGTCTGGGTCACAGGGCTAGTTGCATTTGCATCAGCAGGCTCAGAGACAGCTCTTTCTCCTGCTTCAGTTATGTTTCCTCTGACAGGTGTTGCCCGAGTGTCTCAAGTGGGCACAGCCAGAGGACCAGAGAGGAAAGGCAAAGGCTCTCTGACCTCCTGGATCCCCCTTGGGATGGCCAGGGAGTGCCAGTGTACGTGGCGCTGTCCCAGGTGCTGAACTCTGCGGCCCTCTCTAAGGATGAACATCTGGGGCTGAGCAGCTTGACTTTTTGGGACCACCCTCAGAGCCAGTGGAGAAAACTGCAGGTGGAGGCAAGAGGGACACAGACCTCAGAGTAAAATAAAAAATCAAAACCAGCTTCCCCTTTTAAATATGACGGGAGGGACTGTTTTATTGTAAGAGTAACCCGTGATCACATAAAAAATGAGAGAGAGAAGTAAAGAGAATAATGGGGCCAGCCAAAGGTAGACATTAGTAACATTGTAATACTTTTTTTCTTTATTCTTTTTCCGTGTGGTATGTGTGTGTGTGTTTTAAATGTGTGTGTCTTTTTTAAAACGTTGTTTGGTCTTATATATTTATTTATTTTTTAAGATTCTGTTTATTCATTTGAGAGAGAGAGAGAGAGACAGAACACAAGCAGAGGGAGAGGGAGAAGCCCACTCCCTGCTGAACTGGGAGCCCAATGTGGAGCTCGATCCCAGGACCCTGAGATCATGACCTAAGTCAAAGGCAGACGGCAGCTAACTGACAGAGTCACCAGGGCGTCCCTGGTCTTATTTTTATACACGGTTTTATATTTTGCTTTTCACATAGCACTGTGATTTAAGGGTTTTCCTTGTTATCACAAACTCTTGAAGAATTTTCAGTCCATCCCTTTGATGCAGAGCGCTTAGCTGACTCCCTTCTTGCCTTATCCCTGCTGCTCAGAGCCGAGTCTGGCATAAACCAGCACTTGATAAAAGTGGATTGAATGGGTCATGTTCAAACAGTTTAACTTATTAAACCATTTCCCTAAGTTGGACATTGAGGATAATTCTTTTCTTTTCTTTTTATTGCCACTTAAAATGAATAGATGTGAAGGTGGAGATCAGGGTCAGCAAACTAAAGCCCAGGGCTGAATCTGGCTTGCTGTCTGCTTTTGTAAAGTTTCATTGGAACATAGCCGTAAACACTCATTTGTGTATTGTTTGGAGCTGCTTTCACACTACAGTGGCAGAGCTGAGTAGTTACAATGGAGACCACATGGGCTGCAGAACCTGGCTGGGCCCTGCTGTCGGATAGGTCTGGTTGTGACATCTGTCACTCTCTTGATTGTCAAGACTCAGCCTCCCGATCTGGCTGACAAGGTGGGAGCCCCTGTGCCTCCCTGTATTAGAGGCATTCTTTTTCTTTTTTAAGTAACATATAGTATATTATTGTTTCAGGGGTAGAGGTCTGTGATGCATCAGTCTTACACAATTCACAGCACTCACCATAGTGCATACCCTCCCCAGTGTCCATCCCTCAGCCACCGTATCCCTCCCACCCCTCTCCACTCCAGCAACCCTCAGTTTGTTTCCTGAGATTAAGAGTCTCTTATGGTTTCTTTCCCTCTCTGGTTTTATCTTGTTTCCCTTTCTCCTTCCTTCCTCATGTATTAGAGAAGTCCTTACAGAGACCTTGTGCTCAGAGAAGGTCTTTTCCAGAGAACTGTTCTTCAGTCAAATTTCTCTCCATCATTATAATCTCCAAACAGACCACCCAGGTCTGTAAGACACATCTGTGCATCTAGTGCTGTCATATTGATGTTTATTTGCTTCAGCTTAAGTCCTAGAACTCAAATCACTGGGTCAAAGTGAATCAGCATTTTGAAGGCAAGGGGTAGGTTTCCAAGGGCAGAGGTGAAGTGTGCTGTGGTGGGACAGAACCCATCACCAGTGCATGACTGCGGGGCCAGACCACCTCTCCGCCGCCGTCTGAGAGAATGGAGCCTGAGTAGTTGGAACAGATAACTTTTAAGCTACATTCCAATCATATGATTTTATGATCCTTAAGCTGAGCCAAATGATGAATGTTGGGATTCTGGACTTCTCAGGGCCAGCCCAGTTCATTAGAGCAAATGGGCTGTTTGGCTTCCCTCTCTTCTTTTCTTGGACGATCTCTCTTTGCCGCTGGTTTGATGATTGGAGCACATCTCTCATCACGGCGGAGTGCCTTGACTTCATTTCCAGCAGGCCAGCAGGATGTGTTCTGTGTGAATCGGCTGAGCACGCGTGCTCGAGCTGGCGTAATACCACCAGCGGGATCTCTGACTTCTTCCTCCAGCAGTGTGCTTGAACATGGGTGTCGCCTGGAGTCCAGGAGGCCTGGGGGCTGGATTTTGTGTCACTGTAGGGTCCCTCTCTCCAGAAGCCCCTCCAGCTTCCAGTGCTGCTGGCCTGAACTACAGGAGAGACCTGGGCTCACGGCCTCCTTGTACCACGCATGCAGCTGGGTGATTTTAGGCAAACCCCATAGACTACAGTCTCTCTCAGCCGTGGTTTCCCTGTTGGTATAGTTGAGGGGCAGGACAAGGCCATCTATAAAGCATGGCTTTGCACACTGCCCGTTTGCCGGCGAGCACCTGGGGCTCTTGTTAGGATGCAGATTCTGTGTCAGCAGGCCTGTGGTGAGGAGGACTTCTTAGTCTGTTGGGGCTGCTAGAACATAATAACCATGGACTGAGAGGCTTAAAAAACAGACATTTATTTTGCAAAGGTCTGGAGGCTTGGAGCCTGAGACCCGGGTGCCAGCATGGTCAGGTTCTGGTGAGGACTCTCCTCCTGGCTGGCAGAGGGATTCTTTCTTGCTGTGTCCTCACAAAGTGGAGGGAGAGAGCTCCGATCTTTTCACCCTCTTAGAAGGATGCCAGTCCCATGGGGGCCACACCCTCATGACCTCATCTAAACCCTATCACCTTCCAAAGGCCTCTCTTCCAGATACCATCCCACTGAGGATTAGGACTTCAACATACAGATTTGGAGGGACACATCCAGTTCATTGCACATGAGATCTTATATTTTTAACAAGTTAACAAGTTAACAAGCAGGAAATGCAGAGGCAGATGGTCCATGGACCACACTTTGAGAAGCCAGGGCCCAGATGGCCTCTGAACACAGAGGTTACTTGCTTCTGTCATGTGAGCTCCCTTGGCTTTCACCCTTGATCGGTCCGCACTGTTTGCGACCCGTTTCAGTGTTAGCTCCTTGCCTTCCTACTTGACTGCGGGTTCCTTCAGCTGGTAGGTATTACAGCTGCCCATGGGGGGCCAGGTTGGGTCATGTCAGTGCCCCAGCATCTCTCACAGGGCCTGGACCAGACAGGTGCTCAGGTAGTATCCTGGGTCAGTTGTCCCTCTGGTCATGATGGAGCCCTGAAGCAGTACTCCCGCACCCCGCCAGCTTGGAGGCAGTGGCTACGCCGGGATCTGTGCAGACGAAGTGGCCCTCCAGCAAGTGGGATGTAGAGGCTAGCAGCAGTAAGCTGTAACCGGTCACTCGGGAAGCAAGGATGGAGGCAGGGACCTTGGGTGACGCTGCGTCAGGTGAGGTGTGTCATTGTGGTCCTGACGGGCAGGGGCTGGCTGGCTCTGAGCCCTGGTGCTCCCTGGTGTTTGGTAGGTGACAGTAACTGGCCTCCCTTATCTCCCGCCTCACGGGTCCCTGGCTCTGCGTGCAGCAGGGACTGAGGGTTGTGGACCCACAGAGATGTCAGATAGGGTCCCAGCTCTCCAGGGCCTGCGGGAAATGCTCAGGACAGGTACTTTGCAGTTACTTCAAAATCCACTCTAAGATGACTATGTATTTGAGCCAAGTTAACATAGGTATTAAATTCATCCTTGTATCATGAATCAAATTTGTGAGGAAACTACAGACGCTTCAGAACCATACTGCACAGTTAGTGAATCACCCTTTTTGTAAAATTAAATTACGGAATCCCAACCTCAGCAAATTACCTCTCACTTGAGCAGGATCGAGCCCTGGAAATGAGAAAAGCTCTGGCAAACCTAGGTCATGTGGCTCCTGACCTGGGCTCTTGGCTTCTGCCCTGGTTCCTCTTCCCTTCTGTGGGCAGAGCCAGGGTTCTGCTTGGCTCACGGGAGAGTTGCAGATGCATTCGTAAACCTGTTTGGGTCTCCAGAACACTGACCCCCACCAGTTCCGGGATAAATTCTCATGACTACGTGGCTCTGACAGGCTCACTTTTGCTGTAGTACTGATTTGACACTAATCATCAATATTTAATGCTTATTCTACATTTTCTTCTTTCTTTTTTATAAAGCTTGTAAAGGGCCGTCTTGACTTCCAGATCTTGTGTTATTTTCTTGACCTTCCCCTGGAGTTTTGTTCCAGCCCCTCTGCCAGTGTGTGTCCTGACATGCAGGTGACCGTGGGGGATGCTGCGGGCTCTCCCTCCTGACTTCTTGGACACTCCCCTTGGTCTCTTACCATAGCCTCTCCCTTGTGTGTGTAGTTTCCCAGCAGAATGGGGAGTTCCCTGAGGACAGCGATCGTGCTTCATTTGCTGCTCTATTCCCCACACCTAGCAAAGTGTCGACCTGATAGTAGACCCTGGGTGGGAGGGTGGGGGGTACTAGTGCATGAATAACAGCCCTGATCAACACCAAGTTTTGTAAATCCCATCTAGTGAGCCCATCTAGGAAGCAGAAGCTGAGCCACCATTCATTAATCTGGTCATTTGACGCTTCTACCGTGGGCATCCTTCCCCCAAGCGGGGATGCTGTGACCAGGCAGAGCCACCACTAGCTGCTGACCTGGGCTGATGCAGTGGCCGGAGGCACCATGGGGGCATCAGTGAACACTGTTGGCCCAGCACCCACCCTGTCCAGAGGCAGCCAAGGCGTGACGTTCAGAAGCTCTCCTGGTGATTCTAATGTTGAGGCAGAGCTGTGAACCACAGCCCTGGGGGCCATGGTCTAGGGGCCTGGGTGAGCGTCCTGAGGGGCGTCGTGTAGGGTCTCTGCCCTGCAGCATGCGACAGGCTCGGTACCATCAGTTTTCGTGGCATTGCGGGCAGGTTGCTTATTTGCCCTAATGAGGTTTTGATTACTTTCCATTTGTCTCTTTCATCAGCTTTATATTAAAAAGACTTTTTATTTGGACTCATTGTGTTTTCTGCAGTTCTAAGTTTTGCCTCAAACCAAACTGTGTGTGCAGAGATGAAGAGTTGGGGAAGGGCCTGGAGAACCTGGTGCAGAGAGGAGCATGGCCACTGCACTCCTTGTGACTTTGGCGGCTGCCCATCCTTTCTGGACTGCTGGTGCCCCATCTATTGAGTGGGGGTGGGGCTGGGGTGCTCTCCGGCCTCTGCCAGCAGTGGGTACTGATCTCTGCCACCTGCTGGCCCCTGTACGGAGGACCTCTGTGTCCCAGCTCCTCCAGTGCCCAGCAGTCCAGGGCGGCTGTCTCCCCAGTCCACTGGCAGGGCACCCAGGTTCAGAAAGGTTCAGTCTAGCATTCAGCTCGCATATGGCCTGCTAATAGTGGGGCAAGACCTTGAGCCAGGTGGCTGGACTTCCATAGTCTGGCAGGGCTTCCTGTTCACAGCGTGAGTGAATCTTGAGTCTTGTGTGTAAGGACAGCACCTGGTCAGCGAGTGCCGTGTGCTTTGTTCACTCAGCCTGACTGCATGCAGCTCTGTGCCCGTGTCAGGGCTATGGTGGGTCCTGCTGCCTCGGGCCTGAAAACATAGCCCAGCACGTCTGTGAGTGCAGCCTTTCTGCCCCCAAGGTGTAGGTGAGGAAGCTGTTCTGAAGGGGGTAGCACTCGGCGCAGGGGCTGGCAGCCGCTGTGGGGCATGAATCTGAACCCAGGGCTTATTCTAAATTTTCCCTCCCCCAATTGCACATTTTGTTTATTGATGTCATAAAAATGTTATGGGCCCCCAGCAGACTCCAGGCATGTGGTGTGACAAAATCCAGTTAGTCCTAGCTCCCTAGAAGCAACTGGTGTAGAAGGCGGCACTATGGAAACCCCCCTGAAGGCGTACGTTTCTTCGATGTGTGGTGGATCTTTCCACCTAACCGGCTGCTGTCACAGGTGGCTGGGGGGGTCTCTGTATGTCTCCTGGGTCCTCCAAAATTTTGGGTAGAGCTGGGGGAATGGTTCCCAGAATCCAGAACTTAGAGACCTGCCACCCAGCCTGCCCTTTCTCTTCAGCTCCACTCTGTTGCCCTTTCTTGAGGCTGCCACACTCCTCCCTAAAACCTGACATGTGACCGGAGCTTGGTGGGTGGCAACAGGAGACCCATGGGACTCAGGAGGGATGGTCTGAGACTGTTAACACCCCTTTGATGACTTCTGCCCTTAAAAATGCAATAAGATGGGACGCCTGGGTGGCTCAGTTGGTTGGACGACTGCCTTCGGTTCAGGTCATGATCCCAGGGTCCCGGGATCGAGTCCCACATCGGGCTCCCAGCTCCATGGGGAGTCTGCTTCTCCCTCTGACCTTTTCCTCGCTCATGCTCTCTCTCACTGTCTCTCTCTCAAATAAATAAATAAAATCTTAAAAAAAAATGCAATAAGATATATCAGAAAATAGAAAGTATTGATTCTGGACCTGTAATGCCTATATAAATATAATATTTATATAATTCTAACTTATGAGTCCTTTATAATGCATTTTGTCACTAAAATAATCTGTTACACTGAGCACCACTTCTTGAGATTTTTGAAATCTTCATATTTTTATTGAAATTGACTCATGATTTGTTTTACTTGAAAACGTTTTTTAGCTTGCTGTAACTATGGCATCCAAAGGAATCATGGGTTTGATGCCCTATCTATTTTTATCTTACTATGCTTTAAATACTTACTATGTTTTTTGGTAACAGCTTCATTGAGATGTAGTTCACATACCATACAACCCACTCATTTAAAGTATACAATTCATTAGTTTTTAGTATATTCATGGAGTTCTACAACTATCACCGCAGTCAGTTTTGAATGCTTTCTTCACCTCAGAAAGAAGCCCTGTGCCCTTCAGAGGTCACTTCTCATCCCCTGTCCCCTCTACCTCCTGCTCCCCGCAGCCCTGGGCAACCACTGCTTTTGCTGTCTCTGTGCATTTGCCCATTCTGGACAGTTTGTGTGAACATAATCCTGCAACGTGTCGTCTTCTGTTTAGCATCATGTTTTCAAGATTCATCCACGTCATTGCAGAAGCCAGGATTCCCTTCCTTTTTCATGGCTGAGTACTATTCCATCACATGCCTCACCACTTTGTGTTCACCTATTCACAAGACGGTGGGCATTTGTGGTATTGCCATGTTTGGGCTGTTATGCGTTGTTGTTACAGATGTTCATGTACAAGTTTTTGTGTGTACATACGTTTTCATTTCTCTTGGTCCTACCTAGGACTGAGATCACCAGGTCGTAGTGTAGCTTTACTGGTGACCTTCTAAGACTCTGCCAGGCTGTTTCCACAGTAGTTGCACCTTTATTATCCTTCAGGTTCTGTCATTTATTATTAGATTCTGTCTCCTCTTTTATTCCTCATATTGGCATTTGGGTTTTCTTCTTTTTCCTTTTTTCTTAATCAGTACAACTAGAGATTTATTGATCGTTTCAATGAAGCATTGATTTTCTGTGCTGTTTTTCTCCTTTCAACTTCATTAATTTCCGCTCTTATTTTTATTTTCTTCTCCTTGCTTTGGGTTTAATATTCTCTGTCCCTAATTTCTTAAGGTGGCAAATTAGATGACTGATAGGAAGTTTTTTTAATATAATAAGCATTTTAATGCTGCCCATTTCCCTCTAAGCATGCATCCCACAAATCTCGATACTCTGTGTTTAATTTCTGTTTGATTCAAAATATTTTGTAAGTTTATTTTTACTTCTCTTTGACCTGTGGGGTATTTAGAAGTATATTATTTAGTTTCCAAATGTGTAGAGATTTTCTAGATATCTTTCTGGTATTAATTTCTAGTGTAAGTGTGTTATGATCAGAAAATGTACTTGGCATGAATTCGGTCCTTTAACACTTGTTAAGATTCATTGATGGCCCAGGATACTATCAGTCTGTTTGGCTGAATGTTCCATGTGCTCCTGGGAAGAATGTGTGTTTTGCTGTTGTTAGGTATGAGGTAGAGAATTCTGTAAATGACAGTGTGTTCCTATTAGTTAATGGTGTTGTTCAGTTAGTTCTTCTGTCTTTGCTGATTTGTTGTCTCTGTTGTTTTAGTTATTGAGAGAGGAGAGCTGAGCCCCCCACCAGTATTGTGGATTTGTGTCTTTCTGTTTTTCGGTTCTTTTTTTTTTTTTTTTTTTTTGCTTTTTGTATTTTGAAGCTGCCACCAGGGCTCCACTGGGAGCATGCTCTCAGGTCAAAGCTGTTAGAGAAAATAAGAGAAAGAGACAAAAAAGAGCAGCTTACGTCTGAGCCGGCCGCTTCACGTCCTTACCCCTCTTCTCGTCTCCGTGAGAGTCTTCAGGGAGTTGCTTTTTGTGTTTTACCCAGAGTTTTAGTTGTGATCAGTGGGTGGGCAGGCTGCAGTGGGCTTACTCTCCAACTTGACCCCACGTGGATTTTGAGCGTATTTTTCTCTTGGCCTTGGCTTTCTGCTCTTTTACTGGCTGGATGCTGCCGTTCCTGCGGTCTCCACCATGGATCCTCTCCAGGAGCTGATCCCGAACCCCACTGGTATGGATGCCTCCCCCTCCCTCAGTCTGAGTTCTAGCTGCCTGTCAGTGCCATCCCCCGACTGGCCTGTGAGCCACGTGAAGGCTGGGGGACACGGCGGTCTTGTCCAGCTTGGCACCTCCAGACCTCCTGTGTGTTGGCACAGGGTCAGTGGCTTAGGCAGTATTTCTGGAACAAATTACTGTGAGTCTGCGACTTAACTCTGCAAAGATTTTATGACTTTAAGAAGGTTCCTGTAACCCAAACCCGTGCCCCAGCAAATAGATTCCTGGGTGCAGGATGGTGTTGAGGGCTGTAGGGTTTAATAAGCACATGGGTCTTCTTTGTGCCCCATCAGTGGACAGACTTTCCTGGCAGCCACAGCCTCGCCAAACTGCCCTCAAGGAAGACTGCCTGGTGTGTGTTAGCAGGCCTGGCGTGAAGGCTGAGAAAGGAGGTAGGATGTGCTGAGAGGAGGCCGCCGTGTATCCTGTGATTAGGCTGTGCTGAGTGGTCCACTCATTATTTTGTGCTCAGAGAGGAAAGACAGGGCACACGTCTCTTCTCACCTTCTGTGTGCCCTTTCTATACCAAGCACATTTCTCAGTTTTTAATTATAGTCTTTGACTTAAACGTTTTCTTTAAAAAGGTCTGATTATCTATCTCACCTCATTCATTTATTCATTGAACATTTGCTGAACACCTGCCTTGTGTAGGACTTCTTCTTAATTTACAGGATTCAAAAGAAGTTACAGGAAATACCTCACGCCCAGCTGTTGGCACCTTGATCCACCCAGTTGCTAGACCAAGCCAGAAACCTCAGTCGCAGGTTTAGGATTGCTCTCCTCCCACCACCTCGATACCTGTGCTTTCCTCTCCTGGGGCGAACATGTAAGGTTGTGCAGGTTGTTCACTGCACACAAGCTCCTAGCTGAGGAGTGGCTGGGGCTGGAATCCAGCCCATGCTCTGCTGGCCAAGTCATGCCCTGGGTCTGGGGTGGTCTCCACCTAACGGGGTGTCTTTTTCTAATCTGCACCAGGGTGCCACATGAGCCAGGGGTGGTCCTGTCCCTTCCCCTCTGTCTGCTGCCCAACCTGATGAAATCCACTCCCTCTCTGTCCCCCAGCCTCACCCCAGGACTGTTCCTCACTCTGTCTTCTGGGGCCATTGGTGCCACTCCCTGCCCACCCTCTTCTGTCTTCCACCCCGCAGCAGTGTCATCTTCTGGCAATGCAAATCGGAGGGTATTCCCCTTTTACTTGGAGCTCCTCCTGACCTTGCAGTGCCCACAGGGCAGGCCCAAGTCTCCTGTCCAGGTGCGGGCGGCTCTGCACAGCCTGGCCTGTCTCCATTGGTGGCCTTGGTCCCAGCACAGGGCCTGCCCCACGCCCTCCCTGCAGCCGCCAGCTCACAGCACTGGCGTGGGCATGGTGGCAGCAGAGGACTTCACACCTTCCCAGACTGTATGACTTGTTTGCTAGGAGTCGGTCTAACACTTAATAAAAAGAGTAGGTCAATTATTTTCCAAAGAAGGTGGAGGAGAGGAATCAGTCTGCAAAGGAGCAGCTGGAGATCTCGGGCCGAGAGCCGGATCCTGGGCCGTAAGGTCAGGGGAAGGGCCATCTAAGCTGAGGGAGGGTCCATGTGACCCGGAGACATACGTGTGCCCCTGCCTGGAGAGCAGAAGGGGGCTCATCCCCTAGACACTCGTTCCGACTGCAAAAGCGACGTGCTCTTCGTAGGCTCCTTGGGAAGCGGAAAACTGTGATGGGGAGAATCACTCACTCCCAACCCGGCCGCAACCACCACCGACAGCTGGTCTCCCTCTTTCTGGGGTTTTTATGTGCATATTTACATTTTTATGTAATTTTCTCCCAGCTTAATATGATAGCATTAGCGTTTTCCATATTGTTAAAAAGTTTTTGGATGATATAATTTTTAATAATTACCCAGTATACTATAATGTATTTAACTGGTCCTCCATAATTGGGTATTTATCATACCAGTGTTTCTTTTATTAAAACACAAAGGCAAACATCTAGATGCCAAATTGATTAAGGGGTATGCATGGTTTTAGGTCCTGGGTACCACTGCCCCCTCCCTTGTAGGAGCAATGCAATGACCTGTTCGTCGTGAAGGACGGGCTTGGCGCATGAGTTTGTTCTAGCCTCGGTGTGGCTTATCTGTGCCCACCCCGCCATCCTCAGCAGAGCCGGGGTAGAGGGGTGGATGGGCGAGGGGGTGGGAGAAAGTGGGGTGGCTGAGGGAGCAGGGGGTGCTGGAAGAGGGACTGCCACCTGCATGAGGCAGGAGGTAGGCCTGAGGGCCATCGCAGCGAGGACTGCTTCCTTCTGGGGCCCCTGTCTTGGCTGCAGACCTGGGCCCAGGGTACAGTGTCCTCTGTGCTCTGGTTCATCTTCCTCAGCTGTTGGCATCAGCCAGTCACCCTGGCCTCAGGCCTTACACGGGCAGCCAGCATGGATCGCAGCCTGATGGCTGTAGAATTCAGGATGTAGAGTCAGGAGGGATAGAAGTATTGGAAATCAGCAGAGGTGTCCTTGAGATGCCAGAGCGGGGACCTGAGCTCTCCTAGACTACCAGCACTGGGAAGTGGGGCCCCCACCGGGGGTATGTGAGTGGTTCTGAGGGCAGACCAGGAGGCACTTCTCAGAGAAGATGCCTTTCTTTTTTTTTTTTTTTTTAAAGATTTTATTTATTTATTTGACAGAGATCACAAGCAGGCAGAGAGGCAGGCAGAGAGAGAGAGGAAGGGAAGCAGGCTCCCCGCCGAGCAGAGAGCCCGATGCGGGGCTCGATCCCAGGATCCTGGGATCATGACCCGAGCCGAAGGCAGCGGCTTTAACCCACTGAGCCACCCAGGCGCCCCGAGAAGGTGCCTTTCCGTATAGGGAGAGATTGCTGGGCCCCAAGTCTCCGATAGCTGTCAGTGTAGGACTCTCCCATGCACCCTCCCTAAGTGGCCCACAGGGACTTTGAACAATAGTAGTGATGCAGAGTGTGTAGCCCCGTTAATGACACAGACAGCAGGATGCTTGTCCCTAGATGAGAGTTGCAGACAAGGAGTGGCCTGCCCAGAGTTCCCCTGCCTCTGGGCCCAGTGTTTTCAGCATCCCTGGGGGCTGCCATGCCCTGGCCCCACCCGGGGGATACCTAGGATCCCACTGCTGTCCTCCGGGAGGACGCCACAGCCCCGTGCTTCCCCTCACCTATTCTGTGCTCACTGAGGATCCTGAGCAGATGCATCAGCTCCTGCTGGTCTCCAAATGTGCTCATGGGTGTGGGGACACAGGAGGTGCCCCGGGAGACGGGGGCGCTCAGTCACCCTCCTCTCCACCTTACTGTGGTTCTGTGCGCTTGCACCCGGGAGACGGTCCTGCCCTTCCCCTCTTCTTCATCCTTTCCTGCCCAGGGACTGGCTGCTTGGGAGGTAGAGCTGGCCTCTTCTGCTCCTTCTTCCAGCGGTCTGGTGGTATGAGATCCGCTCTGGCTTTGGATGGTGAGAAGCAGGGGCGGGGGTGATGGTCGGAGATAGGTGTGCTGGGCATGGTACATTCTCTGTAGCCCAGCCCAGAGCCAGTGCACTGCACAGTGGCCTTTGTTGGTTCCTGTGACTTATTGGAGAGATAGATTACCCACTCCCCTCAACCAGTGCCCTCGTTGGAGTCATCAGGACTGGGCAGGATCAGTTTTTGGGGTTAGGTGGGGCATTTCTACAGCCGCCATCTCTTGTCCAGGGTAGGCCTGAGCCTGTGCGCACTGCCTCTCCTTGCTGCTTGAGCACAGCGATGGTGAGAAGAGGTGCTCATAGGCCGTGCATAATAGCACAGGGGCCCAGACTCTGCAGGGCTGGGCTGCCATTGGGGGGTGGCTGTATTGTTAGAACCCATTTAATCCGTGGCTCCATTGTAAAGTGAGGAAAACCAATTTTTCACTTGAGAAGATCAGTAAGGTGGATACATATGTAATCGTCTTTTTTCTGCTTTTCTTCCCTTCCCTAGTGTTCTGTATCCGTAATTTAAAATTTCACAGTGTCCGACGTGATGGCGTCTCTGTGGGTATGTTGGGATTCGTTTCCGATTCGGCAGGCACTCACTGAGCAGCTGCTCTGTGCCGCTGGCTGGGCAACCTGTGATGCGTAGTAGGGAGGGGCCGGGCTGCGGTGCGGATTGGCCTCCTGTTGGTCCCGCCTCCACCAACTGTGTGAGCCTGGGCAGGCCACTTTATTTCTCTGAGTCTGGGTGTCCTCGGCGGCACGGTGGGGCCAGTGACCCCAAAGCTCTGGTTCTGAGGATGGAGTGAAGTCGCATGTAAAGCACTTAGTAGCGTGCGTGGCACACAGGTGTTCACTTAGTGCCACCTCCATCCTGGTGTTCTTAGATGATGGCCGCCACAGGGTTGTGCGCCCATGAGATTGTGGAAATCGTCATTCTGAGCTGTCTCTCATGTTGCTGGAAGCTGAGTGGGGATTGTGCCTGTGGCCTTGCCAGGCTGTTTGCCTGACTGTGATGTGGGGTGTCTGCCCTTGTGACTGAGGACAGTCTAAACCCAGTGTGAGAACACGGCCCTGGCTGATCAGAGACTCTGATGTACACTCCCCCATGTCTTTGATTAACTTTTAAAAGAGAAGTGATTTAATTATTGCCTAGGAAGTACGGATGCTCCCAGTGTGGGGGAAGACCTGAAAGTGGGACCTCCGGAGATGTCGCAGTGGGAATCCCAGCCCCAGGGACCCCAGCAGCTGTCCGAGCATCTGTGAGGCCCAGAAACCTGGCTGGTAGATACCCCTAGAGACAGAGGAAGGTGGCAGCTCAGGACCTGTCCAGGGGTGGTTGGCGGCGTTCCTGGAGAGTGAGACACAGGTGGCTGCTTCTGTCTAGGGATCCCCTTCATGTCCCCCTCTCCCCAGGCCTGAGGCCCCCGGCCTGCCTCCCTGCACCCTGGTCAGCAATTCAGGCTGCATTGAGGGGCCACACTTAGGAAGGCTGCCCTTGTGGGTATATTATGCTTCTGATTGGACCCAGAAAAGGTGCCTCAGGCAGGACCCCCAGACAGTTCCAGGAGTTTCAGGGAGAGGTCTACTCCTCGCTGTGATGGGCCCCATCCTCGCCCTCCCACACAGCCCCAGACGGATGGTGCCATCCTCCTCTCTGAGTTGTCTGAGGGGTGGTTTCACAGACCTTCCCTCCACTCCCTCAACCCATCCCTTTGTGGAGAAGGCCCAATTGGCCCTTGTGAGTCCCCCATATTTGGTGCTCTCATTATCTGGGCCTCAGTTTTCCTATCTGTCTGGAAGGGGCTGAGCCTTGTGACGTGGTCTGTAAGGAGCAGGCTCCCCACCCCCAAGCACTAGGGTTTCACTGGAAATGGCTCAACTGAGGCCACATGCGGTGAGTGTCTGCTCCTCTCCTGGGGTCAGGGGCCTGCAGGGCCCAACGTAAGTCACTGTTTGTCACTTCCTCACTCCCACCAATGTCCTCGAGTTGCTCGGTTTAGATCGATTTGTTGGGATCCTTCAAACACTTACTGAATACCTACCTGCTGGGTGACAAGTGGCCATGAGATGGAGAATGAGGCTCATCCCTGCCCTGAGCCCTGAAGTCACAGTGTAGGGGAGGACACAGATGCTACTGGGCAGTTAGGATATAGCATGATGAGAGCTGCCCTGGAGGGGTAATGAAAGGCCCACAGAAGGAGCTCATGAGTCTGCTTGGCATTTTGGGGAGGCTTGGTTGGCAGAGGGTTTTAAAGGATGCATAGGAGTTTTCTAGACAGCAAAGTCAGTGTAGGGCATTTTAGAGATAAAGAATACACAAAGGCATGAAGGTACAGAGGCATAAAAGAGTTCAACAGGTGAGGGAATGGTAAGGAGTCTGTGTGGTTGGAGTGCACACTGTGTGTGTGTGTGTGTGTGTGTGTGTGTGTGTGTGTGTGTGTGTAGGGGGTTTAGGAAACAAGGTTAGCCTGTCAGTGCAGGCAGGGCCTTCACCCTGGCCATTTTAAGTTGTGGCCCAGACCTGAACACCTGAAGGGAGGTATTAGAGACAGGGAGCCCTTCCCAGCCATGTAGACACTTAGTGGTCTTGCTATTCCTGCTGAGGAAGCCTTGGAGCCCAGGCAGGTCCTCTGCGAGCTTGGGCCAGCTCCTCAGTTACACTAAATGTAGAAGGGAAGGTGTCCTCCCTCAGTGTATGGTTATTAAAGCACGCCATCTTTAAGCCTCATTAAGGCATGTTAAATGCTAATGAATTTAGAGAGGGGCATCTTGGGGCCTCTGTTTCCTTGGAAACGTTTGAGAGCAGGTGCTTTATAATGAGCTGTACCTATTTTAAAAGTGAGCCATGAGGCCTGCTTTGATAGGCTGGATCTCAGATGCTGATGGGTAAGTGTGAACAAAGCCGGTGGAGGCCAGTAGAGACGCTTTGTGCTCTCTGAAATATCATTCTCTGGTGGTTTCTATAGAAACCACTGGCACCTAGGTAGGAGATTTGCCAGGCTCCGTAGTCTCATTACACAACACGTTGCCTCCAGCCTGGGCAACTCAGCCCCAGCCTCTGAAGACCATTGGGGTCCTGTTGGCAACGTGGAACAGGGTTCTGGACAAAACAGGACAGGTGTGTATTGCTGTTGCTGTAATTCCACTTTAATTGTGTCTGGTCCGTACCTACTGCTTGATTTCAGCAGGTCCCCACTTTGCTTACAGGCCTCGCCGACACTAAGAAAAGCTAGTGTTAGCTTAGCTCACTGCTCCCCACAGAGCACTGTAAAGGGACCTTGTATTACTGAAGAATTTAAATATATATCAAAGTAGAGAGGCTCTTGACGAATCTCCGTGCAACCAGCATGCTGTCTCAACAATTATAAATTTACAGCCAAGCTTTTCTCTATAGTCATACCCATTTTCCCAGCAGTCTCCTCCCTCCAGCCCCCAATGCTGGATTATTTTGAAGCATATCCCAGAAACACGCTGTTACTTCATTTGTATATACTTCAGTTTCTTTAGGAGGTAAGGACTTAAAATAGTGTTACGATAGCATCGTCACATGAATGGTTTAGCAGTAATTCCTTAATACGGCCAGACATCCGACCCGTATTCCGATTTCCAATTACTTCATCATTTCAAACACTTTCAAACAGTTGCTTCTTTTAAATCAGAATCCAGACATTGGGTTGATAAAACTCTCAAGTTTTGTTTAATATGTTTTCCTTTTCTTTACCCTGGTAACTTATTCATTGGGGAATCAGTTGGTTGGGTGTTCCTTTTCCTTCCTGCATCCCCTCTAGTGTCATTTATCACATTCCTCGGTTCCCTGTATGTCTTACAAACTGGCGGCTACAGCTGCAGCGCTGTTCCCCACACTGTGGTGGGCGCATATAACCCTGGGTGCTCGCTGCTCTGCTTCTGGGTCTGACTCCATGGGTCTGGATTAGGACAGAGAAGGTACATTTCTTTTCTTGTTTTTTAAATTTACCTGTTTATTTGAGAGAGAGCACACACATGTGAGCAGGGGGAGGGGCAGAGGGCGAGGGAAAGAGAAAAAATCCTCAAGCAGACTGCCTGCTGTCTGACTTGGGGCTAGATGTGAGGCCCTGAGATCACAATCTGAGTCGAAATCAAAAGTTGGCTGTTAAAATGACTGAGCCATCCAGGCTCCCGTTTTGCTTTTTCTAAGTATCATTATAAACTCAGGGATTTATAACATTTGATACGTTTCAGTCAGTAGTGGCTGTTATTCCAATACTCAGATTGCCCTTTATTTGGTGAGTGAACCTCTTTAAAAGTAGGCCCCCCTGTCTTTTTGTTTTTAATTTTTCCCCCACCCTTGACCCTAAGTCTTGTGTCTTTTTTTGTTTGTTTGTTTTGTTTTAAAACTTTTTTTTTAAACATGTAATATATTATTTGCCCCAGGGGTACAGGTCTGAATCGTCAGGCTTACACAATTCACAGCACTCACCATAGCACCTACCCTCCCCAGTGTTCATAATCCAGCCCCCCTCTCCATATGCTCCTCCCCCTGGCAACCCTCAGTTTGTTTCCTGAGATTAAGAGTCTCTTATGGTTTGTCTCCCTCCCGATCCCATCTTGTTTCATTTTCCCTTCCCTACACCCAAAGCCCCCCACTCTGCCTCTCAAATTCCTCATATCAGGGAGATCATATGAAAATTATCTTTCTCTGATTGACTTATTTCACTCAGCACGATACCCTCTAGTTCCATCCATGTCATTGCAAATGGCAAGATCTCATTTCTTTTGAATGCTGCGTAGTATTCCATTATATATATATATATCACATCTTCTTTATCCATTCATCTGTTGATGGACATCTAGGTTCTTTCCGTAGTTTGGCTATTGTGGACATTGCTGCTATAAACATTCAGGTGCACATGTCCCTTTGGATCACTACATTTGTATCTTTAGGGTAAGTACCCAGTAGTGTGGTTGCTGGGCCATAGGGTAGCTCTATTTTCAACTTTTTTTTTTTTTAAGATTTTATTTATTTATTTGACAGAGAGAGATCACAAGTAGACGGAGAGGCAGTCAGAGAGAGAGAGAGAGAGAGAGAGAGAGAGAGAGAGAGAAGCAGGCTCCCTGCTGAGCAGAGAGCCCGATGCGGGACTCGATCCCAGGACCCTGAGATCATGACCTGAGCTGAAGGCAGCAGCTTAACCCACTGAGCCACCCAGGCTCCCTATTTTCAACTTTTTGAGGAACCTCCATGCTGTTTTCCAGAGTGGCTGCACCACTGCTAGAACTTGTACAGGAATTTGGTAAAGTGTCAGGATATTAAATCAATGCACAGAAATCAGTTGCATTTCTATACACCAGCAACAAGACAGAAGAAAGAGAAATTAAGGAGTCCATCCCATTTACAGTTACACCCAAAACCATAAGATACCTAGGTGTCTTTTTTTTTAAATGAGCTTTACTGCAGTATCACTTACATACTGTAATTGCCGTGCATCAGCGTGCACGGTGTGACAGCTGCGTCCATCCATGGAGCCACCACCCCAGGCAGGATCCAGAATATTTCTATCACCGGAAGTTCTCTCCTGCCCTCCCTGTCCTTCATCTCTGAGGCAACCACTGATCCACTTTCTGTCACTACACAGCAGTCTGCATTTTTTTAGACTTTTATATAATTGGAATCCTACAGCAGGTATCCTTTAATATCTGGGTTCTTTCAGTTCACGTGTGTTCTGTGCCTGTCCTTATTGTATGTATTGGGATTCCTTGTGATTGCCAAGTCGTGTTCCGTGGGTGGTTATGTGTTTGTGTCTACATTAACTGTTCGTGGACAGTTTGGGTTGTTTCAGTGTTTGGTTGTCGTAAGTGAAGCTGCTCTGAGTATCCATGAGCAGGTCTTTGCATGGATGTTTCTGTCCATTTCTCTTGGTCAGTAACTGAGAGTGTGACTGCTAAGTGGTATGCTGTGTGTATGTGTAAGCCTATGATAAATTGGCAAACTGTTTCTTATTAGCAGTGTGGGAAAGTTTTACTTGCTCCACACTCTCATCAGCCCTTGGCCTTGTCAGTCTTTTCCACTATAGTCGCAGTACTGGGTGCACAGTGATGTCTGCTTGTGGTTTTAATTTTACATTCTTGATTCGTGGGTTTGAATATTGACTCTCCTCTATGAAGAGTCTATTCAAATCTCTGACCCATGGTGATGATGATGATGGTAGTGGTGTTGGTGGTGGTGGTGGTGGTGAAGGACGAGAAGCAGCAGCAGAAGTAGTAGTTGTTCTAGGAGTTCTTTGTATATTCTTTGGTTGTTTCCATCCCTTCCATGGTTTCCTGTGTTCTATCTAAGAGATTTTTGCCTGCTCTGAGGTCACGAACATTTTCTCCTATGTTTTCTTCTAAAAGTTTCACGCTGTCGGCTCCGTCAGGGGAGCACGCGACTCTTGATCTCAGGGTGGTGAGTTCGACCTCCATGTTGAACGCAGAGATTATTTAAAAAATAAATAAAGTATTCCACACTTTTGCTTGTATTTTCAGGTCTATGATCCTATATATATATATATATATATATATATATATATATATATATATATATATATATATATATATATTAAAGATTTTATTTATTTATTTGACAGAGAGAGAGAGATCACAGGTAGGCAGGGAGGCAGGCGGGGTGTGGACGGGGAAGCAGGGTCCCTGCTGAGCAGAGACCCTGAGATCATGACCTGAGCCGAAGGCAGAGGCTTAACCCACTGAGCCACCCAGGAGCCCCTCTTCCTATATTTTTGTTGTGTGAAGTACTCTGTTGTTTTAGTACCATTTGTTGAAAAGACATACCTTTTCAATTAGATTGTTTTTGGATCTTTGGTTGATAGTCAGCTGACCATGTAAGCATGGGTGTCTTTCTGGGTATTCAGTTCTGTTCTGTTGATTCCTTGACCACATTTTCTTGGTTACCATGGCATTGTAGCAGTGTTTGAATTTTGGCAGTGCAAGTCCTCCAACTTTTTCTTTTTCAAAATTGTTCTGGCTATTCTAGGTTCTTTATATTCCCATTTCAATTTTGTAGTCACCTTGTCAGTTGCTTGCAAAAGACGGGGGGAAAGCCTGCTGGTATTTTGATTAGGATTGTGTCTAATTTACAGACCAGTTTTGGGAGAATTGATATCTTAACAGTATTTGAGTCCTCTCATCCATGAGAGTACCATCTCTCTCTATTCATTTAGGTCTTCCTTAGTTTCCCTGAACTGTGTTTTGTAGTTTCCAGTGTTTAGATGTTGGAATACTGTATTACATTTATGCCTTTGTATTTCGTGGTTTGGGATACTATTGTGAATAGAATTTTATTTTAAATTTCATTTTCCAATTGTTTATTGCTAATATATAGAAATACTATTAACTTTCTTGACCTTGTGTCCTGTGACTTTACTAAATTTATGTCTTAGTTCTAATAGCTTTTTCATGGATTATTTAGGAATTTTCACATACACAATCACATTGTCTGTGAATAATACAGTTTTAGCTTCCTTTCCAGTCGTTATGCATTTATTTCTTTTTCTTACTGTATTTCAATAACTAGCATCTCCAGTACAATATTGAATAAAAGTGGTGAGAGTGAACATCCTTGTCTTGTTCCTGACCTTATGGGGAAGCAGAATGATATTAGAAATGGGTTTTGGGTAAATATCCTGAGTCAGTTTAAGGGCATTACCTTCAATTCTTAGTTTTCTGAAGGGGTTTTTTTTTTTTAATCATATATTGGTGTTAAACTTTGTCAAATGATTTTACCACATCTGTGTTTTTTCCTATATTCAGTTAGTATGGTGAATTACATTGATTTTTAAAAGAAATGTTACATAAACCATGCATTTCTGGAATAAACCTTACTTGGTCATGATGTATTATTTTTTTAATATATGGATAATTCTAGTTGCTAATAATTTGTTAAGGACTTTATAATTTTGTTCATGAGGATTATTGGCTCATACTTTTTTCTTGTGTTGTGTTCATCTTGTTTTGATGTGAGATTAATATTGGCCTCAAAAAAATGAGTGGAGAAATCTCTCATCACCTACTCCCTGAATGTTTGCGTAGGAGTGGTGTTATTTCCTCCTTAATGTTTGATGGAATTCACCAGTGAAGGCATCGGGACCTAGGGTTTTCTTTGTTGGAAGATTTTTAATTACAAAAAAATTTTAAAGGTATATATAGGGCTATTCAGGTATTCTGTTTCTTCTTCGGTCCCTTTTGTAACTTTTTTCTTTCAAGAAATTTGTCCATTTCATCTAAGTTGTTAAATGTGTTGGCCTCAAATTGGTCTTAATATTATTTCATTACTATTTTTTAAGATTTTATTTTATCTTATCTTTAAAAAATATTTTATTTATTTATTTGACAGAGAGAACGAGGTAGAGAGAGAGCGAGAGCACAAGGAGGGGTAGCAGCAGGCAGAGGGAGAAGCAGGCTGTCCGCTGAGCAGAGAGCCTGATGTATGGGTTGAACCCAAGACCCTGGGATCATGACCTGAGCTGAACGAAGGCAGACGCTTAACTGACTGAACCACCCCAGGCACCCTTTTTAAAGATTTTATTTATTTGGGGGGTCTAGGTGGCTCAGTTAGTTAAACATCTGCCTTTGGCTCAGGTCATGGTCCCAGGTCCTGGAATTGAGCCCCACATCAGGCTTCCTGCTCAATGGGGAGCCTGCTTCTCCCTCTCCCTCTGTTTTCACTCTCATGCTCTCTCTCAAATAAATAAAATCTTAAAAAATAAAAGTAGTCTTTAGGAATAAAAGATTTTGTTTATTTACTTGAGAGAGAGAGAGAGAGAAAGAGCAAGTGAGAGCTATAAGTCTCCATCCCAGGACCCTGGGATCATGACCTGAACTGAAGGCACTTAACTGACGGAGCCACCCAGCTGCCCTTGTTTCATTACTTTTTATTATTGTTCTTGTTCATTCATTCATTTACTATTACATTTCATCTATTTGTTGCTACTATTAGTTTATTAATTATTTATTATTTTTCATTATTTTTCCTTCCTGTTGATCTGAGTACCAATCTGGTGTCATTCCCCCAGTTTGAAGAACTTACTTTAGCATTTCTTTTAGTACAGACTTCCTGGTGGCGAATTATCTCAGTTTTTGTTTATCAAAAAAAAAAAAAATCTTTATCTTGCCTTCATTTTTTTCCATGTCAGCCCTTCGTGAAAATACCTTTATGGAAGTATAATTCACTTACATTAAACTGCATATTTGAAGTCTACATCTTGGTAAGTTTTGACATATGTATACATCCATGGAACCATCCCCACAGTCAAATTAAGTGATATATCCATCCTCTGTAAACATTTTTGGGCTCCTTTGTAATTTCTTCTCCTGCCCCTCCATGGCTTACACTTGTCTTCAGGTACCACGGATCTGTTTTGTCATTATAAATTAGTTTCCGTTTTCTAGGATTTTTTGTGTAAATATAGTCATAGGGTATGTACTCTTTTTTTAAGGTGACTCCCCCCCCCCGATTCAGCATAGTTATTTTATTGTGAGATTGATCCAAGTTATTGTATGTACAAATAATAGTTTATCCCATCATATTGATAGGTAGGGTTCCACAGTAAGGATATACCATAGTGTACTTATTTACTGCTGATGGACATTGAGTTGTTTCCAGCTTTTGGTTATTACAAATAAAGTTACTATAAACATTCACGTACAAGCCTTTTTGTGAATACATGTTTTCATTTCTTTGGGTGTTACAGAGTACCTTGTGCCCCTCTCCCATTCATAGGTTAAAAGCCCTAACCCCTAGTGTGGCTGTATAGGGCCTTTAAAGAGGTAATTCAGGTTAAATGAGGTCATAAAGGTGAGGCCCTAATCCAAAATAGGACCCGTGTATTTAAAAGAAGAGGAAGGGACAACAGAGCTTTCTCTGTGCTGCAGAGAAAAGGCTACATGGGGACACGGCAGGAAGTCAGTCTTTAAGCCAAGGAGAGAGGCCTCAGCAGAAACCAGCCCTGCTGGCACCTTGATCTTAGACTCCCAGCCTCCAGAGTTGTGAGATAATAAATGTCTGTTATTTAAGCCCCAGACTGTGGTACCTCTTTATGGCAGCCCAAACAGACTAAGATATTGGATAAATATCTAGGATTAGAATGTCTAGGTCATATCCTAGTATATTTAACTTTTAAAGAAACTTCCAGGGGCGCCTGGGTGGCTCAGTGGGTTAAGCCGCTGCCTTCGGCTCAGGTCATGATCTCAGAGTCCTGGGATCGAGTCCCGCATCGGGCTCTCTGCTCAGCGGGGAGCCTGCTTCCTCCTGTCTCTCTGCCTGCCTCTCTGCCTGCTTGTGATCTCTGTCTGTCAAATAAATAAAAAAAAAAAGAAAAAGAAAAAGAAACTTCCAGTTTTCCAGATGATTGCACTGTTTTACATCCCACAAACACTGTGTGAGGGTCCCACTGCTCTGTGTCATAGCCAGCACTTGCTGTGATAGGCCCTTTAAATTTTGGCCATTCCGAAATAAGTGTAGTGGCATCTCCCTGTGGTTTTCATTTGCATTTCCCAAATGACTAATGATGTTGTACATCTTTTCATGAGCTTCTTTGCCATCTGTGTATTTTTTTGATGAGTGTCTTAAGTGTCTTGTCCGTTTAAAAAAAAAAGAAGACTGTTTTTGTGTTACTGAGTTTTGAGAGTTCTTTATATATATGTTTATCACATGTATGATTTGCAAATACTTCCTCCCAGTGTGTGGGTTATATTTTCGTTTTCAATGTATTTTGGAAGAGAATTTAAAATTTTTGATAAAGTTTAATTTCTCATTGTTTTTCTTTTCTGATCATGTTGTTAGTATCATGTCTAAGCAAACTTTGCCTAACCTAAGGCCACCAAGATTTGCTTCTGTGTTTAGTAGCAGAGGTTGTATAGTTTTGGGCTTTATATTAATCTGTGGTCCATCTCATATTAATTTTGTACATGGTACGAGGTAATGGATAGAAATTCCTGGTTTTGCACGTGGATATTCAGTATTCCTGCAACATTTGTTGAAAACAATACCCACACCTTTGTAACTATGGGAAAATTCTTGACTGAATATGTCTAGGTCTTTTTTTTTTTTTTTTAGACTTTATTTGTTGGAAAGCACAAGCAGGAAGAATGGCAGGCAGAGGCAGAGAGAGAAGCTGGCTCCCTGCTGAGCAAAGAGACCGATACGGAACTCAATTGATCCCAGGACCCTGGGATCATGACCTGAGCCGAAGGCAGCTGCTTAACCAACTGAGCCTCTCAGGTGTCCCTGTGTAGGTCTATTTTTGTAATATCTTCTCTCCCATTACTTACTTTGTCTTTACACCAATACCCCATCGTTTTCTTTTAATCTTTCTCATTATTTTCATCTAATGAGTCTTGAAATCAGGTAGTAGAAGTCTTCCAATTTTTTTCTTTTTCAAAATTGTTTTGACTGTTCTAGGTTCTTTGCACTTATATTTCAATTTTATAACCACGTTGTCAATTTTCTACCCCAAAAGCCCTGCTTGAACTTTGAACGATATTGTATGTAATCTACCAATCAATTCTGGAGGAGAATTGAATTCTTAACAGTTTCGAGTCTTTCAACCCATAAGCATAGTATACTTCTCCATTTATTTAAATCTAGTTTCGAGTGCCTGGGTGGCTCAGTCTGTTAGATGTCCAACTTGATTTGGGCTCAGGCCATGATCTCAGGGTCCTGGGATTGAGCCCTACCTAGGGCTCTGCGCTCAGTGGGGAGTCTGTTTCTCTGCTTCTCTCTCCCTCTGCTCCTACCCATCCCCCACATGTCCATGAACACTGTCTCTCTCTCTCTCTCTAAAATGAATAAATCTTTTTTTTTTAATTTTATTTTTTATAAACATATAATATATTTTTATCCCCAGGGTTACAGGTCTGTGAATCGCCAGGTTTACACACTTCACAGCACTCACCATAGCACATACCCTCCCCAATGTCCATAATCCCACCCCCCCTCTCCCAACCCCCCCCCCCCCCATTAACCCTCAGTTTGTTTTGTGAGATTAAGAGTCACTTATGGTTTGTCTCCCTCCCAATCCCATCTTGTTTCTAAAATGAATAAATCTTTAAGAGAATAAATCTAGTTTAATTTCTTTCACCAGTGTCTTGTAGTTTTTACTGTATAGCTCTTCCACATTGTTGTTGGTCTTATCCCTGCGTATTTATATTTTTACACTATTGTAAGTTTCTAATTGTATATTGGTGGTATATGGAAATACACCTATTTTTGTGTATTCATCTAGAATTCCATAACTCTAAGTCATTTATTATTTCTAGTTGCTTTTTTGTAGATATTGTATTTTCTGCAAAGATGATCCTGTCATCTGTGAATAAAGGCAACTTTAATTCTTTTTTTTCAGTCTGGATGCCTTTTCCTCCCCCCTCCCATGTTGCGTTCTGTCCCTTCCTTCCAGCTTATTGCCCTGGCTTAAGCCTCCAGACCCGTGTTGAAATGAAGAGGCGAGGTGCACATCCTTGCCTTGTTCTCGGTATTAGAGGGGAAGTAGTCATTCTTTTTCGTGGTTACATATGTTAGCTATGTGTTTTTGTAGCTGCCCCGGTGAATTTCAGGACATTCCCTTTTATTCCTAGTTTGTTGAGAGTTGTTATTGTGAATGAATGTTGGATTTTGTCAGTTGCTTTTCTGACATCTTTTGAGGGATAATATGTTTTTCCTACTTACTCAGTTAATGTGGTAGGTTTTGTCAATAGATTTTTCAGTTATTAAAATAACCTTGCATTCTTGGGATAAATGCCACTTGATCATGATTTATTATCCCCTTTATATCATTTGGGATTCTGTTGGCTAAAATGTGTGAAGAATCTTCACATCCATTTTCAAAGGGATCTTGCTCTGTCCTTCTCTGGTAGTATCTTTGTCTCCTTTTGGTATCAGGGCAATGCTGGCCTCATAGAATGACTGGCATTGTTCCTTTCTCCCCAGTTTGCTGGAAGAGTTTATTTAGAGTTGCTATTATTTCTTCTCTATTTTCTGGAAGTGACTAGTGAAGTTATCTTAGCCTGAAATTTTCTTTTGGGGAAGATTTGAAACCTCAGACAAAATTTATTTAATAAATACAGGATTATTCCAGTGTTTTCTTTCTCTCTGAGTGACTTTGGTAGTTTGTATCCTTCAAGAAGTTTTTTTCTTTCATCAAAGTTATCTAATTTTTTGGCATTAATTGTCTAGAGGCTTGTTAATTTCGTTGACCTTTCCAAAGTACCAGATTTTTGTTTCGTTGATTTTTCTTTCTTTTCCTTTTAAAAACGTAATGATTTCTTTTCTTAATTATTTCCTTCTGCTTAAACCTTGGGTTTAACTTTATATTCTTCTTTTAGTTTCTTAAAGTAGAATTTGAGACTTTTGTTCTTTTCTAAATAGATCTTCAGTGCCACAGGAGCTCTCCCCCTTGTCCATGAGGGTTATGTTCCAAGACCTCCAGTGGATGCCTGAAACCACGATGGGACTGAACCCCGTATATACTATATACTGTGTTTTTCCCTATACATACATGCTTATGATAAAGTTTAATTTATAAATTAGGCACAGTAATAGATTAGCAATAATAACTAATAATATAATAATATAATATAATAGTTATGTGAATGTGGTCTCTTTCTCAAAATATCTTATTGTATTGTACCTCCCCTTCTTTTTCTTGTGATGATGTGAGTTGATAAAATGCCTCTGTGATAAGGTGAAATAAGTGACTTGGGCATGTGACGTAGCATTAGGCTACCACTGACCTTCTGACAATAAGCCAGAAGGGGGATCATCTCCATCTGGACCACAGCTAACCTCGGCGACTGAAGCTCTGGGAAGCAAAACCGTGGGAAAGGGGGGACTGTTGTGTTAATTTCCCTCTGGGAGTCACAACTACGTTAACACAACTGTTGATATATTGTGGTTTCGGTTTTATTCAGTTAAAAATACTTTCTAATAGCTTTTTTTATTTCTTCTTGGTCCGTGGATTTTTACAGGAGTGTGCTATTTAGATTCTGAATACTTGGGAATTTTCCAGATATCTTTTATTGATTTTTAATTCCGTTGTGGTACAGAACATACATTGTGTGTTTGAATCCTTTTAAGTTTATTGAGACTTGTTTGACGTAGAATGTGTTCTACCTTGGTAAACGTTCTGTGTGTAATTGAAAATAATGTTTATTCTCCTGTTGTTGAGAGTAGTGTTGTAGACATCTCAATTAGGTTGAGTTGGCAAATTGTGTTACTCAAGTCCTCTGTATCCTTTCTGATATTTCTGACCATTTGTTCTCTTAGTTAAGAGCAGCTGGTTGAAATATGTGACTAGAAGAGTGAATTTGTCTTATTTCCTTTTTAAGTTCTATTAGTTTTCCTTCATTTATTTTGAGGCTCTGTTTTTAGGTACATAACCATTGAGGATTGTTACGTTTCCCTGATGAATTGGCTCTATAATCATTATGAAAGAGTTCTTTATCCCTGGTGATATTCTTTATTCTGAAATCTCCTGTCTGTCATTAACCTAGGTGTTCCTGATTTACTTTGATTACTGTTAGCATGACACATCTTTTCCATGTTTTTACCTTTAACCTATTTCTATCTTTGTATTTAAAAATGTGTGTCCAGGGGCAGCTGGGTGGCTCAGTAGGTTAAGCCTCTGCCTTCCGCTCAGGTCATGATCCTAGGGTGGGATCAGGCCCCACATCAGGCTCTCTCTCAGCGGGGGGCCTGCTGCCCCTCTCTCTCTGCCTGCCTTTCTGCCTTCTTGTGATTTCTCTGTCGAATAAATAAATAAATAAATAATCTTAAAAAAAATGTGTTTCGGGGCACCCGGCTGGCATTTGTTGTAGAGAGAGCAGGTCCGCTGATGATACATTTACTTAGCTTTTCTTCATCTGTGAAAGTCTTTATCTCCCCTTCATTCCCAAAGGATATGCTTTTGTCTATAGCATCTTGGGCTGACACTCTGCCCTGTCACCACTTTCACTGTGTCCGCAGTCTTCTGGCTGCCACAGTTTCTGATACCCCTAGTCCTTCAGATTGCTTCCTGTGATGCTTCGTTTCTCTCCCGGTGCTTTCAAGGTTTCTCCTTTAGCTTTTCAGCAGTTTTATTGTGATGTGTCGGGGCTTGGTTTTCCTTGGTTTCCTCTTTGTGGCTGGCTGAGCCTCTTGACTCTAAGTTTATGCCTTTTGCCAAATTTGGGTACTCTCAGTCAACAAGCATATATATTCTTCTTCACTGCTGTCTTTCCCCTTTCCTTTAGGAACTCCAGTGACAAAAATACTTAAGTTTTTGGTATTATCCCACAGGTCCCTAAGGGTCTATAAATAATTTTTTTTTCAGATTGTATCATTCTTGTCGATCTGTCTTCAGGTTCACAGAGTCTTTCTTTTGTCACTTCCATTTTGTTATTGAGCTTATTCTATGATTTTTTTTTCCAGTTCTAAATTTTTCTATTTAAAAAAAAATATGGGGGTGCCTGGGTGGCTCAGTGGGTTAAGCCTCTGCCTTCAGCTCAGGTCATGATCTTGGGGTCCTGGGATCGAGCCCCACATCGGGCTTTCTGCTAAGTGGGGAGCCTGCTTCCTCCTCTCTCTCTCTGCCTGCCTGCCTCTCTGCCTACTTGTGATCTCTGTCAAATAAATAAATAAATAAATCTTTAAAATAAAATAAAATAAAATAAAATAAATATGTAGTTCCTGGGGCACCTGGGTGGCTCAGTTGGTTAGACATCTGCCTTTGGCTCAGGTCATGATCCCAGGGTCCTGGGATTGAGGCCTGCATCAGGTTCCCTTTTCAGTGGGGAGCCTGTTTCTCCCTTACCTGCTCCTCCTGCTTGTACACTCTCTTTCTGTCAAATAAATAAATAAAATATTGTTTTGGAAAAAGAATGTTTATCTTATGTCATTGGGGATTATCATAGTCACTATTTAAATGTGTCTTGTAATTCCAGCGTCTGGGTCACTTCAGGGCTGACATCTGTCATTTCTCTTTTGTGGCGGTTACTATTTACATTTCCCTGGTTCTTTATATGTCAAGTTACTTCAGAACATATCCTGCATATTTTGAATATTATATGGTAAGATCCTGGGTCCTATTAAAGTCCTATGGAGAATAGTGATTTGTTTGTCTTAACAGCCACTGACCGCGTTAGAGTCAGACTCCAAGTTCTTCCTTTCATTAGGCAGTGGCTCCATTTGCATTGCAGTGTTCCAACCCTTTGTGGTGCTGGGCCGTGAAGGGGTTAGTTTCCGACTTGGGCAGTGCTTATATGATATTCTGCTTCTCCTGTTTTCGGTTGTGCTTCTGTGATTGTGTCCGTGACTGTATTGCTTAGGGATTATCCTGCGGTGCGTGTTGGCTCACACACACAACTAGAGGATTCTCAGCTCTCTCCTCTTTGGAATTTCTCCCACACCGTCTGGCCCCAGGGTGTCCTTCCCTGGTTCTTCTGGCAGAGAGATGGCATGGTCTCAGACTGTTAGCCTTCTGCCTCGCCATGGTATATACTAACTGGGATTCCTTTCAAGGCGAAGCAGCCAGAGAGAGTAGAGGAAAAAAATAATGTGGTTCTCCCCTTATGGTTGTTATAATAAAGGCCTTTTTCCCCAGATCGTCTATTCAGATGTTTTCTGTCCGGGTTTTGGGTACTTGTGCTGCACCCTCAGAGCACTGCGGTCCTGCGGTTGGGGCTGGTGTTGGGTCCGGGTAGGAGAGCAAGGGGATATATTTTTAAATTTTCCCCATACTCTCTGGCTTACAAGGGCCCATTTTCTTGTTCCTTTGACCAGAATGACAGATTTATTTCATAATTTTTGCTGTCCATGCTTACTATGTAGTTTCTTAATACAGTAAGTCCATTTGTCAAAGTCAGGAGTTAAAAGCCAGCAAACAAGCAAACCCCTCCCCCAAGCCCCACAAATCTAGGCCCTTAGCTTTCAAATTTTTATTTCCCTCCCCAACCTACTTGCTATTAATTACTCTTTAAAGCCTTTAAGTAGTTGCTTCTTGAATTTTGTCCAGAGCTTTTAGTTGTAATTGGTAGGAGAGAATAAGAAGCCATAGCAGGCTTATTCCATTTTGGGTTAAAAGTAGATTTCATATTTAAATCCAGTCTTTTTTCCTCTTTGCTATGTTTTGAATAATTTCAATTGCTCTGTCTTCTAGTTTACTATTTTTTTTTTTTTTTTGGCAGCATCTCATCTGCTGTTGATCCCATCTAATGTGTTTTTTCATCTCAAACACTGTGTATTTCATCAGAAGTTCAGTGGGGGACTCCTATGTCCTCCACGTGTCTACCGACCGTGGTCACTTTTGCCTCCTCCCTTGTCTTTTTCTTTTTTTCTGTTTTAAAATTATTATTTATTAATTTTAAAAATTAACATACAATGTATTATTTGTTTCAGGGGTACAGGTCTGTGATTCATCTTCGTCTTACACAATTCACAGCACTCACTATATCATACACCCTCCCCAGTGTCCCTCACTCCCTCCCCCTCCTTTTTTTAAGAGGGAGAGCGTTCCTTCCACACGTTGGGATGGGGAAGGGCAGGGGGAGAGAATTTTAAGTAGCGTGGAGCCTGACAGTGGGGCTCAGTCTCACAGCTCTGAGATCATGATCTGAGCAGAAATCAGGAGTCAACGCTCCACCGACTGAGCCACCCAGGTGCCCTGCTTTCCTTTACCTTCTTAAACATGTGCTAGACAGATACAGTCACTATTGTGGTGCCGAGGTTGGTCATCTGTCACTTCTGGGCTTGACAGGGTTTAGAGACCATAGTATGAGTGGTGTGGTTGCTCCTTGTTTCTAGGCCCCTTCTGTGGACAGAGCTAGGATAGGTTTTTGCTGTTAAGAAAAAATACATCATGGGCACTGGGCTGGCTCGGTCGATGGAGTGTGTGACTCTTGATCTCGGGGTTGTAAGTTTAAGCCCTGTGTGGGGTGTGGAGATTACTTAAAAATAAAATCTTAAAAAAGAAAAAATACTGATTTTTTTCCCCCTCAGTTCAAATTTAGGATTATAGAATTTTTCTTTAACTTCTTTGGTTTTATGTATTTTTTCTTTTTTATACTGGAAATTTTTATTTCTATCTGCCTTTGCACAATTCGGGGGGTATATATCAACATGAGCTGTGCGATGACTGAAGACAGGTTTTTTTAAGGTTTCTTGTGGTGTTTTTGATCTGCAGAGCATGTCCAGTTGGGATCTACCATCAATTGCTGATTTTCTGCTCAGAATGTGTATTCAAGCAAGGATGTGCCGTGACATTAGTGGGCTTTAGTGTCTCAAAATAAATCCCGTTTGTGTGGTTAAGCTACCAGCTCAACACACGGTTAGTTTTCTTCGCTTAATTTTGCTTTCACACCTAGAGCCTGCTTTATGTTAATTTGGTCGCATTGTTGTTTTATAAAATATATACATGGCTCTAGAGAAGAAACTGGAAAACCTATAGCTTGTAGGCCCTCTCTGGCCTGCCACCGGCTTGGTATGGTCCTTGAGCTAAGAATGGTTTCTAGGGGTGCCTGGTGGCACAGTCGGTTAAATGTCCTAGCTCTTGATTTCTAATCAGGTCATGGTCTCAGGGCTGAGAGATCGAGCCCCGCTGTCGGGCTTCACACTCAGCAGGGCATCTGCTTGGGATCCGATCTCTCTCCTGCCCCTCCCCCTTGTGCTTGCACGTGCTCTCTCTCTAAAATAAATACAATCCTAAAAAAAGAATGGCTTCAGCATCCACATGCCTGCACATGTGTGCACACGCCTGCACCCACGTACATGCACACAGGAGAGTAAGCAGCAGCAGCAGTAACGGTATGTGTCCCCAGAACCCTGAACTATTTACTGTTTGGCCCCTTGCAGACATCCTCTAAGTTCTGTCTCTAATCCTGTCTCCTCCTGTCTCCTCCATTCTCTTTCTCTATTTACTTCTTTAGTTTCTGGTTTATCTTGCTGGGTTTTTTTTTTTTTTTTAAGGTTTTATTTTTATTTATTTGACAGACAGAGATCACAAGCAGGCAGAGAGGCAGGCAGAGAGAGGGGGAAGCAGGCTGGCCGCTGAGCAGGGAGCCTGATGTGGGGCTCGAACCCAGGACCCTGGGATCATGACCTGAGCCGAAGGCAGAGGCTTTAACCCACTGAGCCACCCAGGCGCCCCTTTGCTGTGGTTTTGAATGGAAGCCAGCCACACGCACACATTCCTGCCCCCACTTCCATTCACCTCGTACACTGCTTCTCTGCCACCTGGGGCTTTTCTTACGGGACCGTGTTCCTTGGAGGCCGCCCTGTAGGGGGGCAGGAAGGCAGGCCCCACTCTTGGTGGCTGCATCATCTTCCGGAGTGTGGGTGTTCTAAGGTTTATTCAACTGGTCCCTTCTAGATATACGTTTGGGTTATTTCCAGCTTTTTATTTTTGTAAGTATTGCTGCTTTCATTGGTGGTGTACTTACATCTTTTTGGGGTTTTGCCAGTGGACCTTTGGGATCGTTCCTACAGGTTGCTTTGCTGGGTCCTGCAGATTGCTGAGAAACAAGGCGTATGTTTTTCCTCGATGTTGCCCCAGTTCTCTCCACAGGGATTGTCTCACTTTGTGTTTCTGTCAACAGCGTGTCCAGTTAGCTAATGCCCCACAGCCGCCTAATGGAGTGTGTTGTCAAACTGGGATTTTGCTAATTTGATAGGTAAGAAATGCTACCTCTGTGTAATTTAAATTTGCATTTCTCTTGTTATGAGCAAATCAAAGGACCAGTTACATTTCCTTTTATGTGAACTCTCTGTTCGCTTTTCTAGCACTTTTTTGTAGAGCTACTGGGTCTTTATCATCTGTTTTGAGAAACTGTGTAGTACGGATGGTAACCTTTACCTCTAACGTAAGTTGTAAATATTTCTCCCATTTGTCATTTTTATTTTCTTTTTTTTGGTGCTATGCAATAGTTTTTAAAATTATTAGTATTATTTTCATGTAGCCAGGTTAACCCATTTTTCTTCTCATTGCTTCTGGCCTCAGAGTCGTGGCTAAGAATGGTTCCCCCAGCTTCAGGTTGTAGAAAAACTCATTCAGATCCTCTTTTCTATTTTTTTTTTAACATAAATTTCTGATCCTTTTAAAATTGATTAACAGCCCTTTTTGGTGTCCACTGTGCTGTGTGTTTGGCTGCTTGTGTGAACTTAACCTATAGAAAGGGCCTTGCTCATTCCTTCAGCCTTATTTCATGCGCAGTTCCTGACATCTTAGCATTTGCAGAGACCTCAGTGATTATTTCAGGGAGAAGAGATTGAACTCTGGGGGGGAGAACCTTGCCCAAGGACCTGTAGCTCCGAGCTGGGCACTCTGGCTCCAGCTGGCTCCAGAAGAGAGGGTTTCTGGACATCTGCTTCGGGTCAGCACTGGGCCAGGCACATTGGCTTTGTTTGCTGTCGGCCCCATTACTCTCCCCGCCTTACAGGTGCGGAGGCTGAGGCAGACAGGCGTGGTTTGCCCGGGATGGTGAAGTTCAGCAGCGGGGCTCCAGGGTGTCTGCCCGAGAGCTTGGGCCCTCTCCCGGGGAGGGAGGCCTCCACCAGCCTCCCCAGGGCAAGCGGTGATGTGACACTGAGTGAGACGGTCTGCTTCTGCCTCCCACGCCTGCTGTGGTCTCAGAGTTCCTTGAGAGTCAGGTTTCCTTTGTCTCCGTGTCCAGGACCACAGGAGGACCCTGAGAATGAATGTCCTCTCCCCAGATGTCTAACGGAGCCAGTGGTGGCAGCTCCCCAAGTGTTGGCTCAGCCCCAAGTTCCAGGATGTCGCTGGGAGCTAGTGACCCTAAAGTCCCTGCTTTTCACGCTTTCCTTTTGTTCGCTCATCCGTTTGTGCACCCACTCATTCCCTTATCCTTCAGCCATCCGTTGAGCACAGCTTCGTAATGCCTGTGCTCTGCGGACCCAGTGCTGCCCAGGGGAGACCCGGAAATGGGACAGGTGCCGGTCCCCAGGAACTCATGGTCCTGTGGGGCAGGCAGGTGACTGAGGGAGCACGGTGTCCCACGGGAGCCAGAGCACTGTGTCCCCTTGCTTTTCCTCAGGCTTGGGTGCAGTGAAGTGGTGGGTTGGGGTCCGGGAGCTAGGGCACCCCAGCCCTCCTCCTTTATGGGGCCCAGCAGCTCCCAGAGGCTGAGGTTTGCTTTGCCAGTCCAGGCCCTTTGTGGTGATGACCAGAAAGCCAGGTCTGCGGAGGGAGGAGATTCTCCGAGGCATCCAGAAAATCAGCAGCTGGGCCAGGACTGGAGCCCAGCCTGCACCTCAAACCCATGCACTTTGGAAGGGGCAGGGACGCAAGGAAGGGCAGCCTGTGCTTTGGATGAATCAAGAGTCCGCCCAGAGTTTCCCAGGTTCGTCTGCTGGGCCAAGCAGGTGTCAGATTTCAGGGATGTTGAGTGATTTTCATACCTGAGTATGTCGTGGTGTGGATTACGTCTCCCACTTTCCCCAAAGCCAGAGCCTTCAGCCAAGTATCTGCTTACCTGACATAGGCCGCCAGCTGCCAGAAGAGTCCGAGGAGGGCTCCCTTCTGGATCCAGCTAGTTAGGCCACGTCGCGCCATCCCATGCCCCTGGGATGGGACACACCAGCTGTCGGTGTAATTAAGGTTGCCATAAAACCCACCAGCTAGACACACAAATGGCTCCTCTGCTCTTTCCCGGGGCAGGAGCAGTTGCGAAGGTGAGTAAATCACGTTCAGCGCGATCACGTCAAAGGTCAGCCTTCCACTTACAGCAGCGTTATTGGCGGGGCCGGCCCAGAACACGGCTGGTTTCCCGGCCGCTCCGTTTTATGGTGCCCTAATGAACTGGGCCGTTCCCATCCGTTCTCAGGAACGTACAGAACAATGGTTTTCATTCTCCTGGAAAGTTTGTCTTTGGAAGCAGGTGTGTTGGGGGCTTGCGGGGAGTCCCGTCAAGGACAGGCCGAGGGCCCCTGGCACCTTGCTTCTCTCTGGGCCCTCATGCCACCCTCTGGGAAAAGCTACCTCTGGGCTGTCATGAGCTAATTTATGTGGCATGCCTGCCCAGTGGCTGCCACTTACTGGGCACTTGGAAGTGGCAAGGAGAGCCCTCTTCTTCCTCTGTCCTTTCCAGGGTCAGGAAAGGTGTTTCCCGAGCCCCTGTGGGGATCAAGGTGCTGCGGCCAAAGAGAGGGCTGCAGCATGTGGGCTGGAACCTGCCCACGGAGCTCATGGTCCCTGCGGGGAGATAGGCACTGCTTGGCATGTGTGCGCACCCACTAGGGGCCATTATCTGTGAGATGCTGTAGCTCTGGGGGCTCCTCTGTGCCTCCCCCACCACTGGGGAGGACAAGCTGCCCAGTGTGCAGGCCACAGCCAGGGACGCCAGTCGGGCCAGACGTACTCCTCTCTTGGTATTTGCTAACCCGGCCGTCTCTGGGTTTCCTGCTCCTCACCTGAGCGGCGGTGATGGAGAGGGCTTTGGGAAAAGGGGAAGAAAGACGATGAGGCCCAGGCAAGTGGAGGCCTGGGGTGGCTGAGGTGAGCGGTGACTGGAATGATGCTGGGACGGGAGGAGCTGACAAAGAGATCGCTCCAGAGCCATGATTATGGGGCGTTGCTCCCTCTTCTTCTCTCCCCTCCCACCGAAGCAGATTCCAAACACTGCCTTGGAAGGCACTTTTGTGAGTTGGACTGTTGTGCGAACTCACGGGAGCTGGTATTGGAGACTGTGAAGGCATGCGGCACCCCCGCCCCAGGCCCCAGCCTCAGACTGGGCAGGCGGAGCATTCGGCTAGCCGCACCCCCGCTGGGCCCCTCTGGCTGGGGCTGGGGAGACGTCCACCCCCCCCGGCCCCCGCCTCCCGTCCCGGTCCACACTCTGTGAGGCTCAGGGCGGGGGAGCAGCCACAGGTTGGCTCTCTGCCCTGTGTTCAGAGGCCTGGAGGGTTGCCTTCTCTTTTCTGCCTCGGGACTGCTCTTCAGGCCCCAAAATCTCCTGAAATCAGCTTAGCTAGGGGCTACTTTTGAAGAGGCTCAGAAAAGAGCTGCCATTTGTCCTTACCCTCCCTAGGGAAATTGTCCCCATATTTATCGAGGTAGGGAGTGGCCAATAGGAGAATGGGTTGTGGACCCCAGGGAAGCAGCAGGGATGGGGAGAAGCCCACCGCCCTGGTGGTGGGACTTCGAACATATCCCTACATCTCTGAGCCTCAGTGTTCCTCATCTGGATAATGGGTCTCAAAACTCCTAAACTGACTTTATAGAGTGCTGCATGTAATGTGAGTTTGACTTACACACATTTAAAAGAGGATGATAGGAAATAGTATCTGCAAAATTTTAAAGGTTGTGAACTCCAGTTAAAAAAAAAAAAATTGTCAAGACTTTCCGAGCCCCAGGCGAGGGACCAGAGAACTGTGTTTATGCTGTGGCCACATGGTGGCGCCCTGGGAGCTGGTAAACAGGCCATACAGGACCTGCAGGAAGGCCAGAGGCCACCTTGTCCTGGCCTCTTGCTGGATGCCGCAGTCTGGAGTGTGCTGTCTGTGCGCTTGTTAAGTGGAGCTACTTGTCTGTACTGGGACCGCCCCCAACCCAAACCAGTTGCTTTAGAGTGGAAGGTGAATGTGGTAAAGTGCTCTGGAGAAAACAGAGGTGCTTGACAGTTAATCACATTGGTTTACAAGACAGGAAGCCATGAAATATTGGCCGTGATGCTAAGAAGTAAAAGTGTCTTTAAAGCTACTCTGTGTACTGTGGTTCTGGCTTTATGGTCTCCAAGGACCCTGGCTTTCTGTAGTACAGTTACTGTTCCAGAGAGAAAAGGCTGGAATTTTGTGAGGTGTGAATTATGTGACATCTTTAGAAGCAAGGGCCTCTCACTAAATACGGCCTGGTATCAAAGGGCATCATTGATGCCCTTTAGGTGCCCTTGGGCAATGGGTCCTTCCCAGAGCTCACTTTCCTCAGTGTCCAGCTGCTCTCTCTAAGTGACTGGTGTGATTGGAAAGATCATCACACCTCCCTGGGTGGCCAATGGATGGTGGCCATGTGTCAGTAGGTGTGGGGTGGGCACGTGACAGGGAGGACTGTCTGTGGGGAAGGGCCATAAGGCAAGGCTGTATCTCCTAGCAGCCCAGCACTGCCCTCACTGGATCCCCCTGCTGTCTGGGCCCTTGGTGGCCCTCCCCGCGGGTACCTGCCCTGTGCTCCCGGGGCCCAGCAGCATGACAGGTGCCCACTCTCGCAGGTTGTGAGAAGCTACAAGGCGACCATCCAGCAGACCTTGGACATCCTCTTCCTCCAGGAAGGCTCTGAGTTCCTGAGCAGCACAGATGCTTCGAGCCGGGACTCTGCTGACCGCACCATTATTGCCTGGGATTTCCGGAGCTCTGCCAAAATCTCCAACCAGATTTTCCACGTGAGAAACCCTGTTTGGCATTGCTTTTCTCTTTGCTTCCGCTGCAGGATGTAGCCCTAAGCTGCTGGGATCCCAGGTTACTTCCTGTGAGGATGGTTCAGCCGGCAGGATCTTTAGAGACCGTTCAGGTGCCTGAAGTCTCTTGGGGCAGGGAGACAAGCGCTGGTCCAGGCCTGCCTGGAAAGCTTTCCAGAGGCTCCAGATCACAGCACCTCCATGACTGTCCTAGTCCTCCTCTGTCCGGCCTTGCCACGCCGCAGGGGAGGGTGTGGGGGGCCACTCATCCAGATAAGTAGAAGATAGCCACACAGCCCAAGACACTCCTGCTTCCCTCTGCCGCCCTGCCAGCCCCAGGGTTCTGTCCCGCCCTTGCTCAGTGTGTTTGGCAGGAGCTGTGACTTGGAAGTTCAAGCAGGAACCCAAGGTTAGACCACCTCTCTTAGAGTCCTGGATTTACCACTTACAAGCCCGTCATGTAGCCTCTTTGATTCTCATTTTCCCCTTAGGAAATTGAGGATGGGAAGGCTATTTACCTCATAGAGGGGTTCTGAGAATTGAAGGAGATGATGCTTATAAATGATCTAGCACATGCCGGGCACAGGGGGCTCTCCATCAGTGCGCCACCTGTCACCACTGTCACCACCGTCACCACCATCAAATCCAGCATCTTCACCACCACCACCACCGCCACCACGGCCACCACCACCATCACCACTGCTGCCACCACCACCACCACCATCACCGCCGCCATCACCATCACCACCACCATCACCACCACCATCACCACCGCCATCACC